>NC_142082.1:77100230-77411027 GCF_054644295.1 Miniopterus natalensis | reverse complement strand
GAGAGGCATGGAGCAGGAAGGGGCCAGTAGGGGATGTAGTCAGAGAGGTGGGCAGGAGCCTTGGACAATGTGGCCTTGAGCTTTCTTAGCCATACACAAAAAGTATGAACATGAAATCTAGGGCAAGCTGCGGGACCTCCATGGGGACATTCAAAGGAAGAAGGTCTCTGCCAATTGTATTCCTAAATGGCTATTCCATAAACATCTCAGAAGGGGAGGTCTAAGGACTCCTTATGCTCCATGATGGTGAACGAATCCATTTATCAGACTTCTGCTACATGGGGATCCCTCCACAGGGGAAACCAACAAGGTTGGACAAGGCTGGGCATCTTACTTAGAGGTAGGGGACATACATTTCTCACCTGGGACTTTGATTCAGAACCTCTTTAACTGTTGCTTTCCTGAACAAAAATCAATACCAACAACTAGAGAAACTGAGGTTACCTGTTTGCTGGGGGGAAACTGGAAAGGTGGAGAACTGGCATTTGTTGGGTAACTACTTTGTGCTGGGTATTTTACCCACATTATTTCATTTGATACATCAGTCCCATGACTATTCCCATAGCACAGGTAAGAAACTCATAAATGTTATATAATTAGAAGCTCATAAATGTTATATAATTTATGTAACATCCCACAACTAGTAAATGGAAGAAATAAGACTTGATCTTCAAGTTTGTTTGTCTCCCTGGTGTGGGAAGCAGGCTCTGCCCTGCCTCACTCCCATGAGGACTCTCGCTCCTTGAAAACGTCTCAGGGCCTTGGCAGCTCAGGCAGCTGCAGTGGTGGCAGGAAGCACACACATGGACCCCTCTCTGAGGGCCAGCTGAGATGGGATGCTCACACCTTCCTTCAGCTTTCTTTAAAGTGGAGGTTTCATTGACCATCTAAGGCCAGCCCATCAGCTGGGGCAATAGGACAAGCTTCAGTGAGACCCAGGCCTGCAGGCTGCACCCAGGATCTCATTTGCACTTCAATGGCACACTTTTCTTTCACTGCACTTTGTATTTGGGTGTTAGATGTCTCAGTGGAGAGACTCCCCAGTGCAATTAAATGAGAGTATTGAGCCAGGGTGAAATCAGTGTGTTGACTCAGATATTTAAGCCACCATCTTTCAGTACTGACTAAAAAATTGGCCTTCCAGCTGTCCCTGCTGGCAGGCTCTACTGGCATCTGTCAGACCCCTGTTAGTGTGTTTTTCAAATTTCAACTTGCTTCAACTTGTCTCCTAACTTTTCCCCCAATTATTATAATAATGGGTTCCAGGCTGACCTTCATACAGCACTTAGGCAAGTAGCCCTGGCCCCTCTCCGTTGGTGACCCTTATAGATCATGGGCTGGGGGAGTCTACTTGCTGGGTTTACAGCAGGTTATGTCAATTGGAGGACTTCTTACACCAACTTCTAATTGTTCCTCTGGATAACATTAATGGTGAGGGTCTCTCTCCTGACTGAGTTTAGGGTTTAGCGGTCTGCCTGCTGGGGGAAGGGGGATTGCCAATCCCTCCAAATCTGACTATTTTCCCAACAGGAAGAACTTTCCCACTATTTGCAATCCCCCTGATGGATGATTCTTGGATGTGTTTGTGGTCACTTATTGCCAGGTCCTTGCCCCTCACTTTGCAGAGTCTTGACAATGCAAGAGCTTTTCCCAGACATGTCCAATGACCTGGGTCCAGCTGGCTTGGAGCCAGGTTTAGGAGCCTGGGCCCCTATTCTCAGCTTTTCAACAGCCTTTTGAGGCCTTTATAAGTGTGGCTGTTAACTCCTTCTGACCTTTTCTACTTGGGGCTGATGAATGGCATAGCTGTTTTTAACCTCAGTCTTTCTAGGAGTTGAGTTGTTAACACAGCAATGTTCTATAGATGGAAGACTGCTTCATTTCTCTCATTCTGCAAGCTGAGGTCATAGAGTGTCTGCTTTCTGGGATAGCTTTGAGGACTGGAGGGGATATTTTTCATCTGAAAACTGTAAAGTGCTGAAGTCATGTCAGGTATGACAACCGCTTAATCACTATTGTTGAGAATTCATTCACTTAACAAATCCATGGGTTTTGGCATAAAACTGTAAGAGGTATTACAAGGGTTTAAAATAATAACAATGAGCCCTGGCTGGGTGGCTCGGTTGGAGCATCATTCTGTACACCAAAAGTTGCTGGTTCAATTCCCAATCAGGGCACATACCTAGGTTTTGGGTTTGATCCCTAGTCAGTGTGCATTTTGGGAGGCAACTGAATGATGTTTCTCTCTCACATGGGTGTTTCTCTCTCTCTCTTTCTCCCTCCCTCTCTCTCTAAAAATCAATAATAAAAAACAACAACCATACCGTCGGGTGAGGATTAAAAAAAGTGAGAATGATCTGCTGCATACACAGGGCTTTAGATCAGCAGGCAGAAGGCGATCCACATGGAAGTCAGGACTTCAGCCTAGTGCAAGGTGCTACAGGGCCAACAGAGAGCATAGGTGATGCTGGATACACCCTGAGGACTTGGAAAACCTTTAGGAGAAGGTGTGGGTGATGGCAGGAATGGCCACAGCAAGCATGTAGCCTCTCTGATCTCTGGAGAATACAGGGGCTTCTAGATGCTGGAGAACTAGTCCTCCAGGGTGTGGCCTCTTTGCCTGTGGGTAGAAGTAGGAGGCAAGGGAGTGGGTGATTCTAGAATGACAACCTCTCCTAAAACCTGGGGAATCCATTGCACCCTTTTTATTATGAGGATAAAATTTTCCCACTGGTGGAGTTTTCCTCCAAAAATATCACTTCTAGAATTCATAGCTCCTTTCTCTGTTCATACCTCCTGTATGGTCAACCTGTTCTTTCCCCAGAGCAGGAGGATGTATTGTAAAATTAACCCAGATGGAACCAAGTGGAAGGAGAGAAAGTGCTCTGCACACGTGGAGACCAAACAGAATAAGGGCCGGGGGTGGGGGGAGGGACAGGCTGAGAGGTACAGAAGGACAAGATGCCCAGCCACAGGCCCTTTGCTGGGAATTACTGGGAGAGGTGAGCTTAGACAACTGAGATGACTCAACTGAAGATCTGACTTCAGGCTCAAGCCAACACTCCCACCCCAACCCCAGTAATGGAGAGTCACATTGAAACCAAAAGGTGGTTTCCCATCTTTTATTCTCTCTAGGAGGTTAGAAAGAGGTGCAGAAATGCATAAGAAATTGTTTTAATTGCAAATGTAAGAATCCCTTATTGTAACTCCAAGTCATATACTTTATGACTCACACAGCCCTGCTTGTAACAACTAGGCAATGACCCAAATACCACCTACATTCCTCAAGGTAACAGCATTTCCTAAAATGGCACATTGCTTTCACTCCTGCATCTCAGCACCTGCACCCAAAGCTCACATCAGAGAACATGACTCATGTGATTGTTGTTTTCCAAAGAGAAAAGTATTTCTTCTGCAATCATTCTTTTAATTTAATCATTTTAATCTATATTGAAATGGGTTTCTAAGGTGCTTTTAATTCTTTACTGGGCTGTGTTGGTTTGTTCAACTAAAGAGGACTTATCTGTTCATTCATTTACATTATAGAAGGAATATTTAAATATTATTATTTTTTTAAACCAGAAAGTACAGATAAACCAAAAGAAGACAACAAAAGCATCTGTAATTCCATCACCCAGAAAGACTACTATCAAAATTTTGTTGCTTATCTTCCCGGACTTGTATGTGTGACAGTGCCTGTGTATGCGTATACACATATACTTTTTCTCACAAAACTGGGATTTTTATACATACAGTGTTTTGTAACTTGGCAGGTCATGACTTTCTTTCTTTTGAACATTTAAACACATTTCAAAACAGAGGAGGGAAATTTTAAAGAGACATATGTGCTTCACATGGTACACTCATTTTCCATGCGACTTGTGCTGTCACATACCAAAAGCCACATTGACATTGTAACCAATGAAATCCAATTATCCTGTACTTCTACACATTTATAACACACTTGCAATGACCCTGCTAATCTGTGAGTCCTGATGTCTCCTCTGAATTTTCCAAGAAAGGTTACTGTCATTCAATTTAGCTTTTGTTTTTAGATTATTCCAGGTGTCTAGATATTAGTAACGTATGACAATGTACATTTCAATTCTCAATGAATCATAAAACTTAATTAACCAGAATGCTACATTCCACAATGTGCACAATACTGAGCATTTACTGTAGGAAAATGGTGGCACTAATAGGCAGTCCTAGAGGGTTGGTCTTATGAGAGCCAATGAGGATGCATGAGAATTCACCTCAAGTAAATAAGGAAATTCTTCCACCATCTGAACTGTGAAGTTGGGTTGGAGTTAAAATGTCAAATATATTCGTGTAGAAATTTTAAGAGAGTCTTACAAATCTGGGCTGACCAAGTCTTGTTTGAATTGTCAGGTGGCATCGACTGACATTGAAAGAGTGACACTTGGCCTGTCCAGCTTTCAATATGCCATCTCAGTCCTCTCCCCACACAAAGCTGCCTCATCATCTTTTTTTCCCCGTTAATCAGGAAAATTTTCCTCAAGGAGTGAAAAGGGAAAGAGGAAAATTAGTTTAATAGAAATTCATGAAAAACAGGAGTAGAAATGGAGAAGGAGGACCACAGATAAGCAAGAAAATGAAAAATGGCCAGGTTAGGAGAGAGAAAAGTGTGCTGTGGAGGTGAGAGGAATGAATCAGCAACGAAAAGCTAAGTGGAAAAGTTTCTGAGAAGGGAAATTAGAAGGAAAAAAGACATAAAGTGTTGACTAAGGAGAGACTAAGAGATATGAGAAATATTAGTTTCTAGTGTTGAGTTTACTTATAGAATTCTTTGTGGATGGGTTAAACCAGAAAATAGATTATTCATCTTGGTTACAAAGCAATAATGGTGCTGTTTGGCAGCATGCACATGTCATAATCAGACCCTGAGTGCTGATAGGGGAAGGCAAAGTTTTCCTTTGCTATATTTCCTCCTTTTTTTTTTCTTAAATAAGAACTCCAACCCCTTCTGGTTGTTTTTATATTCATTAGGGTAACCCCCACATTTGGTAAAATTACAAAGACACAAAACAAATACTTTCTCTGATCAAGGTATTATTTTGTGGCTATTTTCTCTCATAGGTCCTTTTAACATTTCTGTGAGTTGAGTGGGAGATAGATGTATTACTTAGTCTCCTTTTACACCTGGAGAAACTGAGGCACAGAAAGATGTTAGATGGAGTACCCGTGAGCATTTATAGACCTGGAGGCAGACAGCCATATCTTCTCAAAAGAAAAAAATTACATTTCTATCTGTAATCAACTCTTTTTTCCTTTATTTGCAATGGTACCAAAACTGATCTCAAACTTTTCAACCATTCTTTCCTTATCATTTATCCTACCTGTTTCCATTTTTGAAAAATTTAATTCCTTTTAAAATTATAATACTGCTTACATCGCAAAGAAAAACAGTACTGTAATAAACTATGTAATTCCAAATGAAAGGAATAGTGTTTGAAGTAATAAAACTAGTAGAGAATTAGCAAAAAGCAAAAACAAAACCCCGTATCTGAATAATTAACAATTTACAAACATATTGCTGAACATGATTCCGTCTTTGGGGGACAGGGGTGTGAGGAAGATGTGGTATAGTGAATGTGTAGCTAAGGACATTCCCACTTAACCATTTCTAATTTGGTCATACCCTATAAAAATGTCACACTTGAAGGTTTTTGTGAACTTTGATTCCTTCTCAGATTAGCCTCAATTTATGCATGTGCTACGCACTCCATATGAATTATTATCTGGAGTTGCACAAGTGACATAGTTCTAGGTGTCCCAGGAACTCCCTCCTTCTTTTCTAGAGGGTCCTCTCCCAAATATTCACCTCACCCTGGCCCTGAGATTGGAAAGAGACTGGGGAGAGGTCCAGTGGCCCCAATTTTTCTACATGTATATCATTACTTATGTTCATTAGTGACTAGTACATTAGCACATTGAGCTTTGTCTCAGTCTAATTGTGGTGAAAACTACCCATTTATTTTCAATCTTAAGACAAAGTTAATCACTGACCCAGGTTCAGGAAGATGCTTGAGGTGCTAACAGCCCCTAATGGTGAAAGAAGTCATTCATTCATTTGGGAACAGAAGGCTAAAGATAGAAGCCCTTCCTGCATTTCCTGATTTCTAGGACACTAGAACCTCAAATGTAGTACATAAACATCTCTGAACTTGAATGTCTCTAGAATATTAATTTAGTGTAAAAAGAAAAAAAAATAGAAGTGGGAATGATATATGACTTTCAAATCTTAGATGCTGACCTTTCCAAATGAAACTGCAGGGAGAGCAGGAGGTGGAGACAGCGTCTTCCATCCAGGCCTGTTTCCATTCCTTCTCTGAGTCCGGCTCCCTCCCTGTTGCTGTGGCTCACAGACCAGGGGTGGTGCTTTTCCAGTGCTTTCCCCCTGGTCTCCAGACTTAGAAATAAGAATAGGCATCTTTGAGTCTGTACTCTACCTGGGACACTATGTAATCACTTTATATAAATCATCTAATTTTATTATCACAATGACCCTGGGAAGCAGGTGTAATCGTTATTTTCCCACTTTTCAGATGAGGATAAATGAGGCCCAGAGATGGTAATAAGGAGCAGTGGCCATGCTGGGTATGAGCCTCAGCCTTTGTGCTGTTGATGCTCAGACCTTAGTCGCAAGGCAGCAAGTCTGGAGGCTTGGTGCTCTTATGTGAGTTATGCACAGGTAAAGATTTAATATGTGCCCGGCCAGCGTGGCTCAGCTGATCATCCACCTAGGATCCAGAAGGTCGCTGTTCGATTCCTGGTCAGGGCACATGCCCAGGTTTTGGGCTCCATCCCCAGCTGGGGATATGCAGGAGGCAGCCAATCAATGACTCTCTCTCATCATTGATGTTTCTATCTCTCTTTCCCTCTCCCTTCCTCCCTCTGAAATCAACATAATATATTAAAAAAAAAAAAAAAAAGATTTAGTATGCGACCAACAAGATGTCACAGTGTGGGGTCAAAAAAATAATGTAGCAACACGGCTGAGGTCTGTATGCACCTTTTTGGCCTGGGCTGTGAAGATGAGCTCCTGCCTGGGGGGCGGGGGGTGGAAAGAAAGCCCATAGTGCTCACACTGTGTTTTCTGGGGCATGGCTCAGACAGAAAACCCTTACTACAGAGGCCAGTCTGAGGCTTGACTCATTCGCTCACCCTTCTATCTTGTTTCAGATTCTGAAGAATTCAAGCCTGAAGGGACTCCAGGGTCTGGACAGGACTCTGCAGAGGCAGCTGGCAGAGAACGGTCTTCAGATCAGACAGAGACACATCCCTTTGTTAGTGACACTTTGCCCTCTGGCTTCTGTGCTCTATTGTAACAGAGAGAAAGGGAACCCCTTGACTTAATTTTTCCCTTATCTCAGTTTTATGGTAACAAAGTAAAGTAACTTCATTTTTCAGCTCAAAACTTCTTCAGCTGCATCTCTTCCTCACTGTCCCTTTGAGAATAAAAGTCTACAAATGAAACACAATCCTGACAAGTTTGGAAAATGTGCTTTTACAGTCTCAGTTCAAAGCCAGTCCCTATACTTTGAGACTTTGGGTCTCGATTCTCATAGATCACAAGTTTGGCTGTGGGGCCCCTTCTGTATTCTTCGAACAGGAGTGAATGCCTTTCATGTTCCCATCACTGTGGCTCCACTGAATCTCTGCCTCTGAGCAAAAGCCCCAGTGGCCACCTTCAGAAGATGCCCTGACCTCGGGGCTTGGAGCTCATATGCAGTGTCTTGTTTTAAATGATGATGGGATTATGGGGAGGGGAGGGAAGACCCAGACCCACAGTTTATAAATCACCCCATAACACAGACGGGATGTGAAAGACACTCAGCCAGGGCTTGTGAAAGGAAATAATTTTCATTCTCAGCCTTGGAAATTACATGAAGCAATAGAACAAAAACTGCATTCCCCAGAGATTTGCTGAAAGTAAAATGGAAGGGAAAATGTGAAAATCACAGGAAGGGCAGAGTTAGGAGAGACAGGGAATCAAGGCAGAGTGCAGCCAGACTCCCAGGGCCCTTGGCAGGCTGCCTTCATGGCACAGAAAGCTCTGCACTGCTTCCCGCTGCAGGTGTGGAAACCCCTGCAATGGAGAGGGTTGGAAATGTTCTTGAGGCGTGCAGAACTAGAAGGATGAAACAAGGAATTCAGCTCTGTCACCTTTCCTTCACCTCCTGCCTCTAGGATTGGCTGGGGACAGAGTCAGGTCCTGTCCAATCCCTCCTAGGTAGTGCTGAAAGTTAATGCCCCTGGGGACAAGTAAGGTCCTAGCAAGCATGAATCACAAAATTTTGTGTGCCCCTAAGATTTTCTTTAGGTAAAAACAAAAATAATACTTATTTTTTCACTGATACTAAGTACAGATGCATATTCCATAGACCACTCTTCTGGAAATAGGCAGGTCTGCAGGTCTACAGCAACCAGGATTAGGCTGAGCGCAAAGCGCAGAGTCAAGAGATGTGGTTCTTGTTCAGACTGCACTGCCCGATGGTTTGGTATCTCAGTTTCACCAGCTATAAAATGGGTTAGTAGCAGCTGCCCTATGTACTTCACAGGTGTGGTTTTTTTGTTTTGTTTTTTCTGTTTTGTTTTTTTGTTTTTTTGTGAGGATTCATTAAAATACAAAAGCCCAAAGATTAATGTGATGCAATAATAGTAACTACTAACATTTATTGACCATCAGCCACATGCTAGGCACTAGCATGTTACACATTATTTTTGTTCCTGGCAACAACTTGGTTTAATAAAACAGCTCTTCCAGATACTTGACAGATGAGGAAACAGAAACTCAGGGAGATTCAGTGGCCTGAGATCATGCCACTGGTATTGGTAAGTAGTTTAAGCAGGACATGTGCTGTTTATGCTATTGCAGCATCAAAAAAGGCAGGATTGCCTGGAGATATGGACCCTGAACCTGAAGCCAGGTGGAACCAGGTTTGAATCCTGGCTTTACCATTTACCAGATACGTGAGTTTGGAAAAAATGCTTAACATCTCTGTGCCTCAGTGTCCCCTTTGTAACATGGGGAATGATCAGTGGACCCACCTTATAGGGGTGTCATGAGGATTACATGAAATACACACAGAACTTAGAAGAGATACCCACACTTAGCCAGTAATTTTTGTTTTTTTAAATGCTTCTATTAAGTGGTCTCCCTGCTAAAGTAGGGACAAGAAAAGATGACCCCATTCACGATTCTTGTTCTTTCCCTGTATACTTTCCTTCAAAATCCTTCAGCTTAGTTGTAAGCAAGAACCTACCTCAAGACTATGAACTCTGTTAAGCGGTAGCATTGCCCAAGAGATGAAGAGCAAAGCAGTTGTTTGGTGGAGTGGCAGCTTTTTATTTTGTTTTTGGAAGGAGAAGAGCAGGAACTTAGGGCCTCGGCTCCCAGCTGGCAGCTATACCTAAGATTGCCAGAACTTGTGAAGCAGGTGCGCTAGCCCTGGTTGAAAATGGAGAGGATTTTGTTCAATGTTTATTATGATTGAAATAATCATTTCCCACTATAAACAAATGACTACATCCTGCATTTGGTATCCCCTGGAGCCAACTATTTATTCTGGAGCAAACACTGGTAAAGACAAACTTCAGGTGCCCAGGAAATCTAGCCAGGCTGCTGACATGCCCTGTGAGCCCCTGAATCTCCCAGGGGAGAGTTCTCTCTTAGATGCACCTCTCTGGGTGGGAGCCCTCCAGAGCCCCTGTGCCAGCTGGGGTGTGTGAACACCCACTAAGTGGGCAGAGTAGCTCATAGGCCGTCTGCAGCCTCTGCAAGTGCTATGCTCTAACACCCACCTCTGCTGTCTGCTTGGCGTCCATCAGCTGGACCTCCAGATAACAGATTTATTTATGAGAAGTGAATGCCTTACTCAGCAGGGAAGGCAGAATGGCTCCAGGCTGAGCCCCATTCCAGCCTTAGGACCTTCTAGGAGAGGCATCGTCCCACACCAAAAACCTGTCTGGCTCCAGCCCCCTCAGCTCCCTCCACCCCGGGCCACAGTCCAGGGGCGTAACAGACTCTGACCCAAGCAGATGGCTGGTCTGGCTTCTGACCTGGTCCAGCAGGCCAGGCTGTTACAAACTCACAGGCCTCCAGCCATGAAGAGAGATGGAGATTTTCATTAGTAAGAACTTGAAAACACTGTCCACCATCCTTCCCCAAGGGAGTCCAGAACTTAATCCCATGGCGTCTACAGCTGGTGTTGCCCCACCTCCCGGCCTCTCACACACCGAGCCTCTGGAGGTAGAGTTCATGGATATGAGCAGAGGGGCTGAGGATATGTCAGGGGCCCCTCTGCCTCCCCTTCCTCCTCCCTTTGTGGACATCCGAGTCCGGTTTCCAGTGCTCAGGCCTGGCCAGGGGCTGGCATCTCACTCCTCTGGCCTATGACTGGCTCATTCTTTGTAACAACCCACCTCCCCCGCCCCTTCTTTTTCACTCTTTCTTCTTTTCCAACTTTCCTTCAGCTTGAGCTGTGTGTGAGAGAAAGAAGGCAAGTCACGTGCCTGGCTGAGGAATGAGATCATTTCTCTCCTTTCGTAGCAGGCTTGCTGTCTGCTGGTCGGGGTTACTGGAGGAAAGCAGGACAGCTCCATTTCCACAGAGAGCCATCTGGCTCCACCAGACTCACGCAGATGCTAATCTGTTGGTTTCTTTTTCTTTATTCTTTTTTGTTGGTGGTGGTGTTCCCAAGGACCACTTTGCTGCAGCTGTAAATTCAGGCCTGGTCCATCTGAAGGCGAGGGTGCATTTGGCATTATGCCCCCCACACCCCCGTCCCCTTGTAGGTGTCAGCACGTCATTGTTATCATTGGTGGGTCTATGTAGTTGTAATGTCAGAGCTGTACTTTCAAATGGAAATCAGGCAATTATGCTGCACATGGGGAAATCTGACAGATGCAGAGGTTTTACACCACTGGCTGTGTCATGGGGACAAAGGCAGCCAGTGCTCCCAGGGGATGGTTAAATAAATAAAATATGTTTCAAGAGCACAGAAAAATCCAAGAATAATTAACTGCATGATGAGAGTTCATAGATCCTGTGGCCATTTAACTTCAGAATGTGATAATGATATGTCAATGGACTGCTTAACTCATCCTTATAAAGGCAGCATTGGAAAACGGATTACAATGTGCATTCAAACAGAGGCGGTCGCTGCTCTGCGCATCTGCTTTCCAGTTTCCAAATGCAAAGCTTCAGAGTATTTTAACTTGTTTCGCTTTCCCTACACAGGGGGCTGCAGTTGGCTTAAGCAGAAGAGTGGCTGGTAGCAGCCTGATGTCTACCTAACGGAACATTTTCCCGTCAACATTTAGTGTAGATACATAGGCACTTACGCAGAAAAATAAGTTGGCAGGACCATGGCTACTAGTTCAGAACTTGTTATGTGCCAAGCCCCAGCCAAGTGCTCTAGCCCTGTGAGTGTGAGGTAGGTACTATTATTACCCACGTTTTATAGATGGGGCACTGGCACCAGAGGTTAGTGGAGAGCTGGGTTTCAGATCTAGCCTTGCTGGACTCTAGCCTTAGCTCTTGGCCACTACGTTGCCCCCTCTCTAATGTTTAACAGATAATAGGAAGAAAGATACACACTCACTCATGCACCCTTCATCAAGCACTCTGTGTCAGACACATCTAGTTCGAGTGAACTAAATAGGAGAGACCTAAATAAAACGTAAAACTCAAGTGTTCTCCTAAAATGCCCTGCTATTTAAACAAATGATTAATTTGGAGCCTGAAACATGCAGTAAGATTCAACACTCAATGTGTCCAAAACTGGATTTATATTAACTTACATTACCCTTACAAAAAGTAAAGTGCTCCCAAATCCTGGCCATTTCTCTCTGCTGTTACAGAGGAAGCAATTCAGAGCAGGCTCTGGTCCATGGCTTTGAGCTTCCATGAATTTCCTTACTACTCTGCTGCCATAGACTACACTAAAGCTAGAACGGAGATAAAAAGGGAAGACATTTTATCTCTCAGAAAAAGTATTTTTAAAATAAGCATATGACAAACTAAATAAAACAGGTTTACATAGGAATCTCTAATGATTTCTCAGATCAACAAGTTCCCTTTTAAAGTCCATGAAGCCCATTGTAGCTAGAATACTTTAATCTAATAAAACTGGACATTTCAAGAGACAAAATGTCTACTAATTTGCTACTAAGAAACGCTGGTCACATACACAGCACCCTCTGATCATGACTTGTTTTACCTTATGCAAAGGTAGAAAAACATTTAAGGAGATTCAAATACTTTGAGACCATTAGCTTTGTCTTACATAGGAAAAAAATAAACTTGTGTTTATTGAAAACTAGTTTGTTTTCATCTCTATTGAACACATTTGTTTGAAAATATTAGAATAATAAGCTCACATTGCAGAAACAATATCATTAAATCATACTCCTCATCAAAGATCTTAATAAAAAAGGATTGAAAACACTAGTGACAAGCACTAAAGGGACCAAAGTCACAAGTCACTCAAGAATGGATCACTTGGGAGCTCAACAAAGCCACAGGAGCATCACCTAATGTGAGGGGCCCACCAAACTGATTCACCCACCAACACAACAAGGCCTTGTTCCAGACCAAGGCCTTGTTCCAACACAGACCAAGGGCTGATGCTCTATGAGGAAAAAATCAGAGCAAAGAAAATGGGAAAACCAATTAAAAATCAAAATTTTAAAAATCAAGAGCTAAAATGGAGGTTAACAACCTCAAAATATATGTCATAGCTAATGTCATTCATTTGGTTAATGTCTATAATCACTTATTAGCATATATCTTTTCACAATGAATTTTATTTAACAACTTCATTATAATTTCTTTATCCATCAAAAAATATCTTAAATTAAGCATCTGACAAAAAATAATCAATTTACAGAAAAATTTCTAACATTTTCCCAGATTCTGAAGGATTAAGATGCCCAAATTTGCAGAGAAAATTGATTAGCTAAACCTGGTGTCTACTAATTTGCCTGTGATTAATGAGCATTAGAAATACACACACACACACACACACACACACGCACTCATTTGTTATTTCAGCTTCCCAAATATAGAAAGGCATTTAGTAAAACCATTCAAAATCTTTTGGGCCATTAAATTCTCTTATCATAGAAAGAAATTTAAAATCCCTCCAATTAAAGAAGAGTTGGTTTTGCTTTTTCTCTCTTTTACAACACACTTATTTGAAAATATTATTATAATAATCTTGTGATAGTGATTGGGAAAATCAGAATTGATTTGACCCAGCTCTTCCAAAAAATAATGTGTGTCTTTGTGTGTATGTGTGTGCATATTTGAATCTTAACCAGGCTCTCAGGTAACATATGTACTGTGACTATGTATGTGATTGTGTGTGCATATCACCATAATACTTAATCATCTTAAGAAAAGTAAAGCAAATTGCTGGCCAGTGAGTGTACAGATAAATCAGTAGGGATTCAACAGTGCAGGAAAGCTTTCCATTAATCATTCTGATAAAAACCTATCAAACTTCCTTATACTTGATCACAGACAACATGAACTTGGAAAAACCATGCCATTTATTAGAAGAAGAAAGAAAATGAGACAGTGGACAGACTATATACAAAACACAGATGTGATCTTTAGGAGCTAGGATTACGGGTGACTTTGTTTTTCTTCTCCATGTGTTTCTGTATGTTTCTAGCATGACGTTTAAATGAGTGAGCCCTGGAGCCAAGCCATCAGATTTGGAGACTGGCTCTGCAGCTCATTGGCTTGTGCAAATTACTTTCCACTTTGGACTCCCAATTTTCTCTCTGTTGAATGGAAACCATTACAGTGCCTACTTCACAAAGTTGTTATGATGCTTAGTGAGATAATACTCACAAAGTATGCAGTGCCTTGCACATATAACTGTAATTAATGTTAGCTACTTAAGGAAAATCCTTATACGGTCCATGTCTGTACTTATTCTTATAGAAATAAAAAAAGTGGAAATCCTAAGTCTTATTGATAAATTCAACATAATTTTCATATGTCACATTGCCAGATCACCTGGTGTAAGGGGGCACCCCTCCAGTTCCTTCTCTGCCACACTTCCCTGTGTTTTTATTTGTAACACTCACTGCAATCTGAAATCAGTTTATTTGTTTATATACTGAAATCATTCACCACCATTGATTTTAAACTCTGAATGGGTTAACAAATAGTTTGCAAAATTCCTGAATATGTAACAACTGGCTCTCATGAGCCAGCATACCACTGGCTAATCTACTCTGACAATTTCAATATTTTTAAATGGTAGTTTTGGTTTGACAATGAAGGAAAATAACTCCCCACTCCATACCCTCTAGCCAGCACAAATATGACAATTAATTTGTAGACAATATCACCAGTCAGGGCTGTTAGTTATAACTAAACATATAAGCAAATGGACCATTTTCTGTGTTGATTTTTATTATAGGGGTGGTAAAATGTAAGATTCCTTGGAAACTGATGAAACTGCAAAAATAGGATCATTATTACTTTCCCAAATAGCTCCAGCACACTGAGGAAATGAGCAAGATTGAACATATTTGAATTTCTTTAAGATCCAAGTATTTTCTCTTTTAATTCGTTTTGAAAATCAAAATAATTTAAAAAATCATACATTAAGATGTCTCTCTCCTACCTCTAAACCTATCAGCCCATTGCTCTCATTATTGACAATCATTTGCTCGATTTCTTGTGTACATTTTTTTAAAATATATATTTATTGATTTCAGAGAGAGGAAAGGAGAGGGAGAGAGAGATAGAAACATCAATGATGTGAGAGTCATTGATCGGCTGCCTCCTGCACGCCCCCGACTGGGGATTGAGCCCGCAACCTGGGTATGTGCCGTGACCAGGAATCGAACCCCGATCGCCTGGATCCTAAGTTGATGCTCAACCGCTGAGCCACGCCTGGCCGGGCGACATTTTCTTTATGAAAATAGAAGCAAACCCACATAGGTGTTTTTATTCCACACTCCTACCTGTTTTGCACAAAAGGTGCTGTTCACATTGTTCTGTACTTAGCTTTTTTCACTTAACAATAAAACCTGTTTTCCATGTCAGTATATAGAGAACATTCTCATTGTTTTGTTTTGATTTTTTACAACTGCATATGTCTCCATTATGTAGCACATTAAGGATGGCTCCAAATTTTTTTGCTTCTCTTCCCACTGAGAGGTAGATGCTAGTTCCTTCTCCTTGAATATGTGATGGCCTGTGGCTTGTTTGACCAACAGAGTACAGTGCAAGAGAGGCTATGTCGTAGGTCAGGCATGAAGAGGCTGGCTACTTCCACGTCCTGCCACTTAGGACATTCTCCCTGGGGGGTAGGAGCAAATACTTGGAGATAAGTCTGACTCCCCTGAGACCACCATGCTGTGAGGAAGCCCAAGCTAGCCACGCAGAGAGATTCCATGCACAGAGAGATACTCGGCCAGCCCCCAGCTATTTCATCCAGGCTGGCCCTTGCACCAGGAATGGCAATGAAGACAGAGGGAGCTTCAGATGATTCCAGCAAGCCAACATCTGACCACAACGCCACAAGAATTCCTAAGTGAGAACCACCTAGATAACTCACAGAACTATGAGAGAGAATAACTCGTTGTTGTTCTAACCACTGTATTTTGAGGTCGTTTGTTACACAGAAATTGATAACCTGAACATATTATGCAGATACATAGTTTATTTAATTAGCCTTTATAGATAAACATTCAAGTTGTTTCCAGTCTTTTGTTATTTCAACCAATGATGTAATGAATAATTTTGAGTATAAATTATTTTGCAGAGTTGCAGATATAGAAATTTCCAGAACCATATTAGTAAAAGATAAATGCATTTGCATTTTGGTATACTTCCAGTCATTTATAGTGTCCATTTTCTTGCTTATTTTTCTATTGGCTTATTCTTTCACTTCTCAGTTTCTAGAAAATTAGTTCTTTCTGACATGAGGTACAAATGTTTTTCCAAGTCATCTTGTCTTTGGGTTTTGGTTAGGTTGATTTTTTCCATGAAGAATTCTATCTTTAAGTCTCCTTCATATTTCCTTCATTATCTTTATCGTTTAATATTTTATTTTATTTTATTTTTGTTTAAAATATTACAGATGTCCCTTTTTCTTCCCAAAGACCCGTTCCACCCCATCCCATCCCCCTCCCCAGTCCCTCTCCCCACCATTGTCCCTGTCCTTGGGTTGTGCATATACGCATATAAATTCTTTGGTTACTCTCTCCCCCTCCACCCACCCACCCTGCTCCATCCCTCTGACATTCGTCAGCCTGATCTATGCTTCCATGTCATTGAATCTATTCTGTTTATCTGTTTATTAAGTTCTTTAGATTCCACATATAAGCAAAATCATGTGATGCTTGTCTTTCTCTGCCTGGCTTATTTCACTTAGCATAATTTTCTCCAGGTCCATCCATACTGTCCCAAAGGGTACGAGATCCTTCTTCTTTACAGCTGCGTAGTATTCCATGGTGTAAATGTCCCACAGCTTTTTTATCCACTCATCTACTTGGGCACTTGGGCTGTTTCCAGATCTTAGCTATTGTAAACTGTGCTGTTATGAACATCAGGGTACATATATTCTCTCTGATGAATGTTTCAGGATTCTTAGGGTACATTCCTAGGAGTAGAATCACTGGGTGAAAAGGCAGCTCCATTTTTAATTTTTTGAGGAACCTCCATACTGTTTTCCATAGTGGTTGCACCAGTCTGCATTCCCACCAGCAGTGTACTAGGGTTCCCCTTTCTCCACATTCCCGCCAACAGGAGTCATTTGTTGATTTGTTGATGGTAGCCATTCTTACACGTGTGAAGTCATAACTCATTGTGGTTTTAATTTGCATCTCTCTGATGATTAGCGACGTTGAGCATTTTCTCATGTGTCTCTTGGCCATCCGTAGTCCTCTTTGGTGAGGTGTCTATTCAGGTCCTTTGCCCATTTCTTAAAAGGGTTGTTTGTCTTCCTCTTGCTGAGTAGTGTGAGTTGTTTGTACACTTTGGAAATTAGCCAATTATCAGATACATCCTTGGCAAATATGTTTTCCCAGACCATGGGGTTCCTTTGTATTTTGAGGCTGTTTTCTTTGGCTGTACAGAAGCTTTTTAGTTTGATGTTTTTTTTTCTTTTGTTTCTCTTGCCCTAGAAGATGTATCAGTGAAAAGTCCACTACGTGGGATGTCTGTGACTTTACTGCCTATGTTTTCTTCCAGGATTTTTATGGTTTCGTGACTATATTTAAGTCTTTTATGCATTTTGAGTTTATTTTTCTGTATGGTGAAAGTTGGTGGTCTAGTTTCATTTTTTTGCAGGTATCTGTCCAATTTTCCCAGCACCACTTATTGGAGAGACTGTCTTTACTCCATTGTATGCTCTTGCCTCCTTTGTCAACTAACTGACAATAATGGCGTGGGTCTATTTCTGGGGTCTCTGTTCTGTTCCACTGATCTATATGCCTGTTGTTGTACCAGTACCAGGCCGTTTTGATTACAATGGCTCTGTAATACAGTTTGAAATCCAGTAATGTGATCCCTCCCACTCTGATCTTTTTTCTAAAGATGGCTGCAGCTCTTCGGGGTCTTTTTTGGTTCTATATAAATTTTTGAAATGTTTGTTCTAGGTCTGTGAAATATGCTGTTGGTATTTTAATAGGAATTGCATTGAATTTATAAATTGCTTTGGGTAGTATGGACATTGTAATGATATTAATTCTCCCTATCCATGAGCATGGTATATTCTTCCACCTGTTTAAATCTTCCTCTATTTCTTTTTTCAGTGTCATGTAGTTTTCCTAGTATGGGTCTTTTACATCCTTGGTTAAGTTTATTCCTAGGTATCTTATTTTTTTAGTTGCAATGGTAAATGGTATTGTTTTTTTAGTTTCTCTCTCTGAAAGTTCATTGTTAGTGTATAAGAATGCCATTGATTTCTGGATGTTGATTTTGTATCCAGCTACTAAATCGCTTATCAAACTCGCTTATCAAATGTAGTAGTGCTTAGATGTAGTCTTTAGGGTTTTCTATGTACAATATCATGTCATCTGCAAATAATGACAGTTTTACTTCCTCCTTTCCAATTTGGATACCTTTTATGTTTTCTTCCTGTTTGATGGCTGTGGCTAGGACTTCCAGTACTATGTTGAATAAGAGTGGTGAAAGTAGACACCACTGTCTTGTTCTTGTTTTTAATGGAAATGGTTTTAGTTTTTGACCATTGAGTATCATGTTGGCTGTAGGTCTGTCATATATGACCTTTATTATGTTGAGGTATGATCCCTCTATTCCCACTTTGCTGAGAGTTTTTATTAGAAATTGGTGCTGGATTTTGTCAAATGCTTTTTCTACATCTATTGATATGATCATATGATTTTTGTCCTTCATTTTGTTTATGTGATGTATCACATTTATTGATTTGTGGATGTTGTACCAGCCTTGCATCCCCAGGATAAATCCCACTTGGTCGTGGTGTACGATTTTTTTAATGTATTGCTGGATCTAGTTTGCTAGTATTTTAGTGAGGATTTTAACATCTATGTTCATCAGGGACATTGGCCTGTAATTTTCCTTCTTTGTAGTGTCTTTATCTGGTTTTGGGATTAGGATGATGCTGGCCTCATAAAAAGAGTTTGGGACTCCTCCCTCCTCTTGAATTTTCTGGAATAGTTTGAATAGGATAGGTGTTAATTCTTCTTTGAGTGTTTGGCAAAACTCGCCTGTAAATCCATCTGGTCCAGGACTTTTGTTTGCTGGGAGTTTTTTTATTACTGCTTCAATTTACTTAGTTGCTATTGGCCTATTCAGGTTTTCTGCCTTTTCTTGATTCAGCTTTGGAAGGTTGTATGCTTCTAGGAATTTGTCCATTTCCCCCATGTTGTCCAATTTGTTGGCATATAGTTGCTCATAGTATTTTCTTACGATGTTTTGTATTTCTGTTGGGTCAGTTGTTATATCGCCTCTTTCATTTCTGCTTTTATTTTTTTGGGGTCCTCTCTCTTTGTTTCTTAGTGAGTCTGGCAAAGGTGCATCAATCGTATTTATCGTTTCAAAGAACCAGCTCTTGGTTTCATTGATTTTTTTTTTTTTAGTCTCTATATCATTGATTTCTGCTCTGATTTTTATTATTTCCTTCCTTCTACTTCCTTGAGGCTTTTCTTGCTGTTCTCGTTCTAGTTCTTTTAGTTGTATTAGATGGTTCATTAGATCTTTTTCTTGTTTCTTGAGATAGGTCTGTAATGTTATGAATTTTCCTCTTAGGACTGCTTTCGCTGTGTCCCATAGATTTTGGGTTGTTGTCTGTTCATTTTCATTATTTTCCATGAAGTGTTTGACTTCTTCCTTGATCTCATTGGTAACCCATTCATTGTTTAATACCATGCTATTTAGCCTACATGTGTTTGAATATTTTTGAGGTTTTTTTAGTGGTTGATTTCTAGTTTCATGGCATTGTGATCTGAGAAGATGCTTGATATGATTTCAATCTTCTTGTATTTGTAGAGACTTGCCCGGTGCCTTAACAAGTGGTCTATTTTTGAGAATGTTCCATGTGCACTGGAGAAGAATGTGTATTTTGCTGCTTTGGGATGAAATGTTGTGTAAATGTTGATTAAATCCATTAGATCTAGTGAGTAATTTAAGGTCTGTGTTTCCCTGTTGATTTTTTGTCTTGATTATCTGTCCAATGCTGACAGTGGCGTGTTAAAGTCCCCCACTATGATTATGTTGCTGTCAATCCTCCCCTTAAATTTCCCCAAGAAATGTTTTATGTATTTAGGTGCTCCTATATTGGGTGCATAAATGTTTATAAGGCTCATTTCCTCCTGTTGAATTGGCCCCTTTAGTATTATGTAGTGACCATCTTCGTCTCTTGTTATGGTCTTTATTTTGAAGTCTATTTTGTCAGAAATAAGAATTTCTACTCCAGCTTTCTTTTCCTTTCCATTTACATGGAATATTTTACTCCAACCCTTCACTTTTAGCCTGTGTGAGCCTTTTGCTCTCAGGGGTTCTTCTGTAGACAGCATATATTTGGGGCCTGTTTTCTTATCCATTCAGCTACCCTATGTATTTTGATTGGACCATTTATTCTGTTTACATTTAAGGTTACTATTGATATCAACTTATTTAATGCCATTTTCCCCCTTTATACTGATGTACCTTTCTCTCACTATTCTTTCTTTTTCTTAAAGCAGTTCTTTTAGCATTTCTTGCAATGCTGGTTTGGTGGTACTGAACTCTTTAGCCTTCTTTTTTTTTTTTTTTTTTTGGTCTGGGAAGCTCTTTATCTCACCTTCAATTTTAAACGATAGCTTTGCTGGATGAAGCAATCTTGGTTGCACGTTCTTGCTTTTCATTACTTTGAGAACTTCATGCCACTTCCTTCTGGCCTGAAGAGTTTCTGTTGAGAGACCTGATGTCAGCTTTACGGGGGTTCCCTTGTAGGTCACTGCTTGACTCTCTCTTGCAGCCCTTAATATTTCCTCTTTGTCCTTGACATTTGCCATTTTAATTATGATGTGTCCTGGAGTGGGTCTCTTTGGGTCCCTCTTGTTTGGAACCCTCTGTGCTTCCTGAACTTTTGTGGCTTTCTCCCTCACCAGCCTAGGGAAGTTTTCTATCATTATGTCCTCCACCAAGTTCTCTATCTCTTGCTCTCTCCCCTCCCCCTTTGGTTCTCCTATAATGCGAATGTTGTTTTGCTTCATATTGTCCCAAAGCTTCCTTAGACTGTTCTCATACTTTTTAAGTGTTTTTTTCTTTTTGCTGCTCTGATTGATTTTTTCTACCTTGTCTTCTAAGTTACTTATTCTATCCTCTGCATCGAGCCTGCTTTTAATCCCTTCCAGTGTATTCTTGATATCAGATACAGCATTCTTTATTTCTGTCTGATTTTATTTTATGTTATGTATCTCTTTTTTCATGTTTTCCCTAAAATCCTCAATTTTATCCTTTACTGCCTTGTTTTTCTCTTTAAGTTCCTTGAACATCTTCATCATCAATATTCTGAACTCTGTTTCTGATAGCTTGCTTAACTCCATCTCATCAAAGACTTTTTCTGGCAATGATTCCTTTTCTTTAATTTGGGGGTTCTTTGTCTCCCCATTTTGGTAGGTCTTAGTGTTTACATCTATATATTAGATATATTTGCTGTCTGCCAGTCTTATGGGATGGGATTTTGTCTTGTGGGTCCAGTGGAGCCCAGAGGTGTGTTTTCCTTATACTTCTGAGCTCTTTGCTCTAGGTGTGTCCCTCTTGTGGTTTCTTTATGTTCTCCTATTGTGGTTGGGTCTAGATTGTCATTGATCAGTCCTTGGGAGGACTCTCGTCTCAGGTTGGCTAACTGTGTCTCAGCCCCAACCTTGTCGTGTAAGCTGTTGTACGAATGCTGGCAAGGCAGGACAATACATAACTAAAGGTAGAGGAAACAAGGGGTATCTTACAAAATATCTTGACATTCACAATGAAACCAACACACGTGAAAATAGAACTGGGAGAGTGAAGGGAGAACACACACACACACAAAAAAAAATTTAAAAAAAAAGAGAGAAAGAAAAGTACTGCTTAGAGAGAGAGAGGTATATTGTTAATAGTGGTGAAAATTTAGAAAATAATAAACCAAAATTAAAAAAATAGAGGAGGTACTGGGAGATAACAGAGGGAGAGAATAGATTCTGAAAGAAGGGCCAGCGAAAAATTAAGGGAGAGAATAGGAATAGGATAATAGTTGAAAACGAGGAAATAAAAATACAATAAAGAGAATAAGAGAAACTAACAATCAAACAAAAAGACAGGAAGACAGAAAGGAGGATAACAAAAGAATGACAGAAAAAAAGAAAAAAAGTTATGCCAATGGATAGAGAGGAGAGACAGATATAGCCCAGGCAGGGAGGGAGTCTGGTAAGAGATTTGGTGGAAACTATAGAGGAAAGCAGTAAACTTGGTTATAATGATAAAGTCCAAGTTGTTAAGCAGGGATATCAAAAAAGTCTTGATAGTAGAAGCAAGGATAAAACAAAACAAAGCAAATAAACAAAACTAAAAACAAGCTAAGCAAGACAAAATTCTTTTATAAAAAAAGGAAAAAAATAGTTAAAAATGTTTTTTAAAAAATTAAAAAAAAATTATTATAAAATTTATGAAGAAAAAACAAATGAATTTTGCCCCCTTTCTCTTCTTCCTAAGGATAAAAGAGAACAAACAAACACCGAAACAACAACAAAAAACCCAAAACCAAAACCAAACAAAACACACACACACACACACAAAACACAGAAGAAAAAAAGACAGTCAATCAGGTGAGTTTCTTCTAGGCAGCTTATGTTGTCTGAGGGTCACTCTTTTGTAAAGTGATTTCAGTTCTCCTGGGAGGTACTTGTTTAACAGCCAATGTGTGGAGCCATCTAGGTTTGGCTCTGGTGTCCTTAGGTAGATGGTTGATCTGAGGCTCTCCATGGACCACCTCCTCTTATCAGCTATTTTGCAACCTTATAGTTCCCTGGTCTTGCTCCAAAGTCTTCTGTAGATTCTTGAGGGTGCAAGGTGGCTAGTGTAGCCCAGGGTATCACACCCCTTAGAGGTGCCGCTGTCAGGTGCTCACTCTGCGAGAGTTAGTCTCTGCTCCACCGCCAGCTCCTTAGTTCCTACCTTGTCCTCTGATTCTAGTTCCCCATGCTCTCGCCTGCTGCAGCTTCAGATTGACTTCAGCCTGTTGCCTTTTCTGTATGGGCTGTTTCAGCAGCCTGGGCTCAGTGGGTTTGATTAAAAAAACATTCTGGTGAGCCCTTTGTCTGCCCCCAGCAGGGGTTTTCAGCTTTTCCTCCAGTTCCCAAACAACAGTCCCTGAGAGTCTTATTCTTGTAAAGTCCTCCTGTGAGCTGCTCTCCCTTCCCCCTCAGGACTGTGCCCTGAGGGTGTGTCTGGGGCCTCAGTGAGCTGGACCCACCCCTTTCCTATTGGGTGTGGTGCTCCTGGCTACAGGAGAGGCAGGCAGGCTCCGCCCCTCCCTTCTTAGCTCTGGTTGGCTGGTCTCACCAGGCCTGCCCCTCAAACAGTTCACTGTGTGGACTCCAATCCCAGCCTCCGTTCGTCTGTCCCTGCAGTGCACGCTGGGAAGGTGGGGGCCAGTTCCATGATCAGAACCCAAAAAACACACAAAGCAACACACAGGCAGTGAGTCCGCTCAACAAGGTCCTGCTGCCAACTCACCAAGGCACCGAGTGGCAGGGGACCCGAAGTCAGCTCCATCGAGCTCCTCACACCGCTGCTCTCAACAAAGGTGGGGCAGCTTCATGTGCCACCACAGTGCCCCTCAGGGCTGGTTACAGATCCCAGACTCTCCACACAGGGAGCTTAGGGCGGGTGCACCACGCAGATTCAGTGCTTTCTGGGGCTCAACACAGTGCCATTCAGGGAGGCAGAGGGTCCCTGTGTGCAGCTACTCAGCACAGTCCTCTGGTCCCTTACCACTTGGGTGCCACACACTTTGGGACAGCCCTTTGGGAGCATTAGACACTGGTCACGGCCACCACTAGCAGCTTTGTTTCTCCAGGAAGGCGCCGTCCACCATTAGAGGCTTTGTTTCCCAGGAAGGCACCGTTTCCTCCGGGATTCATCACTCCCCTGGGTCCCTCTGCCCTGTGCGTGGGGTGCTCCTTCCCCTCTCGTCGCTCCAGGTGTGAGATCCCCACTTTTGGAGGCCGGTCCACACTCCTGAGGGGAGGGAGCTTTGCAGCCTCCAAGCCTCTGGGCTCGGAGCCCAGCACAGACTTCAGGGGGAATCGCCCTTCCTACATCCCCCCTCCCCCGCTTACCAGACTCTGTGATGTTTCTTCAGTGCTCCCCGCTCGCACTCCATTCACTCAGGCATGTTCCTCTGATTTTTCCAAGCTGGCTGCATAGGATTTTAAGAGTAGATCGAGTCTGTGGCTGGGAGTGGGGGTGCTCTGCTGCTTCTCACAGTACTGCCATCTTTCCTCCCTCTTAACATTTAATATTTGATCCCCTTGAAATTTGTCCTGATGCATGCATCTAACCTTATTTTTTCTAAATTGCTATTTAATTGTCTTTAAATCATTTATTAAATTAATCTACATTTTTGATACTGATTTCGAATGCTACTTTTATCACATCCTAAATTTTAGTATGCACATGGCTCTATCAGTAGTATTTCTACTGATTACCTGTCACTTCAATATCGCACTCCCAATTTTTGTACATTAAAAATATATTTTAACATGTGAGATGGCTAGTGTGTGCCTTGTTATTCTTGTTTTAAAGAAGTCTTCTAAATATTCTTCCTAATTTTCTTATATGAACTTTAGAATCAACTTGTTGAGTTATAAGAATATACTGGTAGTGCATTAACACACGAGAAGATTTAACATCTTTATGATATTCACTCCTTTTATTAAAAAATATGGTATGCTTTTGCATTTGCTTAAGACTTTTTTTTTTTTTTCTGTAATCCTCACCCAAGGACATGTTTTTAATTGATTTTAGAGTAAGAGGAAGAGAGAGAAAAACATCAATGTGAGTGAATGTGAGAGAAACATCGATTGGTTGCCTCCAACACATGCCCTTACCAGGGATGAAACCCACAACCTGGGTATGTGCCCTAACCAGAAATCAAACCCATGACCCTTCAGTGCACAGGACGATGCTCCAACTTAGCCACACTGGCCAGGCCTGTTTAAGATTGCTTTTTGTCTTTCAGGACCAATTTAAAGCATTTCTCATATAGATCTGGAATATTTATTAGGCTTATTCTTGGTTATTCTAACTTTTTTGTTATTATACCTAAGTACTTGTTTAAATGTATGAAAGCCTTTGAAAATTATATATTGATTGTATATTAAGCCACCTTACTGAATTCTTATTTTTATAATCTTTTTCAGATGATCCTCGGGTTATTCAAGAATAGAAATATATAATTTGCAAAAAATGATAATTTTGCTTCTTTTTGAGTTTTTTTATGTCCAACTTCTCTCTTTTCTGTTTATATATTTATATTTTATCCCTTAGTAGGAATGTTGTTGGTATTTCTCCTTTATTTTTTAAATTCTTTATTGTTGAAAGCATTACATGTCTCCTCCCTCATTGCCCCCTTCAACCCTGATCCCACACCACCCCAGGCCTTCACCATCCAATTTATTGTCTGTGTCCATGGGTAATGCATGCATGCATATAAGTTCTTTGGTAAATCTCTTCCCAACCTCCTCCCTTCTTCCCTCTGAGATTCGTCAGTCTATTTCATGTTTCCATGCCTCTGGTTCTATTTTACTCATCAGTTTATTTTGTTCATTAGATTCCTTGTTCATCTATTTTTATTTTTAGATTCAATTAATATATATTTATTGCTATTTTATTGTTCATATATATATATTTTTAAATATATCTTTATTTATTTCAGAGAGAGGAAAGGAGAGGGAGCAACAGAGATAGAAACATCAATGATGAGAGAGTCATTGATCGAGCCCACAACCGGGGCATGTGCCCTGACCGGGAATCGAACCCCTATCACCTGGATCCTAGGTCAATGCTCAACCGCTGAGCCACACTCGGCTGGGCTTGTTCATATTTTTTATCTTTTCTCCCCCTTATTCTTCTTAAAGAAAATCCTTTAACAATTCATGTAATACTGGTTTGGTGGTGATGAACTCCTTTAGCTATTTCTTATCTAGGAAGCTCTTTATCTGACCTTCAATTCTAAATGATAGCTTTGCTGGGTAGAGTAATCTTGGTTGTAGGTTCTTGCTTTTCATCACTTTGAATATTTCTTTTCACTCTCTTCTGGCCTGCATTTTCTGTTCAGAAATTATCTGAGTTGTATGGGCACTCCCTTGTAGGTAACTAACTGCTTTTCTCTTGTTGCTTTTAAGATTCTCTCTTTGTCTTTAACCTCTGGCATTTTAATTATGATGTGCCTTGGTATGAGCTTATTTGGGTTCTTCTTGTTTGGGATTCTCTGTGCTTCCTGGACTTGTATGTCTATTTCTTTCACCAGGTAAGGAAGTTTTCTGTTATTATTTTTTCAAGTAGGTTTTCAATTTCTTGTTCCCTCTATTCTCCTTCTTGTACCGCATGATGTGAATGTTGGTATGCTTGAAGTTGTGCTTACAGAGGCTTCTTACACTATCTTCTTATTTTTGGATTCTTATTTCTTTTTGCTCTTCTGATTGGGTGTTTTTTGCTTCCTCATTTTCCAAATAGCTGATTTGATTCTCAGAGTCCTCTACTGTTGATCCCCTGTAAACTTTTATTCATTTCAGTTAGTGTATCCTTCATTTCTAACTGGTCCTTTTTTATGTTGTTGATGTTCTAAGTTTCTTCAAATTCTCATTAAGTTTCTTGAGCATACTTATAACCATTGTTTTGAACTCTGGTAGTTTGCTTTCTTCCATTTCATTTAGTTCTTTTTCTGGAGATTTCTTCTGTTCTTCCATTTGTGACGTTTCTTTGTCTCTGCATTTTGGCTGCTTCACTGTGTATGTTTCTATGTATTAGGTAGAGCTGTTGTGTCTCCTGGAATTGGTAAGGTCGCCTTGTATAGTAGGTGTCTTATAGGGTCCAGTGGCTCAGCCTCCCCAGTCACCTTAGCTGGGCACCCTAGGTGCTCCCATGTGTGGGCTGTGTGCACTGTTCTGTTGTAGTTGAGCCTTGATTGCTGTAGGCACCACTGGGAAGGATTAACACCCAGGTCAATTGGCTGTGTGAACCAGCTGTGACTACAGCAGAAGAGCTGCTGTGCAGGAGCCACCCTTATGGAACAGGACTTGCTTCAGTGGGGCTTTGATGCTCACTGAGTTTGCCCCTTGAGTGTGCCACTCATGGGTGTGGTAGATTTGTAATCTGGCATGGTTTGAAGATGACCACCAGGTGGACTGGCTCTGGAGTCTCCTGGGAGGCAAAGTCAGCTTCTGCCTGTGCCCTGCCTGGGGCCACCCAGCACGAGCTACAGAGCAATCTGCAGATTGCTGCTACTTGTGTTGGGCTTGGAGATGCCCATGAGAGACCTAGCTGTGAACCAAGGCAGGCTACTGCTAATGCCAGGCCACCTGGGGCCACTTAGCAAGAAGTATGAGGCTTGCTGAGGCCACATGCTGCTTGTGTGAGAGATTTTAGGAAAGTCTGAAGCCTCAGCCCAGGACAGGCCATTCAAATGGAAAAGCCACTGAAAACATCTTGGGTAGGGCTGCAAATTGGGTGGGGTGGAGTCTCAGGACTGCAAATAATGTGAGCCAGGTTAATAGAGACTCAGATATGGTGACTGCCTATTGGAACTGTGGTGGGGAGGTCTTAGCAAAGGAACAAAGACCTCTGCCAGCACTTTTGTCTGGGAGAAAGCTGCCCCTTATTCCTGCTCTGATGCCAGACAGTTTAGTTCCTCCCAGTATTCCCTGGATCCTTTCAAGCTGCTGCCCCAATGCTGGAGCTCAGAGGGAGAGCATCTGAGTAGGTGTGCCAGCCCTTTAAGAGGAACTGCCTGGGGCTCCAGAAGTCTGTGTCACTCAGCCACAATCCCAGTAGGTTTTTACAGCCGGAAGTTACAGGACTTTTCTTCCCTGCACTAGGTTTTTACAGCCGGAAGTTACAGGACTTTTCTTCCCTGCACTGCAACCCTGGGCTGAGGGGTCTGGTGTTGGGTTGGGACCCTTTGCTCTTCACAGGGGATCTGCAGCCAAGATAGCTCTCCTGATTTAAAAAAGTGCCACACTGGGTGTCGGACCAGCCCGTTCTGCACCTCTGCCCCTCCTACAGTCTCAGTGTAGCTTCTTTAATTCTCTAGTTGTAGGGCTTCCATTCAGCCAGATTTTTGGCAGTTCTGACTGATGGTTGTTCTGTGGTTTACTTGTAATTTTAATGTGGTTGTGGTAGGTGAGTACCCTCCTCCCTGTATTGCTCCTTTAAACTTAGTATTGACATTCAATTAGGTTTATGTTAGGAAAGTACACATCTATTCCTATTTCATTGAACTTTTTAATTTATTTATTGATTTTTAAATATATCTTTATTGATTTCAGAGAGAGGAAGGGAGAGGGAGAGAGAGAGATAGAAATATCAATGATGAGAGTCATTGATCGGCTGCCTCCTGCACGCCCCTGACTGGGGATCAAGCCCGCAACCCGGGCATGTGCCCTGACCGGGAATCGAACCCCAATTGCCTCAACAACTGAGCCGCGCCCGGCTAGGCTCATTGAAATTTTTTTAGATCAATAATGAAAGTTGCATTTTACTAAGCATTTTTACCCATCTGAAAAGATATTTTTTTCTTAGTTATGAATATGGTTAACTCATATAAATAGACATCCTAACATTGAACCACCTTTACACTGAATAAATCTCATGTTGTCACGTTGAATTATTGTTGAATTATTGTTTTAATGAATTACTTGTCTATTTTATATTTTGTTTTGTATTTTTGCATCAGTATTTTTAAACTAACTGATTTTTTAATAGCACAGTTATTACCAGGTTTTTCTATAAATACGATTCTCACTTTTTGAGTCCTGTTTAGTAAATCTTTCTTATACTCATATCCATTTCATTTTGTTTGGTTTCCTCATTTTGATCCTCTAAGCTCCTTCCTATACTTTTATTATGGTCTATTTTCCCTTCCAATCCATCCTTGTTTCTTTGATATTTTATATTTTCTCCCATTCTGCTCTGAATCTCACCAGCTCACATGTTGTCTCCTGTCTCACTGTCACTGCCAATGGACTCCTGCCTCTTTGCTTTGTGCCCAGGCTTCATAGAGGTAACTAGTTCATTAAATATTTTACATCTGTAGTAAAATATTTTTTGCTATTTTCATCTGCTCTTTGGCAACAGTTTATCTGCTACTCACATTTCCTGATCTTTTTCTTTACTTCTTGAATCTTTCAAATAAGTTGGATTGGTTCTTTTTTATGTCTCACCTTTGAGGCAGGTGAGTTTGTCTTGGACCAAATATTTACAGGGCCACATCCCAACCTAGTAGGAATCTTCTTTATGAGGCAGGATTTTGTGCATAGCTTTAGATCTATTTTCCCCACCCAATAAAGATAGGCAGCTATGGTTTTTTTCAAAACCCATTTTTCTTCCTTCTTGCTGCTTGTAGATGGGGCATTCCCTGCAAGTATGTGATTTTTCTTTTAACCCCATAACCTCTGCTCTTCACAACTAAACTAGGTTCAGGAGATTCTTGCTCCCTATTTGTATGTTGTTCCTTCTGTAGGAACATGAGACTTAGATTCTGTTCCTCACCTCATCTATACCCTTTAAAAAGTTTCTGCAGTTGTGTGCTCCTCTCTCCTCTTACCCCTCCTGTATCTCCATTGCTTTTTGAAGCCCTTCCATCTATTTTGTTCTTTGTGGTTTTTAACTCCCTCCTAGTTTTGTTGAAAATGGAAATTTTATTTTCATTTCTTATTTTCCGTTTGCTTTCCACAACATCAAAGAAGAGAAGGGGAAAGACAGATTTCTCACCTTCCTTTTCAAATGAAAAGAAGTACATAGACACCAATATTTCACATTTTAATATGAATAGTCTAAAGGTTTGAAGTAGCTAATGTCAGAAATCTTTAAAGAAGACCAGAATGGGGTTCACTCTCCAGAGCATGTATTTTGAAGCTTCAAAGTAAATTTAAAGTATTCATGGTATTTTCTTAGCATGTCATTTGGGCAAGTTATCTTACCTCTCTCGACCTCGTTTATCCAATGAGGGGAAAGGATCTCTAAGGTCTTAAGGCAAAGGGGATAACCTGAAGTTTAACTCTAAGAAACAAATCACTGGTGGTGGAAGTTAGCTCGAAGATACTTGGATGGGAGAGAAGTATGGCGCCCTGAAGTGGAGAGGAGACCTAACTTGCAGAGAGAAATTACTTCGTATCCGGTCCTGTGCTAGGAACTTTACATATGTTAATATACCTGAGAGACTGGTATTATCATGAGCTCCATTTCGTAGTCATGGAAAATGAGATCCTAAGAGGTTATATAACTTAATCAAGATTGCAGAGTCAGGACTGAAGTCCTGGCCTTCCTGGCTTTGGAGCCCAGTGTTCTTTCCCAGAGCAACTCTCCTCAGTGCCTGAATATATGCACTGTGGTAACACTTCAAGTTCCCTGCCTTCCTTCTCATCTCCTTGGCAATTAATTAAAAAACGGGCTTTAAAATTTTTTTTTAATTTTCAATTACAGTTTACATTCAATATTATTTTGTATTAATTTCTGGTGGACAGCACAGTAGACGATCATATACTTTACAAAGTCACCCCCCTGAAATTTCAGGTACCCACCTGGCACCATACGTAGTTATTACAATATTGACTATTACTGACTTAGTCTCCAATCATGAAGGCAACAAAAATGATTGTATCCACTCTGCTGTAAGTTTCCTGATGACCAAATCGAGGCCTTGTTAAGGTAATCATTTTCTGCCTGTCCAGTCTAGTGTTTTGGAAACTACACTCTAAACAACAGGATATTGATTTACTAAAACTTAAATACAATAATTTTAGGCAAATCATACATTTAAAAAATAGACCAGCCCGACCAGGTGTAGCTCAGTGGTTAAGCGTCGACTTAGGATCCAGGCGATCAGGGTTCAATTCCCGGTCAGGGCACATGCCCGGGTTGCGGGCTAGGCAGCCGATCAATGACTCTCTCATCATTGATGTTTCTATCTCTCTTTCTTCCTCTCCTTTCCTCTCTCTGAAATCAATAAAGATATACTTAAAAAAACAAAAACAAAAATAGACCAAATAGATATCTTTGAAGACCCAGTGTCTTTTACCCAGGTCATTTCTTAAAAACAAGAGAAAACAAAAACCCATTGGTGTTTTTGTTCACATTAAAACAAAAGAAAAAAAGCCCTGGCTGGTGTGGCTTGGTTGGCTGGGCGTCATCCCATGCATCTAGAGGTTGCCGGTTCGATTCCCAGTCAGGTGAGGGCACATGCCCGGGTTTCGGGCTCCATCCCTGGTAGGGGGCATGCAGGAGGCAGCCAATCAGTGTTTCACTCTCACATCAATGTTTCTCTCTTTCTCCTTCCCTCTCTAAAAATCAATTTTAAAAATCTTAAAAAAAATACTGTCTTTTAACCATTTTCCATTGTTCACCAATGAAATCAATGCAAATAAACCTTCATATTTGTTAAAAGAAAAAAAAGGTAAACAATTCATTTCCTAAAAATATATTTGCTTAGAAATTATTTTACCTTCTGAATTTCCTTGGCCTTATGAACCTGTCAGCAGAGCAAACTAGGAGCTCGTTTCCTGCAGCCATAAACCCCATCACCCTTTTTATAACTCTCTAGTCTCTGGAAGTGTAAATACTTATGTTGAAACGCATTCACTGGGAAGTAAATGAGCAGCAAAATGATTAGTGTCCACTTAGTGATTAGTTTCCGCTGGTTGGCTTGTTAACAATGAAAAACTGAGATGATGGGCTTTGAAAGCTGACACCTTTCCTCACACTTGGGTAAAGGAGGTCTCCTGACTTCCCTCCTCCTTGCCTGGGCTTGCCAACTGCAGGGCCCCTGGACAGGCCAAGTCCCTGAAGACCAGTCAGGCTTTGTAGAGTCAGTCTCCTTGGAGCTGAGGTTCTAATCACAATTTATCTTGGAATTTCTACTGCCCCCTTTAGGCCACAGCACCAGGCAGAGAAAAAGTAAAATTATATTCCAGAGATTCTCCAGCCCTGTTAGAGCTGAGATTGCCTCCTCCTGAGTTCTCATTCCTTCTGTCTGAGGGAGGCAGGTGGGGCACACAGTAGGTACATGCTGTTAATTCCCTTCACCCCCTTGGGCCACACCTGCCTAAATCCCAATCATTCTAGCTCAGGTCAACCTTCTCCATGGAGCCCACCTTTATGTACCTGGCAACCCTTACTCTATTTTTTGAGGCTCTTCTATTGTTTGAGGACCGAACATTTTCATCCACTTCAAAGCCTAAAGCCTCTGCCTGGCTTTCAAGACCCGGATAACCTTACCTCACCCAATTTATTAGCCACTGCTCTTGGATTCCCTGAGCAGCCATGCCAGGTGCTACAAAGGAAAGATAGATCACAGCTCTGCCAATTAATAGCTGATGCATCTCAGAGTCCTCTCATCCCTAGAGAAGGGTTAAAAGTAGAAATGGGTGCATTTATATTTACTGGATGGGGAAGTGTCCCCAAGACAGTAGGTAACGTGCATCCTCATCACTGGTAATGAGCTCTTACCAAATATTCAAAATAAAATTAATGAACTTCATCTTATAAATAAAGTGAAGTGTATACTGGAGTGGGGGAGGGGTGGTGCTGAGTGGTGGTGTAGACTGCTGGTTATTGTTAAAAACAACACTCTCACGACTGACTTTGTTCTGCGCTACAGGGATGTTCTTACCAGTGACCCACTCTGAAATTTGACCTGATTTTTATTGTTTCGAGTTCTTCCACTTGCTCGTCCTAGCTGCTCCCTTCTTCCTGTGCTGTTCAGATAAACGGTGTTATTTCTTCCTCTTCTTAGTGTGCTTGCTGATTAGCTGAGTCAGGAAACCAGAGTGGAAGCCTGTGAAATGTGATGGTCAAAGGTGGGGATTGGAAGGTGACAGAGGAAGGGATGGTGGGTAGGGGTGTCAGCAGGGGCTGCACAATGCTATCCCTGTGCCCAGACTATATCAGAATCTCTAGGGCTGAGGTGCAGGCATCACTATAGTGTGGTGAAGGCCTGGTGTGGGGGAGTGGGGTGGAGGGGGTCAATAGGGGACAAAAGGGGACATCTGTAATACTTTCAACAATAAATTTTAAAAAAAAAAGCTCCCAGATGATTTCCAATGTGCCACCAAAGTAGAGATGCATTCATTGCTCTAGGCACTGGGCGTCACTCTACGTGATGGAACCTGACACTGCAATGTGGTGGGGGAGGGACAGAAAAGCCAGGGCAACCTCAGCTTCCTGTGGGGCAGAGCGAAGGTCCTGCCCATCGCTCCCCACCTCTCCCCCAGCTCAGACACACAAGATTCATCTTTGTGAAAAATAATTCTGATGGGCTTTGACCTACTATATTTCCTGACTCATTTTTTTTATTCTGCCTTTTCCAGAAATATACATTCTTATTTGGGTCATTAGGGTGTAGTTAATAAATGATAGTATTTCTTAGATCTTTTGAGAATTTCCACAGGATATATTAAGCCTTAGTCCTCTGAGGTCATTTTCATTTTTATTTCAAACGATAGGTAATAAACCACTTATTAAATGTCAAATACTGTTCAAGGTTCTGGGGATACAATGGTGCGTTGAAGGGTCCCCAAGACCACTCCCATGATTGAATGTCTGCTATAAGGAGATGTGGGAGTCAACAGACAGTTGTATTTACAGCTAAGATTTACTAGAGGAGGAGTCAGGATAGTTGAATCGTGAGAGAAAAAGACACCAGTGGAGTCAGGAGAAATCATGTGCAGGCTTCCTTATGCTCTCTCCCTCCAGTGAGGGGTCGCAGAGTGTACCCCAGCAGCAAAATGCAGCAACTCGCATGCAGTGTTTCTGCCCAGGGCTCATTAGAGAGACTGGCCTAAAGGTTTTACTGGGGCCTGGTCACACAAGCATCCTCTTCCTAGCACGTTCCAAATGTCCAGGTCCCCAGAAGGAAAGCAGTTGTTCAGCATAAACCACATTGTTGGTACAGTTTAGACACAGTGGGCCACTCTGAGCATACCAGTGTTAGGGAGCTGTTTACCAGCCAAGTTCCCAGACATCGACCAAGGGCCAACCTTGCACACAAGCAGACAGCAGTCTCAGCCCTGCTATGTTACCTCTTCTGCACAAATGGTAAGCTGAAACGGTCTACCTTTTTGAAGCTCTGCTCTGTGTATCTGGGGAGAGAAATATGCACCTAATCTTTATACCCACAAACGTAAGCACGTCTCTGTAACAGTTTCAGGAGAGGCGCAGGGTACCAGGGCAGCTCACACAGGAAGGTCTGCCCTGGCCACGAAGGTCAGGGGAGTCTCCCTAAGGCTTCCAGATGGTGAACTAGAGAAGAGCAGGGCGTAGGGGAATCAGAGAGGGGCTTGGAGGAAACAGCACGTCTAAAAGCTCTGTAGCCAGAGTAGGAAGCGTGCCACCGAGGGTCTAAAAAGTAGTGTGGCTGTAACAGGTGGGAGGGCTGAGCTACACATGGCACGCAGCCTTGAGACCATGGGGACAATGGGGGCTTCAAGCTGAGAGCTATGAGAAACCACTGAAAGGTTTTACAGAAAGCTGAGCTGGGGTGTGTGGCAGGGGGTGGGAGGTCGGGGTCAGCTATTGCTGTAAAGTTAAACAATTTGGCTAGAAAAAAACCTCAGCAAAGGCTACATGTTAACAAATGTGAAACCTTATTTTCTGCTCTCTCCCTTCAGTCCTGGTTTTTGTCTCTCCTTAGTTTTATAGACAGGAACAGTACTTCTCATGTATGGCACTGAAATATCCCAGAGCACCTGCAATGATCTCTAAGGCTCAGTAAGTCTTCAAAGTAAAATTAATTCACTTCACCATCTATACTCATGTCAAACACACACAATTGAAAGCAAAGCATGTATTTTTGACTGGGGAAGGGAAGTCAAGGAATCGATAGCAGGGGCTGGACCCTTTAAAGGTCTGAGGCTAGAAGAACAATTACTTGATTACTGGTAGTACTTGGTCAGCATCCACTTGAATACTAAGCACAGAATAGTAAAACAGATTCTTCCTCCAACAAACTTACTAAATGAGATGTAAGATTTTTTAAAAAAATGTCTAATTTTGAGAAAAAATGTTAAGAAACTAATGGCATAAATTAACTATTTTTAGGTTGTTGTTTTTTTGTATTAATATAATAGTAGTATGTGTTTATCATGGAAGAATCCTAACATCAGAGAGGCTGGCAGAAGGCCAAGGACATAGTTGATAAAAGGAGTCTGTAGAAGATGCAGAACTATTCCAACAAGCCTTTCTCAAACTGGGGGAACCTCAAACATGTGGGAGCAGGGTACCCACACTGAGGTTTCCCATAGATAAGTCCTTCTGGAGGAGGGAGATAAGGGACAACTATCACGTTAGCCGGTTCTCTTGCCTGAGATGTGGTCCTGAGAGGCTGACCAATTTGCTTAAGGACACACAACATAGTAGGAAAACTCCAGTGTTGGCAGTTCCTTGGGCCAAACACAGTGACCTACAAGGCAGTGTTTGGGATTGTGCAGTGTGAAGAGAGAAGCCAAATTTTAACTCTACATCTGTATATAGAACCATGTGTCAGGGTCTTAATTCTTACCCAAATGGCCTGGATTTGAAACAAGTAATTTTTGGGGAACACTCCAAATTCCACAACTGACTTCCTAGAATTGGGTTCTTAGAGAGGAGAATTCACTTATCAACTACAGAAGCACAGAATGTTAAAAGTCCCTCCAGATTAACAAAATTTCTATGTGTGAAAGGAGGTATGTAAAAAAATTTATAGAGTACTTTCTAGAACCAGTTCCTACTTACTTGATAGAGCTAGAGAATCAGAAACAAAATTATTTCCTGAAGAAAAGGTTTGGGATCCCGTCTCAATGCAGGACAATCACCTGAGTAGCTTCTACCCTACTCCTCTTACATGCCAAGTGGACAAGCCAGCTCATTTTTGTCCAGGACGAGCCTGCACATTTTTGCACAACCCCTACTCCTCCTAACACATGTTCACTGTGTCAGAACTCCCCACACTAAATTGCTTTTTGGCATCTACTTCCAACTTTCCCCCATATCTTACGCTCTCACTCTAAAAAATAATAATACAAATACTGGACAAATCTTTTAAAAATGAAGCAATCTTTATAACTCCAGCAGATTATAAAATGCACATGTTCAGGTACTGTTATGAATTAGAAGCAGTCATTTAAAAAAAAAATAAGGGTAGAAAATCAGTTCATCAAAGCTTTTAGTGTAGAATCTAATACTTACGACCACCATATACACATGGTCACACATGGTTGCCACATACCCACCACATGCTCTCCTTAACCCAGGAAAGTGGGACAGGCCAACGTAGTCAGGCTTAAGAAATGACCTGAGTTTCACAATGAGCCTTCTCCTCCCAATGTTTTGAAATCTGAAGCACTCTACTATAAAAACCCATTCCTTTATGGGATAGGTCTGGGGCAGAGGGGTGATGTGGCTTGAATTCCTCAGATTATAGACAGGTTCACACTCTGGGGGGTGCCACTGCCCACCACACCAGTGCAATTGATCAAAGAAATAGAACATTTGTGGTTAGTTCTTTAACATTCATCTTTTAGCACTTGGTGCTTTTCTAGAAAGTACAGAAGTAAAAGCTGTAGCCCTTTGAGAGAGTCTTAAATTACAGGAGAAGCAGCCGAGCCTTGTGTGGACTTGCTGTCACTTGTCCCTTTTCTGTCTTTGTGCTGCCACCTAAAGAGAAAAGGAAAACATGTTGTATCCTGCAGAAGGAGTCCCCTGAAGTCCCAAGTACCATCTGCACCTTCTAGAGCAGAAAATCAATGCTGCTGGGTTAGTCCTTTGAGAATCAGCAGTGCATTTTTGCTCCTGAGAGAAGACCTCAGGTGAAGGAAGGGGTTTGGTGGTGGCCAGCCTTGGTGGCCTCGTTCTAGGGCTCCTGTAGAGTGGATGGACTCGCAAGAAGCATAGTTTTTTTCCAGCGTTCAAAGGGAGTGAAATACAAAATAATGTTAAGGTTGCCCAAACTTATGGAGCAAACACAATCATTTTTGAAAAAAATATATATATATACACGAAAACAAGGTTCTAACAATTCTTAAACCATGTTTCTCTTTTCCTTTTGTTTCCTTTTTAAAAGGCAGATTTTTTAAAAAAATAGTAGGAAGCCTTACTTACACTTCCAATGTATACAAAATATAAATATAGACTTGCTGTAGTAGTCCCTAATATCCTCTGCAGAATGCCACTGAACAAGGTTAATCACACTATAAGCTGGTTTCTTACTGAGGACAAAGTCAAGCATACTTTATCCTGAAGCTGTAAGTTACCAGAAAAAAAAAGTTGATGGAAATCAGGTTTCTATGCCATAATGTGGATAAGAAGTGACAGAGGTTAGACCTCTGACCACCCATCTCCTCAGGGTTCTGTCCATCTTCCCCGCCAAGCCTTTCCCATAAGCCCCCAGTACTATCTGACATGACCATCTAATCTGCTCCCTAAAACAGAAACTTCTTGAAGGCAAGTATTTTGTCTGCCAAGTTGACACTGCATTTCTAGTGCCTAGAACAACATTTGGCACATAGTAGGTGTTCTTAAAGGAATAAATGAATCTAAGTTTATTCCTTGACTTCTTTTTTCTTTTGAAAGATCTAATAACATGACTAACTTTAATTTTACATATATTCTTATTAAAACACGTGTAAGGTAACAATTATTTTAATGTTTGTAAAGAAGCTGACTCCTCTGTAAATCACATTTGATGTTTTACGTTCTCAACCAGGCTGGATTAGTGTGATGCCAGTCAAATACATTTACTAAGGAAAGTACAGTAAATGCTAAGAAGCTGACAGCTGAATTAAAGACTTGACATGTGACTGTACCAGCTAAGTAGAAGCTTTACTGAAATCCTGGCTCACTACTGCTGAGGACAAACTGACCTGCAGAATTCCTTGTGAACTGAGCAAGATGAGGCAGAATAAAATAAAATAAAATTCACAATTAAACCAGACTACTGAAGGGTAAAAGGCCATAAAGCCACACAATCAATGATATGGATAAGAATCCTGAGGAGGCAAAAAGAGGCCTCCTGGGCCTGAGGGGGATGGGCAGTATGGCACTGCTGTGGTCAGTGTGTGCGACCTCATTGTGACCATCTCCAAAACAGAAATCCCCTTTGTGGTCTGCCTTACTAGGGTTGTTGTGAAGATTAATCTAACTCCTGATATGGGACAGCTGTAAACACTGTAAAGTACTATTAAACATAAGGTAGGAAACCTTGTTGTCAGTCTAATGGTCCTGAGGACTATAAATCTCTGTATAAAAATGTGTATAAATCTAATCATTTCTTCCCATTATTCATACGAGGTCAAAGACTGTGGACATCTGCCAAGGACACTAAGGAGATATGTCTGCACTCTCCACCTTCCTAGACAGGTATCTTTCTGTCTTCCATGGAGAGGTTTGATGCAGCTCCGTCAGGACATCTCCACATTTTGTATTAATCCTGGAGAAAAGGCTGCTTGGGAGAAAATATGTGATACATGGCGGCTAGTCAAGAGAGGTCAACTTTAAGAAAAGAGAAAGTCAACCCTCAAGTATGTGAAGAGGATATCAAATCTGGTGAGGGGTGGCTTCCAAGGATGGAACGAATGTCAAAGTTAGAGCCTCTGAGAAGAGGGAATTGGGTGCAGAGAGTCTGGGTCTGAGGGCCTGAGTTTAAGTTCTGGCTCAGTTATTTAGTAGTTGTGTGACCTCAGGTAAATAAGCAGGCTTTACATTTTCAACTGCAAAATGGGGGAAATAATCCAACTGTAAAATGAACAAGCATGTCATATGGTTTCTAAAAGTGTTAAACACATAAAGTCATGTGAAAAAGGCTTAAAAATTGCAAAGTGCTTTGTCAGTCTTTATTACTTTCCAATAATTGTGTTCTTTGCATTTCTTTCCACTGCAAAGTAATATACTCTGTGGGAAATGAAGGGGGAAAAATGTCCTGAAAACCACAAGAACCCGTATGGGCATGTTGGTGTATTCCCTTCCAGAGGAACTGATGAGATAATCCATCTAGAGTTAGAGGACCTGGTGCACAGTGAGCACCGATGGATGCCAGCTCCAAGCATGTCCCTCAGAGGTACGAAGGAGATGATGCTCCCGCACAAGCAGCAGCTACTGAAGGACACAGAACAGCTCACGGTCGGGTCTCACCTCACACAGGAGACAGGACTGGGGGCCAGCAGTGCTGGTGTCTTGTCCATGGATCACAGAATTAAGGCAGGACTGGGACTCCCCCCAGGTATAATCCAGTTCCTTTAAATTGGCCTTTTAGACCAATTACTTCTACTTATTTGTTTGTTTGTTTGTTAATCCTCACCAGAGGATATGGTGCGTTTCCCCTCCCCCCCCACTGATTTTAGAGAGAGAGGAAGGGAGAGAAACAGCAACTGGCTGCCTCCCCAGATGCACCCCAACTAGGGATTAAACCTGCAACCCAGGTAAGTGCCCTGACCTGGAATCAAACCCGCAACCTTCTGGTGTACGGAACAATGTTCCAACTGAGCCACCTGGCTGGGGCTACTTTCACTTTTTAAAAGTAAATTGTTTAGTTTAGTTTGAAGCATGGTTGGTCATTTTCCACTTCATTTACATTTTTAAAGATTAAGATATCTATTTACTGTTACTGTCATGTTTGTATACAATACAGGCAAACTGTTCATTTAGTATGTAAACAGGTATATTTTAGCTTTTCACTTTCAAATTGCCTTTGTGCTTTGCTAAGGCCCCAAGTAAGAGAAATATGATCTCGGGACTGGACTGCAGAACCAGAGAAATAGAGCTTGACCTATAAACACAATTCCACTTGACATTCACATTAAGCCTGATGGAGGAGCATGTTCTTGGGAGTACAGAAGTATAAATCTTTAAAGACACAAGAGCCTGAGCCAAAGTACAAGGAAAATTTAAATTGAAGATAACCCACATTTAGAAAAGGAAAGAATGTTGGTAATCTGAGATCAGTTTCAGAAATATATACGGTCTGATGAAAAAGATGCGGGCCTCTTGTGTGTGTACAGTGGTTTTATAGTTTGCAATTAGTCTTTGAAGCTTTCCCCAAACTCAGCCATTAATAATAATTTAAAAATGATGTAAGTAAGGAAGCAAAGGGCCAAAGAATCTGAGTAAGCTCAACTATTCTAATGTTTGGTATAATCAAGTCTAAAAAGGCTCTAGTTTGAAATTCCTTAAAGAATTTGAACACTCGGATATATATGTGCCTGTGTATATGTGCATTTATATGTATATGTTTGTGCATATACATGTTGGGTGTCACTATCCTGGCTTTATGGCACACTGCCCTACAACTACAGCTGTTTTGGGAATTAAATGAGTTATTACATGTAAAGTGCTCGTAATAGCGCCAAGCACATAAATGCTATACAGTGTTTGTTGTTAGTATCATTAGTTATCGATGACCATCACATGAAAAATAAGAAATTAGCAAAGTTTCAAAGTATCTCAAAAACGGAGGGGCATTTTACAAAATAACTGACCTACACTCTCAAAATGTCAAGGTCATTGAAAGGCAAAAAAAGATTAAGACTCTTACGCGTTAGAAAAAACAGAGGAGATACAACAAATAAATGTAATATAGAGTAATGGATTCGATTATGCAAAAGAAAAATAGCAGTAGTGTAAAAACAAGTGAAACTAAAATAAGGTGGTAAATTAATTAATAGTATTGTATTACTGTAAATTTCCTGGTTTTGATCATTGAACTATGCTTATGTAAGGTGTTTATGTTAGAAGAAGATGGATGAAGGTTATATGTAAACTCTATACTGTTTATACAACTTTTCGGCAAGTCTAAAAATATTTCAAAATGTAAAAGTAAAAAAAAAAAAAAAAGCCCAGAAGAGAGAGATGATGAAACTAGCAGGCAAGGACATTTAAGCAGCTATTGTAGCCATAATGAAGTATTTAAAAGAAAACATGAGTATAATGAGGAAAGAAACTGGAAGACATAAAAAAAGAACCAGTAGAACATCTAGAACTAAAAAATACAATTTTTGAAATAAAATACACTGAGGTTAACAGAAAATCAAACACTACAAAATAAAGTAACCAGTTTATGCCAGATGAATGTACAATAGAATACTACTCAGCCATAAAAAATAATTAAATATTGTCATTTTTGACGACATGGATGGATCTGGAGAGTATTATGCTAAGTGAAGTCAGTCAGATGGAAAAGGACAGGAAAGGTATGATTTCCCTTTTATGTGGAACATCAAACAAAAAAGTAACAAACATATAAACAAAACAAACAAAAACAAACTCATAGATACTAACAACTGAATGGTGATTACCAGAGGGGAAAGGAGCTGGGGGGAGGAGCATGTTGAGTAAAGGAGGTCAAATATATGATGGCAAAAGAAGACTAGACTTTTGGTGGTAAGCACTCAATAGACTATACAAATATTGAAATATAATGTACATCTGAAATTTATGTTATTAACCACTGTTACCTCAATAAATTTAATACAAAAGCAAAGCAGAAATAAGACACTGATGAAAACAAACTTTAAAATATAGTAAGAGGAACTATCTAAAATAGATTAAAAAAAATGACAGAAAGTCAGTGAAAGGACCTGTGGGACAAATATCAAGTGGTCCAGTGTGCATGTAATTGAAGTCCCAGAAGCTGAGGTGAGGGAAGAAGGCAGGGAAGGAAGAACAGGAAAATATTTGAAGAAATGTGGGCCAGAAATTTTCTAAATTTGATGAAAATTATAAATTCAAAGATTCAAGAAGCTCAACAGATCCATAAACTGGATAAACACAAAGAAAACCACATCAACAAACCATAATCAACTTGCTGGAAATTAATAATAAAGAAAGAAAAACTTGAAAGCCAAGGAGGGAAGGGGACACATATAAAGTGGAAGAAATACAAGAATTATCACAGATGTCTCATTAAATATTATACAAGCCAGAAGACAGTGATTCTTTAAAAGTGTCAAAGAAATTAATAAATCTTTAGCTGGATTAATCAAGAAAACAAAAAAGAAGACATCAATGACCAATATCAGACATAAAAGAAGGAATATCACTATGGAGCCACAGATATTAAAGGGATAATAAAAATATGAAGAACAACTTATGTCAATAACTTTGACAACCTACATAAAACACGCATATTTCTTGAAAGATGTAAATTACTAAAACTGGAACAAGAAAAAGGAGAAAATTGGAATAGCTCTGTATTTATATAAAATTGAGTTTTTAATTTAGAACTTTCCCAGCAAGAAAATTCCAGGCTCAAATAGCTTCCCTGGTGAATTCTATCCAACAGAAAAGGAATAAACAACACTGACCTCACACAAACTCTACCAGAGAATAGGTGATGGGGGAATATTTCCCAAGTCATTTTACAAGGTCAATTTACTCTGATACCAAAACTAGACAAATCATTAAAAGTAAGGAAAACTGCAGACCAATATCCCCCATTAACAGAGATACGAAAATCCTTAGCAAAATATTATAAAATACAATACAATACTACATACGAAAATAATAATACACTGTGACCAAGTAGGATCTCAGGGGTATAAAGTTAGTTTAACATTCAAAAACCAATCATTATACTGCACATATTAAAAGTATTCCTTCATTAAAAGAGGACTACATGATCATCTCAATGGATGCAGAAAAACTGACAAAATTCAATATTAATTCATGATATTCTCAGTGAATCGGGAATAAAACTTCAACACTATGAAGAAAAACTACAAAAAACCCACACACATAGATCTATAGCAATGAGTACACCTAGACCGTGGTTTCTAAATACCATTCTCTACTGAAAGGAAGCCTGGAAGAGCCTGTTGTGGAACCAGGAAGAGAGTTTTAAAAAATGATAAAAATATACCAAAAAGATATAGGAACCAACTTGAAGGGGCTCCCACTGGCCCTTTTGGGACAATGTAAGCATCAAAATAAATAACAAAAGAATGTAATATAACCCACTAGATAAAATCTTCAAGTCCATACTGATGGAAGTTCATATATGAATAAATAAGTAGATAAGTGAAAGCTCTTCCTTATAGAAAAAGATGGCAAATGGTCAGTAAACATGAATATATAAGATACAAGAAATAAAAACAGAAGAAATGAAGGAGTTAGAAAAATCATCAGTACATTCTAAAACTTGTAGGTGAATGTTTGATGAAGAACATTTCTTCCAGGTTAAAGACTGTAACATCTTCATCATCAAAAAAGAGAAGGCTCAGTGTGAGACAATTTTACCACTTAAATTCTTTAAAATTTTCCAGAAATAGATTGTTCCTATGCAATGTTATTCCTTCCAGAACATTGGAAAAGAGGGAAAGCTAGAATAGTTCTTATACTAAAACCCAACAGCAATATTTCTTTTGAATATAGATGAAAAGTCCTAAATAAAAGCTTTGAAAATTAGATTTGACAGCGGCTAAACCAGATAGGGAAATCTATGCTGTCCTTGATCTATTGTCAGGTAGGAACTCAAGGACAGTATAATAGTGATAAATACTCCATAGTCCTAGGTGCCAAAGACATAGCTGATATAACGCATACCAATTACTAATTTCAACTTTAGAGAAACTATAAGTATTGAAAGTAAATATAAAAAATTGATATTTTACTCATCTTAACAGCTAGTGTCAGAATTAGTGGTAAAGTATAGTAATAAAATCACAAATTAGACGAAGATGACTACTATTACTACTCTACAACACATGTTATCCTAGCTATTCTCATCATGGTAATATAATAGAAAACATATAAAAGAGGTATAACTATTAGAAGGAATTGCACACAATTTTTTCAAAGTAAGATTATATACCTTATTATGTATTGTAAACCCAATATGAATATGAAAAAAATTTAAAGTAATAGTTTAGTGAACTGGTTATTTAAAATATAAATATATATAAAATGTAACATTTACCACAAAATAACCAGTTAGTAGATCTAACTTAAAAAAAAAAAAAGATTTCCATCATAGCAACAGAAATACCTAGAAAAAAGAAGTATGTAGAACTTATATGAAGAACCAAATGTTAGTGAAAGGTATGATTTGGATTTTAGTTAATACAGAAAAATACTATATTTTTAAATAAAAACATTAAATTTAGTAAAGATGTCTATTTTCCCCAAAATCTTATGGATCTAATAAAACTATGAATAAAATTCCCATTGGAACTTACTTTTAGAACCTAACAATAATCCTACAAAACTAATGGAAAAATAAACAGGTGAGAAAATAACAAAAATAGAGCTTTTCTCACAGCATATTTAAATATAAATTATCTAGATTATTTAAGTAACTAAATATAAAACAAAAATATCTGTTAAAAAAAGTAGGAGAAAATAAGTGACTAATAAACTTCCCTGTAAAGAGAAACATCTTTCTAAGTATAACATTATACAATACTTTTACAGTTAATCAGAAAAATAATGACACTCCAACAATTTAACACAGGGCATAAACAGATAATTCTCTTTATAAGATGACAACAATCAGTAAGTGTGAAAAAAAAATAAATTCAATATCATTACTAATGGGAGAAATGTGAATTAAAACTACAATAAAATGACTTTTCCCTCACTTATTTGCAAAGATAACATCTAAAGCTAACAAGGTGGAACTGAATAAGAACTCACATCACCATTTGTTAGAGTGCAAAGTACTATGAAGTTTTTGTGAAATATATTCCCACAAATACTTATTTGCGGAACTAAGTTACAAACCAGTAAGCCCACATGCAAAAGTCCATCCTAAGGAAACAATAAAAGACGTGGACAAATATTTACATATAGTCTGAGTATTCAAATAGTGAACAGTTGAAAATAATCTAAACATCCAAAATAGGGTCATGGTTATTAAATAATCAAGTATCCAAATAACTAAAAATTACTGCCATTAAAAGAGAATATTAAGAGCCTAGACAAATGATCACAAAATGTCAAGAAAAAAAGGTTATAAAATTATAATTCCTTTAAAAAATTATTATAAAATGCACCGTATTATCTCTGGGTAATGAAAACTTGGGAGACTACAATTTTTGTTTTGTACTTTTATTTTTTATAAAGAACATGTATTCATAAAACAGAAAATGCCATTAGACAAAAGCTAAAAACTAAAGGCTTTTAAAAAGTAGTAATCAGATAGCTTTGCTATCTGATTTCTCTCAGTATATTGAAAACCATATTGCTATAGCTACCATTTGGCAAAGTTGCATAAAATAACAGGCACATATTCAAATATTGTCACATGTCAGTTTATTGAGGAAATTGAGATGCTAGAGGTTAATTCTAGTCACTTGATTACTTCTCAGTATGTCAAAGAAGACTCCCAAGTCCACAAGTCATTTAGTTACATAATTACTTTCCCATATTTTGTTCAGGAACATAAAATTCTAATACAAAGAAATGTTCAAGTGAATCTAAAAACTGCTCTTTTTATTTTTAATTTCAAAGGGTGGTGATTAAGGGTGAGGAAGTACAGTGACATGGAGGAAGGACAAATATGGAACATGTAAAAGACAAACATTTTTGCTAGGTTTTATTTTTTATTTTCAAATTTTCAAATCTTTCCAACTTTTTTTTAATTTTTGCACCAAAAAAGGAATCAATACTTTTCATTCCAGTCTTGTCAACTTTAGCCAACGCCTTTTGAGCTGCAGTCATTTTGCTATTTTTCTGTTAATGAAAATAAGAGAGAAAAATTGTTTCGAATGCAGTATTTATAAATCACACATGCAAATCAAATCAGACCTTCATGTCTCAAGGTTCATTAAGGGAGGTAAGCATTAGATAACATGCTTCATTAAGGGAGTGATTATTTTAAAAAGTTCTGATTTCTATTCAGAATTCAAACCTGAGAGACAAAATACGTTAAGAGGAAGAGACTGCTACCTTCTCAGAAGTGGAATGTTACAACCTACAGTTTACTGTGCTGGGAATAATTCTGGAGGGTGCATTAAGTTTAATAACACAAATAATGGAACTAACATAGGCAGCAATTGTCAGAGAGAGGAATTATAGCCTTGTATTACTACATGATGAATAATTCACAACAATTTACCATCTGATTTTATTCAGAGGCTCTACGGCAGGGGTGGGGAGCCTTTTTTCTGCCAAGGGCCATTTGGTATTTATAACATTATTTCCAGGCCATACAAAATTATCAATTTAAAAATTAGCTATGAGAAAGCTCCTAGATTTATTGAATTTCAAGTCCGGCCTGTGGTTACCTTGGCAGGGCCAGACCAAATGATTTCACAGGCCCAATAAGGCCCACAGGCCTGACGTTCCCCACCCCTGCCTAAGGGAAACCAAGGACATAAATGGTAATAAAAGAAGACTTGACTTGGGGTGGTAAACACACAATACAATATACAAAACTGTATACCTGAAACCTATATAATTTTATTAACTAACGTCACCCTAATAAATTCAATAAAAAAATAAATGTTAAAAAATATATTCAAAAGATAACCAGGTAGTTGGCCCATTTTCCTTCCAACAACAAAATACTTTCCAAAAAGCTGACTCCAAATATCTCTGCCTTATAAACTGCTCTCTCTTCCTGGTCACTGTTTTTTTGTTTAGTTTTGTTTTTTGTTTCCTTTTTTTGCCACATACTAGCAGAAGGTAAATAGCAGCTGATTTTATTTTGATAGATTACAACTTGTTCAGCAGAAGCATAAATAATGGGAATCAGCAAAGAAAAAAATCAACTACCTCCCTGGGAACTGTGAGACAAAGTTATTGCCAAAGTATCTTTTAGGGCACAACACATGATCCCTGAAAGTTTGCTTCTCACATTCTGTCACTTATAATTTAGTAGAGTTAGTGAAAAGTGACAGTCTCTGCAATAAGTCATCCTCTGAATTAAATGACACCCTGGACCAGTCCCTTATCTCACTGGTGCTTCGCCCAAGGCCATACAATGGGTAGTTAGAAGGGTGGGGCAGAAATACTTCCCACAGAGAAACTAAAAAATGCCCTTGCTTACAGAAACCATGGAGATAACCAGCTATTTAGTCATCTCAAAATGAATTATCCTCTGATATCAAATGCCCAGATAAATTATACATAGATTAAATAATAACATTTATTAAAAACTTTAAACTATAAGGGAAGTAAATGTTGTGAAAATCTAAGTAGAAGTTAACTCATCTTGGGATGGGCAAGGTCTTTTAGAAAGACCTTTTTTTTTGCTTAAAGCAAAAAAAGAAGAGCAATTTTTATATATAATCCTCAGAAAAACTTAGAACTATTTAAAAATAAAATGAAAATGCTATACAAATTGGAAAATTCTTTATACCTTCCTTATATGCCATGAAAAAGTGTCAATAGCCTTAATTTAGAATGAGCTCTTACAAATCAACAAGGGAAACATTTCTATCCCAATATAAAAACAGGCAAGAGACATGAACTGACAATTTGCATAAACGCAAATGGACAATAAGCATTTGAAAACACAACTAACTTTCTACTTAAAGAAATGTAGCCTAATTGCACAGGCAAACATTTTCAAGAATAAAAATAATACTCAGTGTTGTCAAGAATGCAAGATGAATACTGATCAGGAATAATGGTTAGGAGTATAAATTTCTACTATGTTTCTGGAAAGTATTTTATATGTATATCTCCAATAATTATGGAAGGAGCTCATGTTTTTTAAGCTCTTACTCTTAGTTCTAAATTGTGTCTAATGAAATAATCAGAGATGTAGACTATAAAGAAAAATGTATATCACTTCATAAAACCAAAAAATAAAAAAAGAAGTTAAGCTCCTATATGTTAAAAAATAGAAGCATGATTAAATAAACTATATTTCATATGGTAAAATAACACACAATTGAATATGATGAAAAATAAATTTTAAAAGCATGCTTAATGATGGGAACATTTTCACAATATAGTGATAAATGAAGGGGGCAGAACTCAAAACTATATATAACACACACATATATATGCATACACACACTCACATATACATATATACACACACATATATAAATGCCAATGTAAAAAGAAATATAAATTTATAATGCATGTATAACATAATTAGTAAGAAATGTTACAAAAAAAATTTGCCCAGGTGATTACTAAATGGTACAGTTATTAACAATTTTTGTCATTGTCGTAATTTCTGGGAAGCTTCTGGGTAGTAGAGCTGAATGAACCATTATCGGTGGCAGCTCCCTCCCTCTGCCCCACCCTATCCCTCTGAATACCTGCAAAGTTTAGGCACACTGTTGCTAACTATATTGCCTTTCTTTGATTCCTAAAAGCTTCCTTGCTTGACATTTTCATTGTCATTCACAATTTTAAATTGATGATTAAGTCACAGAAATAAACTTAAGTCACAAGTTAATAATTCTTCATGGTTAAAACTGTAAAATCAAAATCAAGCATGCAATCATTCCCAGATGTCCCCACGCAGCATCGCCCACTCAGTCTAAGCATATGTCACTACATCTGGACACACATACCTTTTCAGTCTTCATATCTTTGGTATTAAACTTAGTGTAATCTTCTTTTGCTTCTACAGGCTCATCTGATAACTTTACCTTCTGCAAATGTTAGAGCAGTGAAGTGGTGTAAAACGTCACCTTGACACATTAATCCATTTAAAAAGAACCAACGTGCAATTTGGACCCACAGTGAAGCCAAAAGAAGTAGCTGACCCTGCAAATGGCTTATTTTTTAAAAGCTCCTTTACATTTTGCTGATTATTTAGGGAACTAAGTGACACAGCCCTTCTGAGGAGCAGTTTTGGTGATGGGGGATATAATTAGGCAAGTCCCAGCCCCAGCCTCTAGTCAATCTAGCAGTGTTGTTCACATACTTTGCCTGTACCAGGGACAGTGACTGCTGACTTCTAGGACAGTTTAAGGGGGTGAATGCAGGCACAATAGCAAAGATGAGAATTTCCTTTAAGGGGGCCAGCTGTCCAGCCAGATCCTCTACTTCATTCACCTCCTGGGCTGGTGTGATGTCCATATAGAAATAGCGCTTATCATCATCTTTGTATAGCTTCAAGTTGTTACCTCCTTTCAATTCAATAACCTCATTTTATCCACATAAGAACAACTTTACAAAGCAAGCAGCCAGCAGGAGAAGGAAGCACAGAGACGTTAAACATAACTTCCGGCGACCTAGCAGAGGAGTTGGGGTCAGATCTCAATTTTTGTACAAGTGCTCTTTCCATTAGGCCCAATGCACTAAGTCAACCTTCACTTCATGTTTTCACCTTTCACATGAGTATTTTACACCAATGGACGTGAGAATCTTGTCAAGAGCTAGACTTAGCCTTAGTGTTCACATTACAGAAGGAATCATGCCACATTTATTATGTAAAAGGCACACAGCAGGGCAGATAACTCTTTAGAATGGAGCTTTGGCTACACAGAGATCCCAACTCAGAATTCTGCATACCTTCAGGTATAGGGGGGATAAATGGTGAAGAAAAATTAAAATAAAGAAAAGAAGAAAAAAAAAGAATTTTGAGATCTTCAAGCTCTTTGTGGACACCAGGTTGATAAGACCCAACATGGATCCACCCTAGGAAATAAAGATTTGTTCCCAGCTTCACTCTTCACACCCCAGCTTTTGCTAAACACAGAACTGGTAGAGCTGGTGCTACAAGATGCCACAGTGCATGCATAACAGGGGATAAAACAACATGCCTTGAAATTCTTCACTGGAACAAATAGAGGGGCATCTAGGAATATGTCACATAATGGAGAAAACTTTCTCTTGGCCACACAGCAACCTCTAGCAGATGAATCTTCAAAAGAAAAAGACTAGTTTATCATGTATGAACTACATACTAGCAAAGTGAATGTAGGTGAACAGGCAGCTTTCCTAAGAATACATGTTTCTATTAAAATTAAGATAGTGATGCACATTTTTACTAGGAAACTATTTTCAACTGGGAGAGAAAAGCATAGGTGATGATAAAGGCTGTAGGTTTCACAACCAAAAAAGCTTAAAGTTATGAGGATGTTTGCTTTTCTCCTATGGCAAAATGTTCTAATACACATGTTGTCATAAATATATGGGCATATTCACTTTTCACTGATAAGTCAAATAAAAATGGCAAGAGCTTAAGATGAAAGATGTTTCCTTACAAATATTAAACATATAACAAGATGACTGACTTGTTCAGATGCTTTAAGGGTTCACTATTAAACAAGACATCAGTTATAAGTACTTACAAAAAAAAAATGGTGGTGGTAGTCTCTGCACATAACTAGGTTTTATGTTATTCCCAACACACTGTTGAGTATGTTGGGGAAAGAACCCCATAATGGTTATATTTACTCATTTTTTTTGTTACTTAAAAGACTGAATTGCTATGGATTTGGGGGAATAAGAGTATGACTAAAGGGGTTCACTTCTGGAAAGAGAAGAGCAAACAGCAGAGTACCTCAGGAATTAATGCTAGGGTGGATTGGTCTTATCATTCTTACAAATGATTTGCAAGAAGAAACTGAGGAACATCTCCAAATCCACTGACTGCATTCAGCTCTGCTAGCTGACAGTGCTAATTCAAAAGATGGCAGAGGGTGAGGGTTGGAAGCTGAGTTTCAACATATGCAAACATATGATAGTAATAAAGTACTGCAAAACATATTAAGGCTGACAGGCTCCATGCTATCAATTACAACACAGATACAAAGACACCTAAGAGCCACTGCAAAGTATTTCCTGAAGACAATCAACTAGATTAGTGTAAAAATCAATCAAATCCTGGACACAGACAGGAAAGCTAGCAGAAGACAGTGTCCTACGCTTGTTTAAACTGTGGTACTTCATCCAGTGCAGTTTGCATTGTGTACACTGGAGCCCCAGGAAGACATGATAGAGTAGGAGATCTTGAAAAGCAACTAAAATAATACAGGAGGCAAGGCTAAGATTGGGAGGAGCAGGATGCTGAGATCTAAATCAGAGCTTGGCAAACTACTGTCCATGGGCCAAATCCAGCTGGCTGCCTGCTTTCATAAATGAAGTTTTTCTGGAACACAGTGCACTAGTTCGTTTATGAATTGTTTGTGGCTGTCTTTGCACTATAACAGCAAAGCTGAATAGTTACAACAGAGATCATCTGCTTCATGAAGCCTAAAATACTTATTAACTGCCCTTTACATAGTAAATTTGCTGACCCCTCATCTAAATCATAAATGAAGAAATCACAAACAACTTACATTTTGGAATTAAAATAAGAAAACAGAAAACTGGGTCCAAGAAGAATAAACTTATGAAACACATCACCCCAGATGGAATCCAAGGCTAAAAGCTTCAAGAACAGGTTTAGATCCATTCATGAATGATCCCCAGGAAGACATATATTTGGGAGAAGGAAATATGCTTAGTTTTTGGAGAAAGAGAAAAAAGTAAGACACCAATACTCCTGTTCTCTTAGAGAATTATGTCTCTGTCCCCTAGGGCCACTGTCAGAGACAATGGATTACTGGGCTAGAAGAAGTGTGGTCTGACTTCTGCCCAGTGCTGTTCCTCCAGAGAGTGAAAGGTAAACCTCCTTTGATAATCAGCTAAGAACGGCCCACAATTCCCACTGACGCACTGCAAATTTTCCAACCTTTCTAAAAGTCAAAGTAATAAATGTTTTCAGAACTACCACCAATTCCAAACAGGACATGATACAAAAAGTCCTAAGAATGTTGGCCACCTTGAAGGCAGGTAAAAAGGAAAGTTGTTTAATATCCACAACATGTCCACGTCACATTCTAAGGCATTTGCTATTTTCACTGACAGGCTGGCATGTGTCTATTTCCCTGTGCTGGAGGTCAGGATGGACTGGACGCCACCATGTGCCATCAGGTGTAGCACCTGACTGACTCCTCTACTCTCCCAATCTGGAGACAAACACGAGCTGTAGCCCACAGCACAGAGGAGCTGTGGGTAGCAGTGTGAGAAACATCTGAAAAAGGAAAAGGCTTTCCACTAACAGATAAATTATATACAAATTGTGTTGCTCAGTTCAAGTACAGAAAAAAAGTACGGTCATCCTTGCTTAAAGGATTCTTTGCGTTACAGAAGTCATGCTCTATGCACCTTTGTGCCAGTGAAAACTAGATTTAGCAAAATTTTAGTATTCCTAGTGATTAATAAAGCTAATTACAGGATCTAGGTAATAATAATATTTAATTATAATTATATATCTACTATATTTTTATATAGGTATCTGGATAACCAACTTTTATTGAGTTTTGATAGTCCTTTATTATTCAGGTAAAATCTACAAAAATGAAAAATATTGATGGAGAGCCCAGTACAATCTTTATCACACATAATATCACTCCATGCAAGGTGGATTTAGTATGCTTTAAAATATACTAAAACAAACTAAACTTATATGGTAAAAGAATAACATTTTTCCAGGTTCCCCAAAATATCTTAGTCACAACTTCCTACCTTTGATGGAGGGTTCAGCAATGAAGGTGAAGGTTCTGGAAGCCTAAGGAGTAAAAAACAAGATTTCTAGTTTTGGTTTTTCATAGATAAGCAAACAGAAAGCTGGACCAACTTAAGAAAGTAAGTCCTACTTTCTTCTGACAGCTTCGAGTCCATATACCTTATTGTACAATCATCTCACTGTAAAGAATAAAATTTATCTAAAAGAATAAATCTTCATTTCACTAATCAATTCCTTGTATTAGAATTGTCTGAACTAAAAAATAAAATTAGAACTCATTTGTTGAAATCAAATTGCTTTTCTTTAGCCACTATAAATTTGCGTTTTTGGCATTGTAGTATTTCTTCTTCATAAATAACGAATCTAGCATATATTTAAAAGTTAAAGTTATATTAACCGTTGACAAAAAGCCACACAAAATTCACCTTTCTCCCACTAGAGAGAAGTTTAATTGGCATATCTTTCTCCCCAAATCTGGTTATCAATTTTAAAGCAGGCTTTCCACACTTGAACACCACAGAAACCAGCTTCTGCTAGTTGTTTTTTTAAAGTACTATGTAATTTGCTAAAAACAGCAACTATATCTATTAAAAAGTCATTTTATCTCCATATATCAAAGGAAAGAGTAATTATAAGGATGAGGAAACACTATTAAATCATCACACACATAAAATCTGAACAACAGTTACTTAAATCTAGAAAAACACATTTTTTTCAGCCTAAGGTAAAGTCTTTATATTATTTCAAAGATCTTTATGAAAGAAGGAACACAAATGAAGTCATTCTTAAACCGTTCTGCCCTCACAAACACACTCGATTTTTTCCTTTTTTCAATTCCAAGTGTTGGGTATAACAAAGTTGTACTTAGTGAACATCCAATGATGGTAAAAATGGTAAAAAATCTTTAAAAATGTAACTTTCAAAAATATTCTACACACCATCTACTCTTTCTTTCCCACCTTTATTTCTATTAAAATGATCAAAAGAACCAAATTTGTTAAGTCTAACTAGGGATAAAACTTTTAACAGTCTACTGTCTAAAATCACACCAACTCATAATTCCATTCCTAACATGAGTTCCTGAAATCAGTAGCCACTAAATCAATTCATTTTAATCAATGAATATCCATTAAAATCACCTCCAAACCACAGTTTATGACATAATTCAAGAATAATCTCTTATCAGAAACAGTGATATGATACGCCGTAAAGAAACTCTATTGCTACAACACCAAGAAGTAAAAAGTACTTCTTAATTAAGACTAAAGATGAACAATACTCACTTTAAATATTTAGATAAGTCATCACTTAATTCTTTAGGGATGTAATCAGATATCAGGCCATGGGCATAACGAATATAGTCCTCTGAAAGAAACAAAGAGTGAAAGAAAAGAATTAGTAATAAGTATGAAAGATTTAAAGTCAAATTGACCAGAGTTCAAATTCTGGCTCTATCTGGCCTTAGAAACTCAAGCTACTCACCGGTTTCCTCATGTGTAAAATGGGGATGCTTATAAATCTATCTGTCAGAGTAGTGAGGTGATATGATGGATGAGATGTAAGGTATTAAAGATATGATCATGTAAAACAAGTACAACATAGTAGACGCCCACTAAATGATAGTTAAACCCAAATTCAGGGTTGTTTTCTTAGTTGAGGCCTGTGAATACAAATAAAGTTCAAAAATCAGCTGTAACAGTATGAACTATTCATGTCCTTTGAAAAAGACTAATTGTTTCTAGGTCTGTTTTGATATAAAATAAATCTAATTATTGAACAGTAATGAGTACGCTCGTTTAATTATTAAGCTCTTGCTTTATAAGAGTCCTGAACATCATATATACTTCCAAACTAATAAAATGCTTTAAAAAATGTAAAAAACTAAACTCAGCAGAGGGTATGCTCATTAATTCTAAAGCATTTGGATCCTTACTACTGAGTATTAATTAAATGCAGTTACATAAGACAATAAAATCTGTTTTAAAGCCTTTTTCCTTAATTCAGTATTTTATGCAGAATACCAGGGGCTAATCAAATTTAATCGTAAGATGGGATAATCATATGGGGATATAAACTATGAATAACAATATCCCAGGTTTGTTGGGGTATTTATTAGCTTCTTTTTTTCTTTCTCTTCTGCCTTCAAGTTAAGACAAAAATTTGCCTCAGTATTAGAAAGTATCTGCTTCTTGGACCACCTGATCTCAAAAAATCTTAAGAGATTTTTCACTGCCAACGTAGAAATGGAACTCTTCTCAAAATGGGTACATGGTTCTGGACTAGTAGTTACCAGTGAGTCATCAGTAGACAAAACCATTTTAAGAATGCCAATATATTGTTTGTTTGCTTCTTTTGGTAGCATATCAAGCTAAAGATCTAAAAAAGGAACTAGCATAAAGAGTGGCTGCGACACTGAACAGCAATATAGCCAAACCCAGTTCCTTATATTTAGAGATTGGTAAAAACACTGCACTAGGAGCAGACGATCTGGCCTATTAGCCAGGATGGGTGACCTTGGATAAGTCATCTACTTCTCTGAGACCACAATTTTTCATTTTTTAAAATGACATCTGTCTAAATAACCTCTAACATCCCTTCTCCTACTTTAAAAAAAATTACAGTTTCATCCATCCATCCATCCACCCACCCACCCACCCACCCACCCATCCATCCATCCATCCATCCATCCATCCATCCATCCATCCATCCATCCATCCATCCATCCGACTCAATCCCCTCTCTTTTGTAAAAACCGACCAGAGACCCTGATGGCCGGTAAACTCAGTATGGCAAGGGTGCGTCCACCACTCCAAGAATGGCTAGAGCCAGCTATGGTCTGTGCTAGGTGATCAAGGTAAATTTCTGCAAATCAAAGAGTACCTCATTTACCATCAATCACAAACAGGACACTGTTCTTAACTTTATTTTATTTTAATATTAATATTTTTTAATCCTCACCCGAGGCTATTTTTTCCATTGTTTTTCACAGAGGGTGGAAAGGAGAGAAACAGAGAGGGAGAAACATCAATGTGAGAGAGACACATGGACTGGTTGCCTCCCGAACGAGTCCCAACCAGGGCCGGGGATCAAACCTGCAAGCGAGGTACGTGCCCTTGGCTGGAATCAAACCCAGGACCCTTCAGTTCGCAGGCTGATGCTCTAACCACTGAGCCAAACCAGCTAGGGCTCTAATTTTATTTTTTTAATGACTAAATTCAGTTGTTTCAGAATTATATACCCAGAACAGAGGAACACTGAACTGAAGCTTAAAGTCAGAATAATTTCTGCCCCACCATTTGAGAATGTTACTTGCGTTATATAGCTGTTTTTATTCAACATTTATAGAAAAATAAGAGTATATTACACTAGAAAAAGCAAAAGAAATACCTTAATAACCTAAAAGAATTAAAAATTGCCAAGTGAACCTATGTTTATCTATTTCTATAATTGAAATACTGAAACCTATAATAGGACATATGCTTCTTGAAAGAAAGATGCAAATAGATGCAGCTTGCTGGAAGCCCTGTGACACACGAATTGTACAATAAGAGGCTTGGGTGTGGCCTTAGGAGTCAAACCAGCTCCTGAGTAGCTTAGCTTTACGATTTACTAGCGGTGTGACTTTGGACACAGCCTCAAGAATCTCATTATAAAATGAGACTTACTGGGGTCAGGTGAGAGAATGTGTGTACATTGGCAACTTAGTAAAAGGCTTGGCACAGGATACACCCTCAATAAATGAAAACCAGAGTTATTAGGATTGTTATTATTAGTGCAAAATAAGTATTTGCTGAATGAATGATTTAAGTATCAATTAGTGACAGACACGACCTAGGGTAGAAATATTACATGGCTCTGAAATAAAACGCACAGCTGCCACAAGATGAGAGGGGTAAGAATGTGAAGCTTTTGAGACATTAAGATTTTAAAATTGTAAGATAGGCATTTATACATAAGCAACGTATTCCAGACAAGAATCACTTCTGATGAAACTATTTACTTACCTTCCTTGTCACTGGAAGTCTGGTGACTGGGGAAAAATGCAGTTGACTGTACCCGGGCACTGACATTTATGTTATTGGTTTTTAATGCAGCCATAGTCTGATTAACCTATGAAATAACCAAAAGGAGAATATTAGGATATTCTGAACTAACTCTAGAAATCCACAGCTAAGTCCTTAATCCATTTAAGATCCAGGAAGAAGTATTTCTTCAGCAGACATCAGAAGATGAGAGATGGCTGCACATTTAGAGAAAGGCTGAGCAGCAGCCACAGCATTTCGGGATGATCTCAATACACTTCCTAAGGTCTACACAATAGAGAGCACTGACTCCGGAACCAGGCTGCTTGGGTTTGCTCTGTGACCAGGGGCTAATTATTTAACCTCTCAGTGAAATGGGGATAAAAACAGTACCTAGCTCACAGGATTGTTATAAAGATTAAATGAGTTAATATATAGGGTGGGGCAAAAGTAGGTTTACAGTTGTTTGTACAGAAAATAATACGGTAATTAATAAACCTACTTTTGCACCACCTTGTATGTAAGACCCTTAGAATAGAACCTGGCATAAAGTTTCTATGTAATAATTCTCTAAATAAAATAAGTAATGTAAATTTCCTAAATCCTAGGAATTTAAGAAAGGAAACCCAATAAACTTCACTTTGCTATTCATGTCGTTATCATTTGTTAAGAGCAAAAACTAAATGTCAAGATTCTATTCAGTACTTACACTCATTCTTCATCTACCAAAGACTAATACTAAGGCGAATGAAAAGTGAAACATAGGGGCACTTTTAAAATATTTTCACTACTCTGTACATTAGGAGACTGATTAATTTTACCAGGCTCATTTCCATTCTCCCAGGTTCCTAATATGCCCAGTAACATATGACACACAAGCAGGCTTTACACAAAATGGAAGACAGAAGATAGAAGAGAATCCTAGGCATCAGTACTGTAACTACTGGTGTCACTGGCTTGCTAAAACTACATCAGCAATAGCTGATGAGATTCTTAATCAATGCCCAAGTACACTACATCCTTAGCCCGGTGGCTTTCAAAGTATTTTTTGTGTTGTTGTCTTTTTAGCCACAACCCACAGTAAGAAATACACAGCAACCCAGTACTCAAACACATATATAAATATGTTTCATAGAGTCGTACTTAATACTTGCCCTAACTTTGTTAAATTTTAATACATCCTATCCTATCCTATCCTATCCTATCCTATCCTATCCTATCCTATCCTATCCTATCCTATCCTATCCTATCCTATCCTATCCTATCCCATTCCAAGAGAAATACTGGTTGTGACTTACTAAATCAATTTGAAAACACAGGCTGACCTTACATCCAGTCTACTGCTTAGGATCACTAAGTGACACAGTGTGCCTGGAACACGAGCCCTCTTCAGCATCCAGAGCAGGACACACTTCTTCTAAGCCTGAATCCAGTCTGCCTCAGGCCCCTGGCTGGCTGTGAGCAACACCCATCTTTGAGACACCTGCAGGACCAACCTCAGCAAATGCACATCAGGCCTGGTACTGTCTAGCTTGGAAGATTCAAATCTACACCAACAAAGAGCAGGAACACCTTTCATTCAATGGTGAAGATCATGGGGAAATGGGGATGCAGGTCAAAACAAAGCAAAAAAACCATCTAGCTAACTCCAGAGACACACGAATTAGGGGAGATGAAAAGTAAAAGATTTCTTCTCATATTGGATATCTTTACACAGTTTTTCTGTCTTAGTTGGAAATACAACATAGTCTTTGGATTACCACTTACCACATTCTCTAGTTTTAATAAGGTGTACTGAATTTTTTCTGCCATAGGTACTATACCTTTTTTTCCAGCCACTTTAATGTCTTCTCTTTGCTGTACTTGTAATATTTCTTTTTGCCTATTTCTGGATTAAATTGAAAAAAAAAAAAAAAAAAAAAAAAAGACACAGCATAGATTAAACAAAAATAAAACTCATAAGGTTATATCATATACAAGGTAATTTTTAAATATTTTATATTAGTGCATATTCTTGAAAAACTCAATTTGTAAACCTGAGAGTATACTTGAGATATCAAAAAAATTCCAAAACAGCCCTGGCTGGGTGGCTCAGTTGAGTGGAGCATCATCCCTTACACCAAAAGGTTGCAGGTTAGATTCCTGGTCAGGGCACAAACCTAGATTGCAGGTACAGCCCCAGTCAGGGTGCATGTGGGAGGCAACCTATTGATGATTCTCTCTCTCTCTCTTCCCCTCTTTGTCACTCTCTCCCCCTTCTTCTCTCTCTAAATATCAGTAAAAGCATATCCTTGGGTGAGGATAAAAAAAAAAAAAAAATGCCAAAACAGAATTTGGGTACCTCCAACCATTAAATGAGTGGGAATTTAAACAAATCATCAAATTATACAGATGGTAGAAAAGGTAATTTTTAAAACAGAAATTTAGCAAGAAAAGAAAATTTCATTTTTCTGCATAATTTTAAGCTTACCTTTCACTGTTTTCAATGAAAGGCTACCTTTCTAAAATAAAAACAGAAATCCTAAAAGAGAAAATTGAAACTAAGTGCAGATGCCTATGAACATTCCATACCAAATATATACTATTAACTACTCAGTACTGTCATGGTGGGATTAGTGGAGAAAAAAGAAAAGATAGATCACTTTTTCACTGTATCCCAGTACCAGCATTGCTAGTTCAGGGAAATTCAGATTTATGATACACTCAACCTGGCCCTTTTATAGGGATAAAAGTTTCATGTTTTATAAATTATACTTTCTGTCCTCACAATCCACCTAGCGTCACCTACCACATCAGTGAACCACTACTTCCGTGGCAACACTTCCTTCATGGGGTGTCTTGGTTTCTGTGCAATCAGTGGAGGGGCACAGCGGAGGGGCACTCCACTCCCTCTTCCTGCCTCCACACAGGAATTATCCTGTGACCACTGGATAAGGGCAGATGCAAACACCCATGTATGTTTCTGAGGGACCTGTCCTAGATTACACAGAATGACATTTTCTCTTTCTCTGCTCTGTAATCATAGTGAGAAATGGAAACTTTTCTGCAGTCTGCTAAACTGCTTGAGTTCAACTAAATGGCTTGCATGGAGGAGGAACTGGCAGGTCTCTGGCCCTAGGCCCTGTACATTTCCTCTTCATTTCAGCCTGTGGTTGTCAACACTGTGGGCAAGAGGAGGCAGGTTGGAGTGGGGAGCCTGACATATGCTCCCCTCTCCTCAGGACCTGTCACTGAATAACAAAAAGGAGGCACTGTTGCAAATGGCAACCTGTCAGAAATTTGGGAATTCCAAGGTGCAAGGTCTGCTATCCCCCGAGCTAGGACTGCCTGGGCAAACAGCCTGCTGGAGAACCAAGGTAGAGGAGACTGGACTTCTCTTCCCTGGAGATGATGTCCCACCCCATGCACATTAGGGGAATTCTAAGAGCATCATAGCAATCACTCAAAAAATGTACACCGTTCAATGGATTTTAGAAGTGCCGTTCATTGCCTGAGACAAATAATCTCCAAAGAAGCTCAGTGCTCAGGTCTCTCCTAAGAAATTTTACCTTGACTACTCACTTCCCTCTTGTCTCTATCTCCAAATTCTCTGAAAAAACGTTCCCTGAAACTACACTCTGCCAGTTTCCTTCCTCTCTCCCACTCCCTGCGCCCCTTGCAGGCTACTTCTTTCCCTCTTGAAAACGCTCTTTCAGAAGAGAAGTCAGACGCTGAACTGTACTTCTTGGGTTCCTATACACGCAGTGCACGCTGTCACCTTGGGAAGTCACCTACTAAATGGGATGATCCATACAAATCCGATAGCACGCCTGGCACATAACAAATACTTAAAATTAGGTAAGAACAAAGTGAACTGACAACCTGTTCACTATAATAGCATCGGAAATTAATGTACATTCAGGCCTGTGCTATGTTCTTTCTTTTAAAAAAAATTTTTTTTTATTGCTTTTTCAGAGAGAGAGGAAGGGAAGGAGAGAGAGAAATATCCATTTGAGAGATTGAAACATCGATTGGCTGCCTCCTGCATGTGCCCTGACTGGGAATCAAATCCAAGACCCTCCCATGAGGAGGCCAATGCTCTAACCACTGAGCAATGCGGGCCAGGGCTGTGCTATGTTCTTTATACACACTTTCTCATTGAATGCCCAGAATGAATGGCTGGTGAAAAGCATTATTTGTCCTTGTCTTAAAGAACTGGGTGTGAGTGAAGTTCAATAAACTGTTGAAAGTCACTGAGCTAGTAAGCAGGAACATCAGGATTCCTTCTCAAGCTGGCCACAAAGCTGTGGATCTGATGCTCATTTTACCAAAATCAATTAGCTATTCACCGGCTTTGTACTTCTGACCCTGTTATTTGTGGGTAAAACCTCTCCTCCCTGGTTCTATAAAACCTTTCTCTCAGTTTTTATTCATCTCTGATGACTTTTCCTCTGATTCTTTTCTAAGCTCGACTTCATCCTCCTCTGAGGCCAATTGTACCTTTCTCCTGGGGTGACTTCATCCTGTCTCAACAACACTAAACAAACCCATCAGGACTCCTACAGCCCTCAGCTGAGGCTGTGCATGCCTAAAGCCAGACTGCTTACCTTCCTCCCAAACCACCCTCCTGCACACCCAGGCTTGAATCTCAGAGCCATTACTCACTCCTGCCTTGCTCCTTACATTCCATCACTAGTCTCCATGGGAGATGGGAAAGAGCCAACATTATCTTGTAGGGGACAAGGGGGACGGAAAAAGCAAACAAGGAAAAAACTGTGTCAGAAATCAGGAGGCTTAACTTTTTGTGCTGGATCAGCAACCACTTCATTTAAAACATAAATAAATCAGTTTTATTTAGTAATAATGTTCATATGATAAATACACCCATCTTAAGTGTACAATTTGAGAGTCTGGACAAATGTACTCATGCAGTCATGAAACCATCACCCCAAAAGTTCCCTTGAGCCCTTCTGCCTTTAGTTCCCCAGACCTCAGGTGACCACTGATCTACTGTCATTATAGTTTTTGCTTTATCCTAGAACTTCAAAGAAATGGAATCACACAGTGAGAACTTCTTTGTGACCATCCTCTTTTGCTCAACATCATTTCTTTGAGATTCTTCTATTTTGTTGCAGGTAGCATTAGTTCCTTCCTTTGTATTATGGAGTATATCCTGTGTATGGATTCCCACATTTTGCTTGCCCACTAACCTACTAAAGAACATTTAGGTTGTTTCCAGTTTGGGGCTATTCTGAAAAAGTTGCTCTGAAATCAAAAGTCTGCTCTGAACATTCTTGCACAAGTCTTTGCACAGATCTATGTTACCATAAGATTTGAGTAAATATCAAGGATGAGAATTACTGAGTCATAAATTTCCAAGTGGTTATACACCATTTTATGCTTCCACTAGCCAGGTAGGAGAGTGCCAATTGTTCCTCAACTTATCATCTGTCTTATTTGTTTTAGCCACTCTTGTGGGCACTAATGATATTTCCTTGTGGTTTTAATTTACATTTTTCGGTGACTGATGATATTGAACATCTTTTCATGTGCCCATGGGCTATTCATAAATCTTCTTTTCTGAAATGTCTGTTCAAACTGCTTGCTGATTTTCTACTGGGTTGTATATCCTCTTATTATTGTGTTAAGAGTTCTTTATGTATTTTAGATACATATCTTTTATCAGATACATGCCAGGTAAACATTTTCTTCCAACTATGGCTTTATCTTCTTTTTTCCTCAATGGTGTCTTTCAAAAAACAGAAGTTATTAATTTTTATGAATTTATAATTTTTTTCATTCTGTATTGGTTTCAGGTGTATGCTCAGTGGTTAGACAATCATATACTTTACATAGTGTTCCCTTGATACCCCAACTGGCACCATAAACAGTTATTGCAATATTATTGACTATGTAATTTTTTTATGGTTAGTGGTTTTTGTGTCCTAAGAAATCTTTGCCTATCCACACAAAGGTTTTCTATTAGAGTTTTCATTTCTTTTAAGTAAGTGATTCATTTTGAGTTAATTCTTCTGTAAGACGGTGATGTTAATTTTTTTTCATATGGAGATCCAATTTTTTCCAGGTCATTTGTTGAAAAGACTATCCTTTTGTCCACTGAATTATCTACTTCTGGATTCTCTACTCTGTTCCATTTATCTATATATTTATCCTTACGCCAATAACCCACTTTCTTGATTATTTTAGCTTTATAGTAAGTCTTAAAATCAGGTTGTGTAAGTTCTCCAACGTTTTTCCTCAAAATTGTTTTGGCTATCATAGGTCCTCTGCGTATATCAATTCTAGAATCATCTCAATTTCTGCTAAAAGAAATAGACATCTTAATATTGAGTCTTCTAGTTCATAAAATGGTTTACCTCTCAATTTATTTAATTCTTCTTTAATTTCTCTCAGCAATGTTTTGTAACATTCAGTGTACTGGTCTTACACAGATTGTGTTAGAACTATATTCTTAAAGCTTTATGATTTTTTGATGATATTACAAATGGTATGTTTTTATTCCATTGTCCAGTTATTCACTGCTAATACATGGAATACAATTGACATCTGTATAATGACCTTGTATCCTGGGTCCTTTTTGATTAGTTCTAATGATTTTTTGTACATTCTTTTGAGCTTTTAACATACATGACCATATTGTTTATAAGTAAATTGTTTCACTATTTACTTCCCAATCTATACACCTTTTATATTTTTCTTGTCTTATTGAAACGTTAGGACTTCTACTTCAGTGATGAATAGAAGTGGTGAGAGTAGACATCCTTATCTTGTACCTAATCTTAGGGGAAAAGAATTGTCTTTTACAATAAAGTATGACATAAGTTTAGGTTACAGATGCCCTGAGGAAACTCCCTTCTATTTCTAAGTTGCTGAGAATTGATATTATAAATGAATTTTGTCAAATGCTTTTTTTTTGCATCTATTGAGATGATCATACAGTTTTTCTTTCATAATGCATAAATACAGTGAATTATATTGATTGGTTTTTCTAATGTTTAACCAACTTTGCAATATTGTGATAAACCCCACTTTTTTCCTTTATCTTTTAAAATAAAATTACATAATATATATATATCTATATATATAGATATATATAATTATATAAAATAAACACAATGCAAGTGGACACTGCTATGTAATTACTCCCACGTCCCTGGTAACATGCAGAACTCCAAACCTTTCCTCATTTGCTTCCCACAAAGGCACGACTCTGCATGCCTTGGGGTAGAGAATCTAATTTGGCAGGTAAGGAACACCTTGTCTCAGAGGCCAGTGCCTGCTACCACGTGCTCCATCACCTCCCACAAGAGCATAAAGCAGAGGTTAAGGCTTCATGACAGTGAGTGTCCCAGCTACTATTTTGTTAAATTTTTTCTATCTATTATCATAAGAGATATTGGTCTAGTTTTCTTTTTGTAATAATTTTGATTTTGGTAGCGGGTAATTCTGGCTTTATAAAATTAGTTGGGAAATATTCCTGCTTCATCTAATTTCTGGAAGAGGTTAAATATCTTTTATTTATTTATTTTTTTGAGCATGACTTCTTCCTCAAAGTATGGTAGCATTCACAAACAAAACCAGCTGTGCCTAGAGGTTTTTCCTAGAAAGTTTTTAAATTAAAATTTATTTTAAATGAAACATTCCCTGGACAAGATGACATTAAGAAATATCAAGCTTGAAGACCCCATAATGCTACACAAGGACCAAGTGTATAAACAACTGTTTATATTTATTTACTTGTTTGTTTATTTATTTATTTATTTATTATATAGCCATGCTTTTATTTATCTATCTACAATATTTTTTTTTTTACTTTATTTTTCAATGTTTTATTAAATCTTTTGGGAAGACACTGGTTAACAGGACCATATAGGTTTCAGGTGTGGATTTCTATGTTGTAAGATCTGTATATTGTACTGTGTACCCACCACCCAAAATCAAATAATCTTCTGTCACCATGCTTATCTTTATAATTCACAAATTTTTATAAGCAAGGAGGTTTAAAATACTCAAGAAAGCCACAGATTACCCATAATTATGAAAAGTAACACAACATGTTAGTTCATGTCCTGAATTTCATACTTGTGAGCGTTAGCGAGTTAGATAATATGCACATATGCTGTAAAGGTTTCTTTCTCTAATGTGTCTGGTGTCTATGAAACTGGTTTCAAAACATCTGGAAAGATTGGGTTTACAAAATAAAGATGGAATGAAAGTGAGTGCACAATTAAATAACATGTTCAGCAGTTGGGTAATATGTTCACAAACTTGAATTTCCCTGATGGATTGTAGAACAAACTGCCTGGAGCACATTTTCACATTTACTTTACCAATGTTTCCTACAACTGAGAAACTCATATGGGCTCTTTTTTCCCCTGCCTCCTGGGGATAGAAATTTGGCAGCTGTACTCAGGGCATTTTAATAGGTAAGTTCTCAGGGCTCTTCCTGTTAATCACACTAGACAGTGCAGTGCAGCCTTTGCTTGCAACATGAAACGGAGTGTTATATTCAAGATGAAGTTCATACCCTTTATTAGTCCTGTTCCCTGTCATCTCTCCACTGACTGTGAGCTTCTTTGGCAAGAAATGTGCTGAGCCCCAGAGCTAGCAAACAGACACACATTATTTCCTTCACTAATAAAGCCGGCAGTGCTAACTAAGGTCACCGCCATCATCATCATTCAGGATACAAATAACCGTGGCTGGGTTTGTTTGGCAGGAAGAAGGCAAGGGGGGAAGGTTTTCATAAACCTAGAAGGCTTAACCAGATCTTTAATGCCATAGACTTTTAAGACAGCAGCTGGAGTCCAATATCAAATTGTTGGTTGGGGAATTTGAGTATCTGAGGTTTTACTCTATCTGCACAGTGCCTGGGAGAGGATGGAAGATAAAAAAACAGCAGCTTTCTTCTTTATCTATGCTGCCTGTTGTGGATAATATCTGATGACTCTTTAGCAGTCTTCGTTGTTTCTTATTTTAAAATCCTAGCAATAAAATACAAAGAATGGAGCCAAACAACTTATAAATGGACAATAACCCCAAATCAAATAAGCGGCTGGCACCCAAGGCAATCACTAAACAGGACAGTACAGTGCCTGGAAAACTGAAAGCTCACTGCCATGATTAGAAAAATGGCCTTTTTCTTAAGCGACTGAAGTTCTCTCTGTCTCCTTTCCTGTCCCTCTTTTTTTGCTTTGCAAAGGGAAATTATTAAGAGATGATACAAGATTTTTAAAAAGTTTCTATTTTTACATATGATAACACCTAATGGAAGTGTTACAGTTGTAAAAAAAAGGAAAAGAGTTGTCAGACAGACATGAATTCAAATCTTGATTCTACCACTTCAAGTTCTATGATGATAGTCAACTTACTTAAACTCTTTGAGCCTCAGTTTCCTCATTTTGTAAAAATGTAGGTTATTAAAACAATGAAAGGGAATTACTGCAAGGATTCAATAATGTATGTAAAACAATAAGTATAGAGATGGTATAGAGTAATATCTCAATATATGGAAGATATACATACATATATATATATATATATATATATATATATATATATATATATATATATAAAAAATTATTATTTTTTTTTAATCCTCACAAGAAGGTATTTTTCCCATTGCTTTTCAGAGCATGGAAGGGAGAGAGAGGGAGAGAGAGAGAAGAAACATCACTGTGAGAGAGTCACATTGACTGGTTGCCTCCCACATGTGCCCTGACTGGGGCCAGGAATCGAGCCCACAACCAAGGTACGTGCCCTTGACCGGAACTGAACCGGAGACCCTTCAGTCCGAGGGCCGATGCTCTAACCACTGAGTCAAACTGGCTAAAGTGGAAGATATTTTTATTATCTGATTACCCCCATTCTCCTATTTAAACCATTTGAATATATATTAACAAATGGATCATCAAACAAATGGTCACCCACTATGCTAGTACTTAAACATCAGCAAAGAATTAAAAATTTCTAATTTAGAAGCCTTAATAGTATTAACATTTGTTGGGCATTTACTATATACTCAGCATACTCTGGGTGTCCATTTATTTTTATTATTTTATTTAATTCCTGAAGCATCTCTTTGTGGTAGATACTAGATACTATAAACTGCAATACTTAAATAATGTTCAGATGTTGGTCATTCAGAAATCTTAACACTATGAAGTTAAGAGAATGAAAGTTTTATTTTGATTTAGAACAACTTTGCAGAATACTAATTATAATGCGTGACAATATAGCAATATAGGGTATACTCTCAACCCTTCAAACTCTTCATCCGACAGATAAAGGATGCTCAAAAGTTTGAATAATTTGTTCAAAACCATATGGAAAATATATTTTTAATTTCCCTTGCAGGCCATCAGATCCTGAGATCAGATAACCTGAGTGTTCTTAAAGAAATTCTTTCCCCAAAAGAGATATGAAGCAAATATAACAAAATATTAACATTTTTAATTACTGAGGTTGGCACAAATAATATTTGTAGCTTTTTCCTCTGAGTTTTTCTGTATCTTTAAAATTTTTAATTAAAAAAATTGCTTACCTGCTTATGTACTTTCATTTTCAAAGCAGATATATTATCAACCTTTATATACACCAGCTTTCTAAAAACTATAGGCCTCAAATTTTTCTTTCTTTCTTTTTTAATGACAGGATGGCAAAGCACAAAGTCGTTCAGATTAAATTGCACACAGTGAACGATATATGCAATTCTCTAGAAGTCTTGGCAGTTTTCTTCATAATCAAAATCTTCCCTAATGAACTACAGTCTGTAAATCTTAAAATAACAGGTTTAAAAACAAAATCAAAACAAGAAAAAATGTCTTTCATGCCTCATCCTCAAAAAGGCATCTTCATCACAGTACACATAAGCAATTCCACATTACTTGCTTCACCCCTTGACTCCAAACACACATCTGTACAGTATTTTTCTTTATGCGAGTTCTATGTACAAGGACAGCATGAAGCACCAAAGGAAAATGCACAGTATTTTGAAGTGTACAACTGGTTATTTAGAGCCAGTCAAACAAGGTAAGCATAGTGTATGCACTTTTAGTACAGCAGAACTTCCAAGTGTGAGGCAATGTTGAGAAGTGAAAGAGATGAGGATAGGAGTTCAGGTGACACAATAAGAGGTCAAGGACTTGGTATGCAAGAAGGAAGGAATGAGAGAGGGGAAGCTTTTGCTTTGAAACAGAGGCTGTAAGCTAACAAATGCCAGTGCATTAACACTGTTTCTGACTCTGGGTTTCTGAGTTTGGGTTTAACTCTTTGTATACAGCTAACATAAGACTTTTGGATAATGAGAGTTAATTGTATTTTCAACTGTGTTAACTTGACAAAATTAAAATGAACTGTAACTATTCCTCATTACTTTAGCTTTCAGAATTGGCTATAAGCTACACATTTGTCACCAGAAAAAGACTGCTTTCTCCTGCCAAGCTCAGCACCAGGGAATGTCTTTAATAGACTGCTTTGATAAAACCTTGGCACCACACACCCCTCAGATACAAAATGGAGGGTTAAGTCTGGCCAAGTGTGAATTTAGGAGATCCCTCTAATGTAATATGTAATCAATGAGATTCTCCCCTTTCTCACTGTAAGCTTACACTTCTGGGAATCACCACTTTCATGGTCCCAGAACTCTCATCGTTGGCCAAACTGTCTGTGACCCCAAACCACCACAATTTATCAGCCTATTGTTTTGGTTCCAGTACTGTTCCCATATTAAACCTGAAACTACTTGGAGAATTTCTTGAGACACTGATGTTACACTTGTATAGGGCTTCTAAATGGTCAAAACACATTCACACACACTGCCTCACTTCCTCCTCTCAAAATTCAAATGAGTATCTAAAACTCATCTGTTACTCCCGCCTGCTCCTCCCACCCATGTTTCCTGTCTCTAGGATGCTACCACTACCCATCCTGTTGGTAAAGAGACAAACCCAGAAGTCACCCTTGCCTCCTCCTCCTTGATTGCCACCCATTCACCAAATGGGGTTGGTTCTACCTCCAAATTGCTACTTCCTTCTAGTTCTATCTGCTAAGGTCAGGCTACCATCATCTTCTGCTTAGACCACTACAGTGGCCTCTGTGACTCTGGCCTCAGCTTCTCCAATATACTCCATACTATCGTACTTTCTGCTTAAATCTTTGCTGACACTCCAGTAGCATTAGGTAAAGTACAGACAAATACAACTTTTGAAACCTTGCTCAACATTCCCGCCCCATTTCTTCCTTACTAAGTCCATCCCTGACATCCTATATTCTGGCCACATGGAACTCAGATTTTCTTGAATGTGACAAACTTTTTGATACATCCATTCCTCCGTTTTGCTGCTTCATGACTCCACTTAGAAGTCATTCCCTCTAAGGAGAGAATCACAATACCCACTGACCTGCACTCCCACACAACCCAGGCCAGGTTATAAACCTGCCCTGTGCATCCCCAGAAAACCCAGAGTTCACTTCCATTAGCCCTTACTGTTTGCCTTACTTGTCATTTGCTCCTATCAGATTGGACGCTAAGTCAGAAGAGAAAGAATGTCTTATTTATAAATATTGCCGGAGCCTAGCACCAGTGCTTAATGTATACTTCTTAGTAAATGTTCAATAAATGCTTCTTGAACCAATAGATGTATAGGTTTTATGTAATTTTACAAATGAGAAATCTGAGGCAGAAAGCAGTTAAAGTCATGGACTAATTCAAGGAACTGAGACTAAAGCCCATGGCTTACGAACCCTGGTCCTAGAGGAGAAAGGCCACCACATTTCACTGGTCAGAATATCAAAGACTGAACAAAGCTCCTAGATTTATTGAATCTATAAAGCAATAGCAGACTAGAATTGACAACTGGAAGCAAAATCTGAATCACAGTTTCCCCTATGACCCATGTAGAATAAGCATTGCACTCAGCGGGCCTTCAAGATGCTCTATTTTCAGACAGATCCCCACCTTTCCAGTAGTCATCAGCCTGATTTCAAAGGCTATATACTACCTTTTTCCTCTGTCACGTGTCGAAGTAACTTCTCAAGTTCAGGAAGTTTCAGCAACAAGATGCAATTTGGAAACACGTCATCCACCACAACTTGTTCTAGAGGCTGAAACTTTCCCTGAAAAAAGACTTTAGTCAGTCAGAATGCAAGCACACCAGTCAACTCATACATAAAAAATAAAAAAATAAAAATTAAAAAAAAAGACACATTATCTCATAGCTGGACTTTTAAACTAAGTTCAAAGGCACTTGTTCACCTAAGGCAGGGGTGGGGAATGTCTGGCCCTGCCAAGGTAACTACAAGCGGGACTCAAAATTCAAAAAATCTAGGAGCTTTTTTCATAGCTAATATTTAAGTTGATATTTTATATGGCCCGCAAATGATGTTATAAATATCCAAATGGCCCTTGGCAGAAAAAAGGTTCCCCACCCCTGACCTAAGGAATCCCTAACTGGGAAAGGCTCCAGAACTGACTCTTAGCTCCCTTTAGGAAGCTCTTGAAAGAGTACCAACCTCAGGAGCACAGTCACTGGATAAAATAGGGCAGCAAAATTCTGGAAAAGCACTGGACATTATGGAAACTTGCCAAGATGGTAGACTGCCTAGGGCTGGTCCAACCCATTTAATTTGAAAAAGAACCAGCTGAGGTCACAGAGCAGGAGTCCTGACCATCACCCGGAAAGAAGCCTAGATCAAGCCCAGAGCATACATCTCCCTGCCCCTTCTCACTTCTCCAGCACTTTAAATAGCACTTTTTCCTTCAGAAGAAAAGGAAAAATACCAAAAATGAATCTACTCCTGTCAGAGCTGCCTGACAATGCTTCCAAATTTAGGCCATAATGAAAGAAAAGAGAGTAAGAGAATGGATACAATGAAGCTGCAGACTCATTAAATCAGGCTCAGCCAGATAAGTGCATATGGCCTGGTGGCCAGTGGCCAAAGGGCAGAACACAGAAATTCAGAATATCTTTCTTCTCAATTAGGTTTAGTTTTTCTTAACTGTACTAGTGGTATGGAGAGGAATTAGTCTGTCTAAGTTATTGTCCCCTGACTTGGGGACACCAGACTTTGTAACGCTATGTTGGTTTTGCCCTCATCCCCCTTCTAGCTCACTCTACTTTTCTGTGTGACTTCCATTTGAAGACAGAAAAACTGTGTTTGATCAGTTTTCTCTCTGCAAATACAGCTTTCTTTGTTTTAATGGTGAAATCTTCTAATTCATTCAGTAGCATGTGTAATAGCTTATCATGCTATTACAGGTTATCAAGTGGCAAGAAATGCCTCAATTCAAATGTTCTCTTTTTCCTTTCAATAGTAAAAATAATTCACAGATTTCCCAAATCTTACTGTCTTTAGGTTTCTACCTTAACATATATTCTTCCGTGATCAACATTTTAAATACTTAACTACCTTAAAACAATATTCTACATATATATAATGGACTACCACACAGTCATAATATAATACATGATATAATTTCCTAATTAATGTTTCATTCTTGTTTTCTTTACCATATATACATAAAAAGGAAATGTAATAAGCAACTTGCTTTGAATGTAGTTGGTAACAGTTGAGATAGCTAGAATAAAAAATTATTTCTTCTGATGCTAAAATAAATCTTATGATTAAAAAAGAGTAAGCCCACATTTTAAAACTGTGTACCAATATATTTTTTTAACTAAATAGGAAAAGATCATGTCTAAAATGTTGGGAAGGAAACACCTAATCACCTCATTGGTTACAGAAATTAAGAACAGAAAGACGGTTTATAATGAAAACCATAAGCATTTAAACTATATGTGAACATTAGAGCGTAAAAAAAGAGATTCTTCCAAGCAGTTTAAATAACACTTATTTCTTAAAGTTATTCAAAGGTTTTCAAACTATGGTTGGTAGATCCTTGGGAGTCCCTAACATCTGTTCAGGGGGCCCACAAGCTCAAAACTATTTTCATAATATTGCTAAGATGTTATGTGTGTTTCCACTGTGTTGACATTTGCACTGAAGGTTCAAATACAAAGGTGGGTAAAACCACTGGCTCCTCACAATCCATTGGTCAGGGCAGTGACAACAAACTGTCCTGGTAGCCCCTGAATTCTTCACTGCCATGCACAAACAGTTAAAAACTGGTCAGTTTCACTTAAGTATATACTTGATCAAAGGCAGGAGCAATTACTTTTATTTAAATCTTGACTCTTGAGTGCAAGTCTTTTAAATACTCTGATGAAAGTAAAGTTTCGCTAGTGTTTCTGCTGCCAGTGAAGGTGTACGACTGTCTCAAGGAAAATACTTGTGTTGAGTTGCAAGCTGAACTACCTGCTTTCTTCGTGGATATCATTTTTACCAGAAAAAAACCTCAAAACTCACTATGAAATATGGTGATTTAGATTTGGACATTTGGCAGAACATAAAAGAAATGAATCTGTCACTTCAAGGGAAAGACTGACAGCTAATGATAAAATGTTAACTTTCATGCAAAAATTAGAATTGTAGAAGATTTATATCTGCCATTATGACAGCTTCCCAATATTTAAACGGTTTTCTGATAAGTGGTGGTATCAACAAAGGGGAGCATGTGAGCGCATGCATGCGTGCTTGTGTATGTGTGTAATGAGATGTCAACATTTGGAACATCAGCATAATTCAGTGAAATAATACTTTCCAAAGTTACACATGGGTAAAAGATCATTCTCAGTGCAGGACAGACCAACAGATTTTAATGTAACAGAGCATGGAAAGTGCAGATTCCACACTGCAACTGATTTTTAAGAAACTATGCCTTGTTGATTTCTGGAGTAGTGCCAAAGAAGAACATCCACAATTATCTGAAAGGCTATTCTACTAATCCTTCTTTTTCTGACTACACATCTGTGTAAGGCTGCATATTCCTCATATACTTCCACCAAAAGAATATAAAAAACTGAATGCAGGAGTAGATATAGAATCCAGTTGTCTTCTATTAAGCCACACATCAAAGAGACTTGCAAAAATGTAAAATAATGCCTCATCGGTCATTGACTTTTATTGAAATTGTGTTTGTTTCATTGAAAATGTGTTATGTTAACATGTACTGATAAATTAATAAAATTATTTTTAAAATTTCTCAGTTTTAATTTCTAATGTAGTAAATATTGATAGATAAAACCCACAGAAGCAAAAAGCTCTTTGGAATCCTTAATAATTTTCAGGAGTGCAAAGGTATTCTGAGATCAAAATGTTTCAGAACCTCTGGCTGAAGTTATTACTATTAATAAACTCTGTCTTAAGGTCAATTTGATCCATCTGGGATTCCTTAAATCTCAAGTAGAGCTTCATCATTAATTAGTTTTTTACTAGACATGCCACAGTTCACCTATTTCACGGTCTCTCACAAATAAGAAAATGAAAAAAGATATTATCTTTTTTCTTCTCTAAAAATCTGAGATCAATTTCTTAACATTTGTATTATAGTTAAAAACTAATGAGTACTTGATAAAATCTTTCATTGCTAGGCTATGCCAAACAAGTAAGGCACATAGACAGCATAGAGGGTCCGGCAATTCTCAGAATTCCCACTTAAACTAGTCCAAGATTAAGGTGGTGGTTCTCAGGTCCACTAACCCATATAGCACATGTGATACACGTGTTCTATACCAATCAATCTAAATCTGAATTTGTGGGGAACCTACATATGGATTAAAAGGAGAGAGAAGAGATCAAGAGAAAAACAATCTATGCTGGTTTCTCACCATTATTATCCCAAACTGGGAAACTCACCTCTTTATTAGCCTTTATAAGGTAGTAGAGGAGCAGAAACAGAGGGTCCATGGGTGTGGCAAAGTGGAGAAGACCTCCTATAGATTAAAAAGAGAACAAAAGAGAATTAATGTCTGAAGGACAATTTAGTCATTTCGTCTTAATCCCAACATGGAAACAATTCATTGAAAACTACATGTGAAATTTCACATGTGAAGCTCTTCTTACACAGGCCCAAGATTCTATGAGTCTCTCAAAAGGCAGAATGTGGTCCATAAGATTTTACTCCAAAGAGCTTCAAATCCGTTTGTGTAGATGAGACCCAAGACACTGAAATCAATCTTTAACTTTCCATTTCTCTTTAAAAATAATTTTTAACAGAGGTCCTCCCCACTGCCCCAAAAAAGCAAGGGTTGGGGAGAAACATGAACAGAATGTGAACCATGCGAACATAGGAAACTTATATGTTTATCTATAAAGCTGCAGTAAAACATAATTTCCTGTGCTTTTGAGGACAAAGCCATGGGAAAGCAATAATATTCTCTCTGTACATAGCTCCTTCTCTGACCTGTGGGCTCACAGCTCTGAATTGCTAATGACTCAAAGCTCAGAAGGTTGTTACCAACTCCAGACATGACCCCATCCCTTTACTCCAAAGAAAAAGGCAAGAGGGCAGGAGTCTAACAAGACTGCACATAAGAAAATGGAAACTCTGCAGTAAGATTAATGTTGCGTCCAGGATAAAAGGAAAAAGGCAAACCAAACAAACTAGCCTAACTACTCCCTACTTGTCTTTCTTCTATCACACTCCCCTCCAAGCTTCCCCCAAAACTTCTTCTTCCACAGAAATGAATCAGAAGAGGAATTTTATCAAATTGAACAATAAACAATTCATTTATCTCCATACTTATTATTTTGGTTTCAGGAAATACATGTACTTACTTTTATTCTCTAACAGAGCAATTTACCTACACAGCCAATAAATTCTAACCCTAAATTATATATATGAATCCATTTCATAGTAAGAAAAAAAATTAAGGAAGTAATTTCATATTATGACATTAGTTGACTAGTTTTTTTTAAAGTAGAAGTATATAGAAACAACCTATCAGGTTCTCTAAGTTCATTTTATGAGTAGGTTTCTAGGTCTAAAACAATATACTTGGTGGCCATTCTTATAAACAGCTCTTTAAGGTTAAATTTAAAAAGAAGACAATAATGAACAAAGCAGGTACTTCTGCTGTGCCAACTCAGTCTAGGGGAGATGATCACTATTTCCCAGTTTCATCTGGATATTGCTGTGTCTATCCAGCTAGACCCAACTGCAAATGTACATATTGCATTAGAAGTTAGAATTCTCATTCACTGCCAAATGAACAGCACAGGAGCAACAACAGAAGGGAATGCATATATTCCAATTACTAGACTATACATATACTACCATTGCATTTTGTCAACTAAAATCCACTTTAATTCTTCTCATACATATAGGTATATAAAAATTATCAGCAGCATGAAATCTTTTTTCTAGACTGTCTTAGAACAAAGGCAAAGTGACCTTTCTACCTTAGCACAAAGTAGCAACGTATATAGTCAATAGAAAGCAGCACTCTCTGGAAACAACGAGAGAACAGGCAGGGAATGCAGAGTGCCTCAACTATCCCATGACTCCCCACCCCATACCCTTCCCTCTCAGAACCATAAAAAAAACATGTGATATCCTTTTTCCCTATAAGTCAACATTACTCCAAATTAAAGGAACATTAAAAAAAAAAAATAGAACTTTGGTATTGGGTGTTCTGTGTGTGTTTGGGGAAAGGGGTAGCAGTAGTAATTTATATAACAAAGCATTAAAAAAACTATGTTAGAGTCTCTTCTATAGAAGCTATATAAGTGTCCATTTTCAAGGAAATAAGATGTTAAAAACTTGAAAATCCGCAAATGTGGCTAAGAGAAGAGCAAATAGTTTCTAGTCAAGGCAATGTGCACTCCATGGTACAAAGGTGCACTCCATGGTACAAAGGTGACCTACCTTCTGAAAAGATGTCAGTGTTTTAAAGTCATTAGATAAAAATTTCTTACCATCTAAGATACATAGGTATTGATATAAACTTGCTCAAATTATCTTTCCTTTCTCCTGGATTAAACCCTGCTTTGATGCCAAGGCAGGAAAAAAAAATCACTGACCAGACTCCAAACCAGGAGGACAGCCCCATATGCCCACGAGGGATGGAAAAAATAGACTACGTTGTTTAGTTAATGGAAATATATACACTAGTCACTTACCTGATTGAACTGACTGATTTACAAACCAAGAATGGTGTTTTTCCTTGAAAACTTTTATTTCAAACAGCTGCTGTAGACACATATCGAACAAGTAAAGGGCTCCTTCCCCTGTTAAGACAAATGTTTTTTATTTGTACATTTTCACACACAAAAAATCAAAAGACTATCCAACAGTTCTGTGGAATGTTCCTAATATAAACATAAACATACACAGACATATATTCTATACAAACTGACTCCAAGGAAAGCTTATAGCTATTATATACAGATGCCTGTTTTCCAGCGCTATAATCCTCACTGAACTTAAACCAATAAATAATAAAAGGCAAATTATTTATCTTAACTATTACAAAGCCTCTTATTGAATCCTCCATCACACCAGGAGGAAAAACCCATTCTCAAACTACCCAAACCTAATGGTTTAGCCAGATGAACTGAGCTGGCATGTTGGTCCCAGACGTGGCCCAGGGCAGTGTGTGGCTCCCCACACGCAGGGACCAAGATAGGGACTGAGCCAGCAAATCCTGAAGGCCAGCTCTGAGTGAGAAAGGCAAGGGCCCTTTAATGCATGAAATTTTTTTCTAAACATAGAGGAGTCAAGGACTTTGAATTTCTCTACACCGCATGCTGGGCCTGTGTCCTTGGGGGAAGTTATATAAACCTTTCTGCTCCTCTGTTTCCATATCTATAAAATGGGAGCAATAGTGAACCTACCTCACAGGGTCTTTATAGGATTAAAAAGGGAATACATGCAGAGTTCTTAAAACAGTACAGCACTTGGCACGGAGTAAATGCTCAGCAAATATTAGCCTTTATTTTTTCCATTCTTAATGCAGCAAATACAAACATTTGTTTGAACTTCTGTTGTCTATGGATATTTAGGTAAATAAGAAATTTTACAAGAAGCCTGAAATTTCTGTACATTTACTTTTGTTAAATGCTTTAGAACTTTTGCTGCTACTTAAAACTTCTCCTGAAAAAAATATTTCTCACCTCAACTTAGTTTTATGCATAAGTAGGAGCGTCAAATAGTATAGAGGACAAATTATATTCAATTTCATTTTGAAAAAAAGAAAAGTGGAGGAAGCCAGAAATTTTTTCCTCTCTTGTTGCTTTTATTTTATCTTTTTCCAACAACAATAACAACAGCAAGGTACTACCTACCCACTGGCTTCCCCTTGCTTGTGCTATTCAGTAGTATAGTCACCAGGAGAATCCTCTAATTTATTAAGTATCAAGTATCTATGCAAACATTATAAAATTAGCAATAACCTTTTAACATAAATCTTATAAAATAAGTTAATGGAAAAACAATTCCATATAGAGATAAATACTAACATCAATTTTACTACATACCTATTATACAGTTTAATATTTCTGCCTAAAAATTAGAAGATAAAACAGAAAATACACTGAATATAAAATTAAAATGACTTCTGATAAAATATGTATCTCTTCAATATACAATGCTTTTAATAAATAAAAAAAAAATCACCCCTTGACAGGAAAAAATATACTACTTTCTGGTATACTACTTTCTGGTCAGAGCAAAATAAAGAAGGTACAGCTAAAAATGAAACCACTCGTAATCTTGGCATGTCAGGTAAAAGCCTTCTTTTTTTTAGCCCCTGTGGTTGTTTATTTAACTTTATAGGAGGCTAAATGCACTAAGAAAAGTTGGCTTAAGTAAGCCAAAGAAAATTAATCTGTTTTTAGAGAGAAATCAAATATGCTACTTCGTTTTACCATTATTTCTGATAAACAAACAGGTCTATGGATTAAAATTATGAGTATAAATAAAAAATGTGTAGGACAACTGAATCATCTGAGAAGACTAGTAATGTCATTAGCTTACTTTTGTCACCAGGTAATGCCATTTTACACTAAAAGCTATTCAATCAGAACAAACATACAAAGATAAATAAATATATATACACTTTTAGCCACAATGTTAGAAAAACATTCAAGTTACTATTATCACAGGAAGATGGGGGAAGGAAGGAGAGCTTACCTGAACATGGGTTAGCCAATTTTACAAACATAAGCCCACTTTTCATCTTCTTTGAAGCATCTTTTAAATATTCTGAAAAGAAATGGGAAGTTTGTAAAATTAACATACTTGCTTTGTCGCTCTTCTAATTTACCTTGATTTTCTTTCTTCTATTTATATGATTTTTCTTTCTAAAATCTTTAACTCAATTCTAGTGCTTAGATGTGTGATCTTGAGCAAATTACAAATTTCTCTGTAAAATGCAGTGGGGTTTTAGGTCATTTTAATTTATTTCTTTGAGAAGTGATGAGGAACAGGACTCTAAGTCAGATGGCCTGAGTTATAACCTTGGCTCAACTACTTGACAGCTTTGTTGCCTTGGGCAAGGTTCTTCATGTCCTTTCTCAGTTCTCACATTAGTAAGATGATGATAACACATATATTTGCCTTTCAAAGGATTAAATTAACTAATCTCCTGAAAGCTCTTAATGTATTTAGACAAACAGAAATACATAATATATAATTACTAGTATTATTAATTATTATCATTATGAAATAAAACATCTTAAAAATAAATATTTCCTAAACATTTATACTTTTTGGCCCTAACTGTGCTTACCTAACCTTGTCCCCTGCCCATTTTCCAGTGGGGGTATTCATCATTCTTCTACTACTTTATGAGGACTCTTTATGAACTCTATTTGTGTCATACATAGAAAGGCCTTCTTGTTCTCAATTATATTTCTTCTAATACTTTTAGAATATATCTTTAACCTATCTGGAATGTATCAGGGTATAAGATATGGGGAGGAGATCCAATTCTAATTTTTTTTTTCCAGTGAGTTGTCCAGTTGTACCAACACCATCTACTGAATGCCCCATCATTAAAATAATTCCTTTATGCTAAATGTTTAAACTATATTTTATAAGTCTGTCAATAGACATTCTATTTTGATATATTAATTTGTGTCTATATTAACATTAGAACTTCAATATTTTAATTATCATAGCTTTAAAACATATTTTAATATCTTGTGAGGCAAGTCCCCTCATTATGTGTTCTCTACAATATTTCACTGTCAAAGTTTTAATCATATAGTTTAAAACATAAAGACGATGGCAGTTTTATTTATAACAGCCTCTTTACATTTTGAGAGGCATATTCAAAGAACTCATTTAGAGAATCTCTCTCCAAAAGCAATCAGGGGCCTCTGGCGATTAAGGGAGCAGAACAACAACCTACCAAAGAGCAAATCAGAAAGGTTTGGGGAAGGAAAGGAACTCCCTTTACCCACTTCAGATCTTCATAAACTCATATTAGCAAACATGTTTAGAAATTGGCTTACTTATAAATAACTAAAATATAACTTTTTCCTGAAAGTAATAGTGACATTAAATATATAAAGAAAAATACCCTAATTTTGAGATTCCTACTTGCAATCAAGAAGAATAACAGGAACCCAATTTACCCTCCCACCTGATGCAACAAAAAAAGGGGACAAGATACACAAAACAACTATTTTCAAGACAATGGACACTGAACCATGCAGGACGGTGGTCTCTGAGAGATGGGAAACAAACAAGGTGAGCCCCGTGATTGTCCCAGCTTACTGCCTTGAGAGAGTTTCTAGGCCATGGAGCAGAACAGGAGAACCCAGGTAAAGCCTAGCCGACTCCCTGAGTTGAACAGAGGAAGCTGAGTTCTGGAGACACCATGACTAGAGTTCACAGGTCAGCACGCAGGAAAGGAGAGAGCTACAAAGAAAGAAAACCCCAGAGGTCGGCAAAGGGTACTACTGATCAGTGCATGCATATGATATAGAAACTTAAGGGCTGGGAGAAAAACCATCTGAACTTGAATTGGGCCTATTCCCAGACAGACTAGAAAACCTCATAATTCAGAGGACATTGGGTAGAGTCCTCAAAAGGGTCTTGCCTCAGTAATATGGAACAAATGACTGTAAACTAAAAGCTGCTCTGGTTCCACTGAACTAATTTTAAAAGTAAGACCTAAAAGGATCAAATTGTTTCCAAGTACCTTCACTGTGTCCCAGGATGAAGCTCAAGATTTATAGGAATACAAAAATATTCATCAGCCAATAAAGTAAAATTCACAATGTCTGACATCTAATCAAATATTACTAGGCGTTCAAAGCAGCAGAAAAATATGGGCTATAATGGGAAAAATAGAGAAATCAATTATTAAGAAATGGGTATTGATATTAAACACAGATGTGAGAATGAAAATACAAGACCATTAAAAACAGTGTTCTTCATAGACAAAAAGTTAACTAGAGACAGAACATTTTTTCAAAAGACCCAAGTTGAGATGGGATTAATGGCAGATTAATGAACTTGAACACGTAGCAATAGAAACTATCTAAAATGAAAACATATTTAAATTAAAAAGCTTTTAAAAAGAATATCAGTGAGCTGTGGAGCACTTCAAGCATTCTAATAATGTATATGTAATTGGAGTTCTAAAAGGCAGGGACAGGGACGGAAAAAATATTTGAAGAAAGTATGGTTGAATATTTTCAAATTTGATGAAAGCTATAAACCCACACATCTAAGAAGTTGAATAAACCAAAGAAACAGGAATAAGACTATACATCAGAATCAATAGTTCAAAAGCAGTAATAAAGAGAAAATCCTAAAAGCAGAGAGGGGAAAAAAGACATTATGTACTGAGGCACAAGGCTAAAAATGACAGTAAATTTCTTGTTGGAAACAATGCAGCCAGAAGATAATGGAAAAACATCTTTAAAGCACCAAAAAAAAACATGATGAACCCAGAGAAAATACTCTTGAAAAATGAAGGTGATAGACTTTCTCAGACATTTAAGAACTGAAAGAATCACCAACTGAAAGACCCACACTGCAAGCAATGTTAAGGGAAGCGCTTCTAGCAGAAGGAATATGACACCAGACGAAAACTTGAATCTAAAAGGATTGAGGGCCACTGGTAATGGTGACTGCAGGGGTAAATAAATTAGAATTTTATTATTATATAAATCTCTTTAAACATCACTGACTAAACAATAATAATTTAGTACAGAGTTTATAGCATATGTATAAGTAAAATGTATGACAACAATAGCATAAAGGTCAGGAAGGGAGAAATGAAAGAATGCTATTGTAAGTTTCTTCTGTAATATGTGTAATGTCACTTGAAGGTAGAAGTGATTTAAACATGCATACAATAAACCCTGCAGCAGCCACTAAAGTTAAAAAACAAAAAATGCTGTCACTAGTAAGACAACAAAGGAGATGAAATAGAATCATAAAAAATATGCAATCCAAAAGAAGGCAGAAAGGGGGTAACAGAAGTACAAAGAACTAATGAGACAAACAGAAAACAACCAGCAAGATGACAGACTCAAGCCAAACCATGTCAATAAGCACATTCAATGTAAATGGTCTGCACACCCAATTAAAAGGCAGTAACTGTCAGATTGGATAAAAAAGTAAAATAAAACTATGGGGTGGGGCAAAAGTAGATTTACAGTTGTTAGTATAGAAAAGAATAATAATTAATAAAAATAATACAATAAACTGTTTTGTGCACTCACAACTGTAAACCTACTTTTGCCCCGCTCTGTATATTCTGCCTATAAGAAACACACTTTAAGTATAAAGACACAGTACAGGAAAAGAAAAATGAAGGAAGATACAGTGTGTGCTTATCATGCCAACAGTAATGAAAAGAAAGATGAAATGGCTCTGTTAACAACGAAGATTATTTCCAGGGATAAAGAAGGTCATTTCATAATGATAGACGGCTCAAGAAGAAATAATCCTAAATGTTTATACTCATGAATACAGAGCTTCAAGATATACAAAGTAAAAACTGATAGAACCCTCTGCCCCACCTCTAACCACTGGCAACCTCTGATCTGTTCTTCATTTCTGTAATCGTCATCTTGAGAATCTTATATAAATGAGCCACACAGATTCAATTCTAAGAATCCTTTAAGACTTTTGTTTCTGCAACTTATAAAAATGTAAAGGATAAAGTTTAACACTGTTAAAAACTTTCCCCCCCAAACTAAAACAGGCTATAGTTCTCTCCTTTTCTCCGTTGCTGTTTCTCAGGTTTTCAGCATCACAGCTTCATCATTCAAGGAACAGAAAAGGGGACTTCTCTCTTCTTCAGCAATATACCCTTTATTTCATTTGGTACTACTGTAAATCTTTTAACTTTAAATTGGTAAATTATTGATTTTTGTTTCCCTTTTTATTTTTGTAGAAAACTTTAGTTCTAGTGATCCTTGCCAGTTCTCCTTTAGCATTCCCATTCCTCCAGAGCTTATAGTAATTAATCTACAAATGCCAAAAGTCTTAAAAAATATTTTTAATAACTACACAAGGAAAGCAGTGTTTCCATTTTTCCCAGGAAGAGCAGTAAATCCAGAGCATCAGCTATAGTCTAAAATGTCAAATTATAAGAACTCTGGAATTATAAGTATAAATAAATATTATGTGTTCTGCTGCAAATGCCAGTGTTCTCTGAAATATGCCTTGAGATATATTAGTGCAGATAACACTGAAATGTCGACTTAATAGGGGAGAAAGTCATCTTTTCTCACACTGTGCTGACAAAAGAACTTGCTGTTGGACTGAATCAACACAGAATTCTTAGTGAGATACTATACTCAGATTGCTTCTGCCTCTTTAACTATAGAATGAATTTCAAAATTAATCTCTCCTACCCACTTCATTCATTTATTAATTAATTGCTGATTAGCAAAAACAGAACCAGACCATACCCATGGGGAACTTTTGGATGTTCCATGGTAGAGACAGATATTGAATTAAACAATCATACAAATGTAGACTGCAAATGTAACAAATGCTATGAAGAAAAAGATGTATGGAATATGAGACCTTATGACAGAGGATATAACATAGATGAGAAAGTCTGGGAAGGCCCCCTATGCCCAGCATTGGTTAAGTTCTTTGCTTTGATGGTTAAGGAGACAAAGGAATTATGCATTCGCTTCATTCCTGAGCCCAACACAGTCCACAGAAGGGTTTTGTTTGATACGCACATTTCAAAAAATTTGAATGAGGTGCCAATATTTGGAAATCAGGTGATTTTACATAAAGTGCAGACTTCAAGTATATTTCCCTAAATATAAAAAACTATTAATTAGGCAAAGATTTTGCCTTATACAATAAAAAAAAACCCTGGCAACAACAAACTCACTTTGTCCAACAGCAACTACCACTCTTTAGTTGCCCTTAGTCTTCTTTAGCATCTTGTACACTCATCTTATGGCTGGATGCTTATCAAATGCCATGTCTGTCCTTACTATAAACTGCCTTCTCACTTGCTAGCTTCTATGGACCCACAGCAGGGCCTAGGAAATAACAGGTGCCAAAAAAATGAACACTTAGTAATAAATACCACCCTCTTATTGAATCTTTTTTATATTACCAAGTTTCGTTTACCAATTTAGGCACTATTCTTGGCACTGATGACATAGCTGTGAATTAGACAAAGCCCCTGCTCTCACAGGAAGACTGACTTCAAATCCCTTTGGCATCCCCTGTCTACTTCTCCACACCAGTCCATCAGACCCATGCTCTGCCCTCACCTCTCAGCTATACAGTCTTACACCACAGGGAACAGGACCCAGATCTGCCAGAACATGGAAGCCCTGAGTCCAGAACTGTGCTGTCCAACAGAAATAAAATGCATTTCACAAACGTGAGCCACATATCATTTGAAATTTTCTAGAGGCCACATTACAAATAGGTCAAATAAATTTCAATGATATATTTCTTAACTCAATATATCTAAAATATTGCCATTTCAACATGTAAATTTTTCATATGAAATGTGTTAGCTTGTTAGGTGGGTTTTTAAAGATGCCTTTTATCTGAAAAAGTTCCTTATTCCTACTTTTCGGAGTTTTTTTTTATCTTGAAAGAGTATTAGATTTTTCTCAAATGCTTTTCTGTGGCTACTGAGATGATTACATATTTGGCCTTTACTTTATTAAAATGGTATAAGGTATATTAAACCAACCTTACATCCCTAGAATAAATCCCACTTCATCATGGAGTACAATCCTTTTTACATACTCCTGGATTTGGTTTATTAATTGTTGAGGATGCTTGTATCTATGTTCATAAAGGATATTGGTCTGTAGTATTCTTTTCTTATCATGTCTTTGGTTTTGAGTTGAGAAGTTTTCTCTCTTTTTCTATTTTTTAAGAAAGTTTGTAGAAGATTGGTACTATTTTGTTCAATATTTAGTTGAATTAACCAGTGAAGCTTTTTGGGATTGAGTTTTTTTCTATGGAAAGATTTTAATTTACTAATGTAATCTCTTTGTTATAGATCTATTCAAAGTGTCTATTTCTTATTGAGTCAGTTTTGGTAGTTTATGCTTTTCTAGGAATTTGTTCATTTCATCAGTTATTTTGTTGGCGTACAGTTGTTCATAGTATGCCCTATGATCCTCTTTTATTTCTGTATAATCATTCCTTCCTGATTTTAGTAATTTGAGTGTTCTCTCTTTCATTCAACAGAAATAAAATGCATTCCATAAATGTGAGCTACATATGTCATTTAAAATTTTCTAGGAGACACATTACAAATAGGTCAAATAAATTTCATATATTTGTTAATCCTCAACCGAGGATATTTTTTTCCATTGCTTTCAGAAGGAGTGGAAGGGAAGGAGGGGCAGGGAGGGAGGGGGAGAGAGAAAGAGAGATATCAATGTGAGAGAGACACATAGATAGGTTGACTCCCGCATATATATATTTAATATATCTTTATTGATTTCAGAAAGAAGAAGGGAGAGGGAGAGAGACAGAAACATCAATGATGAGTCACTGATCTGCTGCCTCCTGCACTCCCCTATTAGGGATCGAGCTTGCAACCTGGGCATGTGCCCTGACTAGGAATTGAACCAAGATCTCCAGGATAATAGGTCGATGCTCAACTGCTGAGCCATGCCCAGCCAGGCTGATATATTTCTTGAATCTTCTCTTTTTTTTATTCATGACCTAAAGATCTGTCAATTTTGTTGATCTTTTCAAAAGGGTCAACTTTGGTTTCAATGATTTTTCTCTCTGATGTTTTACTGTTCTCTATTTCTGCTCTAATCTTTACTTCCTTCTTTCCACTTGCTTTAGTTTGTTCTTTTTCTAGTTTCTTCAGGTAAAAGTTAGGTTATTGATTTGAGATCTTTTTAAAATATAAGTATATACAGCTGTAAATGTTGTTCTAAAAACTGCTTTACCTGTAACCTTTATGTTTTTTTAATCCTCACCTGAGGATATTCTTTCCATTCCTTTTCAGAGTGGGAGAGAGAGAGAGAGAGAGAATTGGCTGTCTCCCACATGTGCCCCAGCCAGGGCTGGGGATCGAGCCTGCAACCGAGGTACGTGCCCTTGGCGGTAACTGAACCTGGGAACATTCAGTCCACAGTTTGACACTCTTAACTACTGAGCCAAACCAGCTAGGGCTATGTTTTTGATATACTGTTTCATTTTCATTCACTTCTAAGTACTTTCTAGTTTCCTTTGTAATTTCTTCTTTAATCCATTAGTTATTTAGGAGTGTACTGTTTAATTTCCACATATCTGTGAATTCCCCAAATATCCTTCTTTTATGGCCGTCTATTTTTATTTCACTATTTGTTGAGGTTTGTTTTATGGCCTAGAGTATGGTCTGTTCCAGAGAATGTTTCATGTTCACTTGAGAAGAATGTGTCTAGTCTACTGTTGTGGAGTGAGAGTTGTTGACATCATCTATACATGTCTCTTAGGTTTCACTGGTTTAGTGTTGGTCAAGTTTCCTATTTCCTTGATGATCCTTCTCCTAATTGTTTTATCCATATTGAAAATTGGTTATTAAAATTTCCCACTAGTATTATTCAATTGTCTATATCTCCCTTGAAACCTGTTATTTTTTAACTCATGTATTTTTGGACTCTGTCATATGTTTATAATTATTTTATATTACTAATAAACTAACCTTGTTATCACTATAAAATCTCTCTCTTTTTTGCCCGGCCGGGCGTGGCTCAGTGGTTGAGCATAGACCTGGGATCCAGGCGATCGGGTTCGATTCCTGGTCAGGGCACATGCCTGGGTTTCGGGCTCCATCCCCAGTTGGGGGCATGCAGGAGGCAGCCAATCAATGACTCTCTCATCATTGATGTTTCTATCTCTCTTTCTCCTTCTCCTTTCCTCTCTCTGAAATCAATAAAGATATATATATATTTTTTAAAAATCTCTTTTTATATCCAATAACAATTTTTTTCTTAAAACCTGTCTTCTGATATTAGCCACTCCAGCTCTCCTTTGATTACTGTTGGCATGGTATGTCATTTTCCATGTTTATTTTCAACCTATTTGTGTCTTTGAATCCAAAGAGTTTGTCTTACAGATAGCATATTGTTGGATCATGTCCCCTTGCCCAGCACTCTGCCAATTTCTGCATTTAATAGGAAAGTTTAATGCATTTGCATTTTATGTAATTACTGATAAGGTAGGGTTTACACCTGCCATTAAACAATTTGTTTTCTATATTTATATATTTTTGTTTCTCTAGCCCTTTATTAATGCCTTCTTTTGTATTAAAAAGACATTTTCTAGTGTATCACTTTGATTCCCTTATTTCTTTTATTATATTTTTGGGCGAGTTATTTCCTTAATGATTATCTGGGGAATTAGAATTAGCACCTTAACTTACAACAATGTAGTTCAGATTAATACTAACTTGAAAATTTCAATAATATATAGACACTTACCTGCAACATATTCTTTTCTTCCTACCACTTTGCGCTATTAAAATATAAATTACATCTTTATATAAGCCCATTAACAGTTTTATTATTATTGCCTTACGAAACTGTATTTTAAATCAGAAATAAGAGTTAAAACAAAAATACATTGTATTGTTTATGTTTATCTATGTATTTATCTTTACAGTGCTCTGTATTCTTCATGTGGCTTACAATACCATATAGTATATTTTCTTTTCTATCTGAAGGACTCACTTTATGATTTTTATGCATCAGGTCTACTAGTAATAAATTCTGTTTCTTTATCTGAGAATGTCTTAGTTTCTTCATCAGTTCTGAGACGAGTTTTGTCATATATATATAATTTTTTGTTAAGTGTTTTTTTCTTTCAGCATCTTGAATATGTCATACCACTAACTTCTGGCCACTATGGTTTCAAATAAGAAGTCAGCTGTTTATCTTACTGAGCATCCTTTATTTGATACACCACAATCTACTGCTGTTTTCAAGATTATTCTCTCCATTGTCTTTGGCTTTTGAGTTTGAGTATGATGTGTGTAGGCATGAATCTCCTTTAGTTTATCCTACTTAGAGTTTGCTGAGTTCCCTGGATGTGTAGATTAATGTTTTTCATCAAATTTGGGAAGTGTTCGGCAATTAATTCTTCAAATACTTTTTGCCCCTTTCTCTCTCTGCCTTTTGGGACTCCTGTTATACATATGCTGGTATGCTTGATGGTGCAGTACAGGTCTCTGAACTGTGTTCATTTTTCTTAATTCTTTCTGTTCCTGAGGCTAGATAATCTCAATTGATCTATCTTCAAGTTTGTTGTTTCTTTGCTCTGCTAGCTCTTGAGCATAATAGTGGACTTTTCATTTCAGCTAATGTACTTTTCAACTCCAGAATTCATACATTCTTTCATCATTTCCATCTCTCTTTATTGATATACTCTATTTTGTGAGACTTCATTGTCATACTTCCCTTTCATTCTTTTTGTTGTTAATCCTCACCCAAGGATATTTTTTCCATTGATTTTCAGAAAGACTGGAAGGGAGGAAGGGAGGGAGAGAGAGAAACAATGATGTGAGAGAGACATTGATTGGTTGCTCCTGCACATGCCCCGACTGAGGAGAGGATTGAACCCGCAACCCAGGTATGTGCCCTTGACTGGGAATCAAACCAGAGACCCTTGGGTCCGTGGGCTTCTCTAACTGCTGAGCCACACTAGTCGGGGCCCTTTCATTCTTTAGACATGGTTTCTTTTAGTTCTTTGAATATATCTAAAACTCTGATTAAAATCTTTGTAAAATAAATTCAACATCTGGGCCTCTTCAAGGACAGTTTCTATTGGCTCTTTTACCCCGTGTTGAGCCATACTTTCCTGTTTCTTCATGTAACTCATAATTTTCATTTGAATAGTGGACATTTTAGATAGCATAATAATGTGATAATTCTGGATATCAGACTCTCCTCCCCCAACTCACCAGTATTTGTTGTTGTTGCTTATTGTCATCATTGCAGTGGCTACTGTTTGTTTAGTAACTTCACTGGACTATTCCAATAGTCTGTATTCCTTATAGTATGCAACCACTGATGTCTCAGTTAGCTTACTGGTTAGCTAATGATAGACCTGACATTTCCTTAAGTGTTTTGAAGCAATAAGTCTCCCAACATTTGCTGATGGGTTCTGCCTGTGTGTTGGGTCATACCTTCAACACTGAAGCACTTTAAATTTCCACCTAGGTGTTTAATTACTGCTTGCCTACAGCCTCAAAGTCAGTCAGAAATGAGAGATTAGGGCCCTCTCAGGTCTTCCTGGGCATGCACACAGCCCTGCACAGGTGCACAGCCTTCTGATTCCCTAGGAATATGTCAGAACTCTTCAAAGCCCCTTCTGAGTATTTTATTGCCTTATCTTCTTCCCTTTAAGTATTGTTCCCTCAGCAGATGCTACCCTAAACAATTGCCACAGATTGTTTTTGACAAAGACCCTGGGGACAGGGCTTTTTCTGCAGAGCAAGTTCTGTGCTCCAATCAGGGCCAAGTGATAGCAATGCCCTGTGATTGGGGCTTTTACAGTGAGCTGCCAGACAGGTTAAATAGGGACAATGTTCTGAGAACAGGACTTTTTTGAGAAGTTCCAAACAAGGCCTGCCCCATCCAATGGTTGCAAGGCAGCTGGTTTTTACAAGTTGTACTATGTTTTCAAAACTGCTGGTTTTCAAGGCTACTGCAGACCTGAGCAAAAGGAGATGGGAACAGTTCAAGTTACAATGCCACAAACCCTGCTTAATGAGATTCAGCAGTTTTTCTTGAATAAACACTCCTCAGATTGTTGGAATCCTTTAGCTAATTTCAAGAGTTCTGTAAAAGTTGATTTTGGCCATCTTTGTCAATGTTTTCATTACTTTTATGAATTTACCCCCACCAGATTTTGAATGCTTTCTTAGTATAGAAAAGGAACTCATACTGCTATATACTTCTGATAAATTTTTTATTTTATACCTGGCCTTAGACACACAAAATTACCTATGACTAAAAATTAAAGGCTTTATCAAAGTTAAAGAACTTTTCATTTTCATTTAAAGTTGGAAAATACTGGGTCATCCAATGGGCTAGTTCCTCACCCACCAGACTTGGAAGCTCCATCTTTTTTCTAACTTTAACCTGCATGTAGCACAGGTGAAGTATAGCTAAATTAATTAGGGAAGAAAAAAATCTTTTAGAATGGGAAAGATTCAGAAAAAGAAAAGAATGGGAGTGTGAAGAAGAGGTTTCCTCTATAAATTTAGTTTGAGCTGATGCCTACTTCTTTGATAATATCAGCATAGGAAGTAGACAAGATCTAGTCAGAGAGATGCATAACCCAATCCTAGCCCTTCTCCTTACTCAGCAGATATTCAACCTTTCTATGCCTCAGTTTTTTCATTTATAAAATGGGCATAACAATAATTATTTTATAGGTTTTGTTAACTTAAATACAATATATGTGAGAGAGCATAGAACGTGTAATAAGCACTCAATTAAGAATTAGTTTTCCTTCTCTCAACTACATGTAAACATTAAGAATATGTAGAGAATAATAAGATCAAAAATCCTGAGCACAGAATTACCTAAGGGCCTAACAGTTAGCTTTTGAAGGAGAGATTAGTTAGGACCAGTATGTCCTTTTTACAAAGCCAGAACACAATGCATTTTATGTGCAAAAATTAAGGTAACATATAGTAAAGTACCCAGCTGAGTGTCTGGCACATGGAATACACTTAATAAATGTTATATGAATGTGTTGTTCCATTTTAGAAAAAGCTCAATAAGAAATGGTAAAAGCAAGTTTTGATACTTAATGAACAGAACTTCATTTATCTAGAAAATTTACTCATGTAAAACACTTTTACTAAAACTGCTGAATAAGACTTCACATTATATTTTTTAAAGAATAAGCTTTGCACTTTCTTCTTTTTGACTGTTTTCTCTTACATGACAGATGACATAAGCCATGCTGGCTTAAAAGAGTATTTTTATAAAAACAGAAAAAATTCAAACAAATCAGAAGCAGGTACTCAGTCTTTGGAGCCACTTCGGATTCAATATCTTAAACTTCCCAATTACCTTAAGCCCTGCCACTTCAGTTTCTTATGTGAAATCAGTTCCATAGCAGTTTTCTTACAGTCTCTGTGTTTTCTGTAAAGATTAACATTTGTGTCCCACCCGTCACCATTAACTCTAGCAGCAAATCATCCATCTGTTTATTATCCTGAGCTAAATAGCTCAACAAAACTGACTGCTACTTTCTTGACATTTGAACGTCAAAGAAAACATACCATGACAAAGACATAAATGTGTCTAATGAGTGTAAAATAACAAACAATACCTAATATGTGTCAGGCATTTACTATATACCGGGGACGGTCCTGTATATAAGTTATATAATGTAATCCTCTTAATATTTCTATGAAGCAGGTACTATTTTAATTCCCATTTTTTTGGGTGAGAAGTTTGTCCAAAGTTAAGAAACCTGTCTAAAGTCACAGAGATACTCAAATTATATAGGGTGTCCCAAAAAAATGTGTACACATACTTTGAATAATTATAAAGGCAGTGTTTATTAAAATACATTTCATTTTCAAAATTAAGCTATCAGTTGTTAAAGTGTGTATACATTTTTTTTTGGATACTCTGCATATGTATATATATCTCCAAGACTTATAATCAGGCAAACAACATTGTAAACTATGAAACTCTTAATCTCAAGTCCCATCCTTCTTAACTAAGAAAACAAACTGCATTTCTAAAGCACAATAACTATCTTAGTCTGACTATTCTTCTATGACACAAATGTCTCAAACTCATCTGCCCTCCTGTTCTGTTCTCCTCAGCCTTAAGGACCAAAGCGTCAACTGATCAGCTGCCCCCACTTCAATCCAGCCAGTATCCCACACTGTCAGGGGTGCAGCAGAAGGAAGAGGAAGGAGAGAGTCACTGGGGAAAGTGAGAAAGAGACAAAAGCAGGATAAAAAAATACATAAAGGGATGAGAAAAATTTGGTGTGGGATAAAAGAAATATCTAGTGATGAAAATAGATAAAGTCAAGTTTGACCAATGACAAGAAAACTCATCTTCCTATTAGAGATTATAATATCCTATACATAGCTGCACACGCCCAAGTTATCTGTGAGATTTTAATGCTTCAAAATTAGGGTACATAGCATGTATCAGCACGTAAACTTAACCACTCTATAATTCTGAAAAGTTAGTCATGAAGTACAAGCAAAATTGGGACATTATTTTTTTCTAGCAGACTATATAATATGGGTTGTTGTACAGCTCATATGAAGTTATCAACCAGTTTTTAAACTTGGCAGCTCTTCCTTATCCTTCCTTTAGTTAAGACAAGTTTCTCCATAACAATTAAAATTCAAAGACATGAGACAGGAGAGAGAGTGTGCTACCTTTTTGTAAAGTGTTCTTATGATCTGGAAGCATTAGGCATTTGTTCATGACCCTGTCTCATTTTTGGCACATAGCAGATAAGTTCTGAGAACACCCACCCACATGGAAAAGAAAGAACAGACACCAAAGCACCATTCACTTTATTTTCAGATACCGTATCAAGGCTACTCAGGTTTCTTAAGATCTAACAGAAAAAAAAAAAAAGTATCACTCTCATATTGTATCCTAAATAGGCCCCAGTTCATTTCCTTTAGACATCAGCCATTAACATATATTCAGAACCCCTGGTTCCCTTCTGCCTGACCACCAGAGACAGCTCCTTGGAACCATTTTGCTAGGACACATATAAAATGCATGCAAAACAAATCAGCATGATGTTCAAGTTTTTTGCCACTTCCAGGAATGCTAATTTCAGTAATAACTATATGTCTTCTCTTCCCAAGATGTTAGCACTGCCATATGATTTGAGTCATTTTCCTGACTTTGAAGAGGTCTGGGTCATTTTCCTGACTTTGAAATTCTCAGCTTTCTCAAACATTACAGGATGCAAACCAAGAAAGCTAGAGAAAGGCATGGACTAGAATAATAATTCCCAAGTAATAGGTTCTTCTAAGAATATCTTTTTATTTTGAAGCTTTGAAGAAAAAATAGAAACTGGCCTTAACCAAGACCACAGAAGATAAAATCTGCATTCTTCCAGGGCTGTCCCTATCAACAGCACTGTTTCTAGGAATGCCCTATATACTGAGAACTGATGAAAAACTTCACGTTTGCAGCCAACTCAGAGCCACAAAGACCAGCAATATATAGAGATGGCAGAAAGCCCTTGCAATATCTGGGAAGCAGGAAAATGCTGGACAGGTAGAAAGGACAGACCTGACTGGGATGTCAATAACCAAGGTTGGTTCTAGGAAAGGTGTGCCTGGTCCTTGGTCATCAAACAGAGGGAACCCCTACCCTTCCTGGTCTTCCCACCTCTCCAAAGGTGGCAACTACCACCATTCAGTCAGCAGAGTGGACTTTGGCACATAGGAGGGGTCCTGGAGGACACAGAAGAGCCAGCAGTCTATGCTACTTAATTCTCATTGAGTGTTGGACAGATTATTTGACTTCTGTGAGTCTTATAAAACGGTGATAATAAAGCTTGCCTTGACTACTTCCCAAGGTCATTGTGAGGGTTAAATACAATAACATGCAACAAAGTGTATTGTAAAGTATAAGATCTAGAGGATGGGCTTCCTAAAACTCACATTAACCCTGGCTAAATGGAGACTATAAATTACAGTCAAAATAAAATTCTCCACACAAATACACCTCTGCCATAACTATATACCATCCAGTCAAAGAAACCACCAATAACTGAGAAACTCGGAATGCTTAATTGAAACAGGCCCGGTCACAAGTAGCTCAGGCTTCTAACCAGAGCTCAGTCACGCTGGTGAGTGATGGCAGTGGCTGGCTCTTGCGCTGCCTATCCTCATTCTTCCAGTAAAGCACGCCACTCTCAGGTGCAGCTCCATCTGCCCCCTCTCCCACCTTGTGCTTGCAGCTGAACCTGTCCCTCCCTGGCTACAGCTAAGAGGGGATACAGGATGGGGTTCATGTGATCACAGCAGGGCCAGTCAGAAGGCTATTTTTAAAAGTTTAAAACCAGAATGAAGAGAAGAGGGGCAGTTTCTCCCAGCAGACACCAGGAAATTTGAAACTTGGATGCAGTGTGTAACCTGTTTTCCACTAAATAGAGGAAGTTGGTTTGAGAAGAAGTTAATGCTCAGAGGCAGAAACCCTGGACCTTCTTGTGCTGCAACTCCTGAGTTCCAGATGTTTTATGCTCTCCACCACCCCACTATCCCTGCCCTCAACACACAGCTGGCTCTCCTAGGAATATGCGATCCCACTAGGGAACTCCTAACAAAGTGTTAAGTCAGGTTTTGTAATACAGTCAGGATACACTGGCCCCACATTAAAAAACTGCTATGTAGATTCATGGTCCATTCAAACCGACATTCTATTTATTCCAAGTGATGTTTGCAGGAGGCCATGGTTGTCCTAAATAAATTCAACCTCAAATGCCTTTCAAAACATCCTATCTTGCCATCGTGTCCACTATGGCTCTGTGAATTTACCTTTACCTCTCTTGCATCTACTTGTATTTTCAGTCTCTATCCACTCTTAAAGATAATCCATTCTAAATATGTAGTCTACCCTGTGAAAGCAATGCTTATTTGGTATATTTGTTATAATATAAATAAATTCATAATAAGCCTTTTGAATGCTCAAAGTATGACCTACAAATTCTCTGTCAACTTTGTTCATATGGCTATATGAGTTTCTATCTTTACTAAAATTAAGACAAAAAAGACCTGTCCCTTAGCTCTCCATTAAATCAATTTAACTATCTTTCTCTAATTCTGTGATTAAGTACAGAATAAAACCATATTGAACTCCTGTAAAACTCCAATATCCCTGAGAATTTTAGTAAGTGTTACAGTGTGAAATAAAGGCAGAAATAGAAAAAAAAAAAAAATTAACAACAGTGAATTAATTCTGTGATACATACAACATAAAAAGACTGGAAAAATATATTTCCAGATTGTTATTTCTAGGTGGTAAAATTATAGACAAATTCTTTTCTTCTTTATATTTTTCTGCATTACTAACATTTCTTTAGTGGGTATGTATTACTATTCTAATAAAAAAACTTACTAAAAATATACTGGGAGAAAATACGTAAATGAGGTGATAACCAGTCAAAACTGAGGAACTGATCACAGCAGAGCCTCACCAAATGCTGTTGGGACTTTAGGCCCTCATGGGGAAATCAGCTTTGGCTAGAGAGACCTCAGCTAGCCTGGATACTTCTTGTTTCAGAGTCATATAACAAAACAGGCACCAGAGCATGCAACTCTGACCCTTTCACCAGGTAGCCCATTCCACTTTAGTACACAGAATATTCAGAAAAGAAAGTCAGTTTTAAAGATACTTTAAAATCAAATACAAAGGATCTCTGAACAAAAAGGCTGGAAGTCTTAAGTAGCATGCTCCGGTTTCAGAGGCACTGAGCAAAGTTTGGCTCTGAAGCTTAAGACCAAGATTCCCATCACTAAGAAGCTAAAAGTGGCTACTAAGAGAGAATGGACCTGAATTCTCCCCAACTCCTGGCATGTATTGGGTGTTCAATACATATTTATATAAAAGTAATAGTGAACTAAATAATTACAAGGAAATGTGTAGATGACTGAAGAGGTACCATTAATTTGTGCACTAATGGGGGAAAGGCTGAGAGGGAAGGCTTCTTGGAAGAGGTGACATTTGCACTTGTTTAAAGGATTAGTAGGCATTTGGCAAGCATAGGACACAGAGAAGAGCTGGCAGGCAGGGGTACAGGCAGATACAAAGTCAAGGGCATTCAAAGAAAAAGAAGTTGGACTGGGACAAATGGATTATCTTCACAGAAACTAAAGTTGACCCGAGCCTTGAAGTAAGGGTAGCATTTGGATAGATGTGAAAGAAGAAAAAGGACTGCATTAGCAAAGAACACTGCAGGAAGAAATGAAATGTGAGACACTTATTCTTTCAGTAAGTGTTTACTAAATGCCTGCTGTGTCCCAGACCCCAGGCTAAGAACTTGGGGTGCTAAAGACAGCTTCTGTGTAACTCAAACCAATGGACAGCATCCCCATGAGACTGATACTGCTCTCCCCAATATAGAGATGAAGAAATTGAGTCTTGACAATGAGGACACAATTTCTCCAAGAACATAAAGCTAATCAACAGCACACATCTAGTTTTAGGTGTGTTTTTTTTATAGTCAGGCTTTAGAGAACACTCACGAGTTGTTTCTTAACATCATAGTTAAAGCTCAGAGGACCCGAAGAAAACCCATATAACTCCTATTCTGCTATTCAAATAAAAATGATGAACATTGCTTACTTTTTTTCTTTTTATTATTTTTCTTCTGCTCTGGAGGATAAATATGCAGGACTCATGAGTTCGTACTTATAAAACATCCCAGGTCTTTGGAACAATTACTAGCAGGGTAAGATCAGGCTCCGGAAACAGCCTAATTATACCAGCTGGCAATTGATTAAGTCCATCCACTTCAGAATGTGCTCTAACAGCAAGATCCAGTGGCTATCTGAGAAAGGTCAGCCTGGTTCCCACCAAAAAATATTTTATAAAGGCAAAGCCAGACTCAGGATTTGTGTGGAAAATGTTATACATGCTCCGTGCTACAAAACTCAAGAGTCCCACATTGCTGAAGGCATACAGACCACTATTCAGTAAATGACATCTTTTCCCAGAAGCTGAGCTTAATTATTCCGAGGCTGTCTAAAACCAGCTCTTGAATTGGCCAGGTCTCCCCTTGCCCCTCCCACCCCCTTCCTATCTAGACCCACGGCTGGCCAAGCTAAGGTTCCTCTCATGAAAGTAAGGAAGCTTTCAGCCCACAACGTATATTTCTAAACACAAACAAACATACATGCAAACAGTTTGACAAAGAACAAACCAGCTTAAACATTCCTTCTGCGATTAACCATGTGCACTTAAGTAAAAGAGGAAAAATGTGGGGGTTTTGTTTGTTTTAGGGTCACTAAAAAGTCATTTAGGTCTATAGTAATTCTTCTTTTGCAACATATTTTTGTTTTTTTTTCAAACAAGAGGTATTCTTGGGGACTTATTAAAAGCTGCAAGACTCTAATCAGTAATAGCACTGATATAAGTTTTCTCCATCATTAATAGGAAAATTAATTTTTTCTTTTAAATTTTATTTCTCTTTATTTGATTAAAACATAGTTCTAAAGCTTGCATTCACACAATGCTTTCAAATCTATTTTTGCATTCCATTTGGAGAAGCCTATCGTTATTTGTGATTATCGTGGTGCCTCATAGAAAAGGCATCTTACTATATTTGGAGTGTCTAAGGTAGGCAGGCAGGCCTGGGATTCTTATCTCCGAAAAATTAACCCATCCTCTATCCCCCCAAAACTGGCATTACTTATGCTGGCTGTGGGGAAATAAGTAACAAATACAACCCTTCCTAAAACACTTTTTAACATATATTTGCATGAAATACAGTAAAGGGGAATTACTTTATTGGAAAACTTGTCTATAGTTGAAGTTCAATTAAATCAGAGGGCTGAGTTTTTTTAATGGTCCTGAGATAATTTCTGTCCTTGCTTTTTTTCCTCACGCAACATTAGGATTTCCCAACATTTTAACATTTCCTTGGAGATGGCTAAGGAACAGGGTTCAGCCACAACCAACCAACACAATCTTCTATCCTACACTTAGTGAATCTGGTCCCAGCTGGCCTTTTACATTAGAGTTCCACTCCAACTTAGAACTGACAAGCGTACAAAACTTGAGCTAAAAAGAAATATTTAAAATGTGACTTAAACATTTGCTTTTAGGGCAGCAAAGACGGATGGAAACTTCTACCATATTCCAAAATGTTAATGGTTTCTCATAGTAACTAAAACTGCAAATAAGCTAATATTCCCAGGCCATGTTTGAGAAATGTTTACAACTGTTCTAAACTACAAGAAATGCTTATTTTGCTGAAAAGGAAGGCAGTTTGGTCTCCACCAGCCTGTGAAAATCAGAGCCCTAAGTCTGACCACCTCACAAGTATCCCTACCAAGTCCCAGCTTTTGTTTTTCTGGGATAATACACTTCTTCACACAAATGGAAAATGAGAAGCAAAGAAACCTAAACAGTACTTTTAAATTTACCCTTCAAGATGTAACACAACGCTATGGTAGGCAAATCGATAAATAATGTAAATTGAATGTTGGGCAAAAAGTGTCACCTCAAGGTTTGGTGGCTCTACATTTGTCTCATGGATAAATCTCTAAAGTTCTGCTGCCTGATGGTTAATTTGCTCACTTTCTAGTAGGTAAGTAAGCTTTTCAGATTCTTCTGCCAGAAGTTTCCTAAAGCTAAGCACAACTGTTTCCATCAAATATTTTTGAAAAATTTCATATAATCTTTGTTTCCTTTTCTAAGGGCCCAACTTTACTGTAGCTATGGTGCTCACTCAGCCGCAAGTACAGTCTCCTCCTTTCAAATGCGTAACTTACTGGAGCCGATTTTCTAAGAAATACATGTGTACGCCGCATACCCTGTGCTTACATGCACTCCCCTGACCATGTACATTCTGGCCCACCACAAAGAGAGCTAAACCTCAAGATGATCATTCCTGTCTCCTAATCCAACCCTCAAGGGTTGGTCTCACTGCTGTGTTTCTTAGTGTGGTCCCAGACTAGCAGCAGCATCAACTGGGAACTTGTTAGAAATGCATACTCTCAGGCCTACTCCAGACCCACTGAATTAGAAACTCTGGAGGTGGGACCCAGCTTTCCGGGTGACGGATACCTTCAAGTTTGAGAAGCACTGTTGTGCTGCAATAATTATCAAAGCACCATGGTTTGTATCCTCAGAGCCTGCAGGTGGCACTAAAGGCTGGCTAGAAGAATTACAGGAGCAGGAAGCTGAAATTGTGCTATAGAAACTGCAGGCCTCACAGTTCCTTCTGTCAGTTCTTGAACAGCTGTCTTAGCCTCCTCCAGTGAGTTCAAAGGTCATAGCACATCTCAGTTTTAGACAGGAATAGCACTGAAATAATTCTCACAGCCCAGCAGTAGACACTGCACACCTACAATTTTATGGGAAGCAATCAATATTTAATTTTTTAAAGGTCTTGTGTTTAATATAATGAGGATACAAATACACTTTAAGAGTGAATGTCAATACTGATTAAACAATACAAAATAAGAAACTTAAATTATCCTCAGCCATTGTGTGTATCGGAATAAAAATACTGCATTTGATTTGAAAGAACAGAGTTCCTACCCTTAAAATCTCATTGAATTTATGTAACAAAAGTGAGAAGAGGATTTTTCTAACGTAAAGCACATGTACAGGTAGCCCTTTACTAGATTATGCCAAAACTCTGAATTTTGCATTAACTGTCTTACTATATACAAGCATCTCTAGTGAGGATGTGGAGCAACAGGAACTCTGACACGTTGCTGGTCAGAGTGGAAATCAGTACAACCACTTTGGAAAACTGTTTAGCAGCATCTACTAAAGCTCAACATACAAGTATCTAGGCCTAGCAATTCCACTCCTGGGTATGCACCCTAGAGAACTGAGTTCTTCTGACTATCCTAGGAGTGTAATTCCTAATAGTTACCAACTGGAAACAATCCAAATGTCTGTCTACAATAGAAGAGATCAATATTATGGATATGATATTCATACCATAAAATATACACAGAAATGAAAACAACCAACAAACTGCTACACCCAATATGGATGAATATCACAGGCATACAAACTGAGTGAAAGAAACCAGACACAAAGGAGCACACGCTGATCTCAACAGGCTAAATGAATCTCTGGTGACAGAGGTCAGCAGAGAGGTTACTGGGGCTAGCTAACAACAGGCATGAGGAGCTTGCTTAAAAAGTTCTACATCTTGACCTGGAGGATGGTTACAGGGGTGTATACAAATGAAAACCTCACTGAGTTACACATTTAAATGCCATACCTCTTTATAAAGGTTCAAAAGGTTACACATACACACAAAAATACTGACAAACTGACATGTAATAATTTTCAATATCCACCATAAAATCTACATTACTGGACCAACTATATTGTCATCAGCAACTATTTTAGTATTTGCTGAGCTAAATCTCAAATACAGAGAACAACGATTTTTCTTATTCCCAATGCTAGGCGGTCATATCAAGGTATCATTCTACAAAAGGGCCACACCTACCTTTCCGGCTTTCGCTCCCTAGTCCCAAACTCCTTTTATTCTGCCATTTAACGGGACACATCATGTGTGGCAGCTGACTATCATGCCAAGCCCCCGCAGGCCCCCACGAGGGTGGGACTGAAAGACCAGACTCCAGCACTCCAGTCATTACCTACCCGCCAGGATCTCTTTGGACCACCCTTGTCCTAACCCCTACCACCATCCAGCTCCTCTCCTGCCTGGCCTTTCAGGGTCTGTCCCAGGGTGGGGGCCGTGTTTCCCAGGCCATTCGCGGCCTACTGGATCCTAGCTCCTGACCCAAGTAGGAGCCCAGCCGTGGGGCCAGCTGCCGAGTGGGGGAGACCGAATTACACTTCCGAAGGCAAGACACCCCCGGGTGCCACAGCGCGCCCCGACACCTTGAACCCACGTCGCTCTCCGCATTCGGGGGCGCTGCCAACAGCCCACCTGATACACAAAGAATGAGAGCGGGGAGAGGGGCAAAGGGGAACACGCTGGGTCTCTTTCTACGCCGCCGGCTCAGGGCTGAACACCCGAGCTGTCTCTGTAACGTGTGACCAAGATGAGGGACGATACGTTCCGGGAGAGGATCCGGTCTGGCACCCGCGGCCCAGGAGCGCGCGGAACCTGTGCGGGCTGCGCCTGGGTTCAGCCCGGCCCGTGGGTCCCGCAGGGTTGCGCGCGCTGGGGCCGCGGGCGCCGAGAGCCGGGGCGGGGAGCGGCAGACGGGAGCCCGCCTGGGCGCCCCCCGGCGGGCCGCTCGGCGCGCTCTCGGACCGGCCGCGCGGGGCAGGAGGCGGGCCTGGCGGGCCACCTCGGGCGGGCGTGTTTACCTGGAAGCAGAAACACGTGCTGCCGGGCGCCAGCGCCGTCCCCGCCGTCCCCGCGGCCCGCCATGCAGCCCGCCTTCTCCGGGCCCGAGCGCGGCGCCTGCGGGCCCGGCACTAGCCGGCCTCAGCCCTCGGAGCTCGGGGCCTGGTTGGAGCCCAACCGCAAATGGCGGGAGAAGGGTCTTTTCCGGGTGGGGCCCTGGAGGCGGCCCGCGGGACGAACTTGGTTTCGTTTCCGGTGCAAGCTGGTTGCTGGCGTGTAAACTTTTTAAACTTAGCGCCGGGCGGAGGCTACTGTCGCCTTGGCCGCCGGAAGTGGGGAGGGCCGCGGCCTCTCCCCGCCGCTCCTCTGCCAGTGGTAGGTGCTCAGCGCGGGCGCGGAGTGACGCTGCGCACCGGCGGCGGCGAGGGGACGCGGGGGCGGGCGGTGTCGCCTCCGCCGGGCGGTGCCGGGTCGCCACTCCCCGCGGCCTCCTGAGCCAGGTGGGGCGCGGCCGAAGGACCCCTAAGCGCTGGAGCGGGCGAGGCCGGGCCGGGAGGGGCTTCGGGCCGCGGGGGTGACGGCGTGCGGCTGCCCCTCGGAGGGCTGTAGCTCTGGCAGACTCCTGGCCTGCGGGGAGGGCATGGAGCGAGTCCAGGTTCACGGCAACATCCGTCGTATCCGAACCCTGGAAGAGTTTGTAATGAGTTAAAAATTAAGACGTTTAAAAAGCAATGTTTAAAAAGTCAGGGTCATGAAATTGGGGAACTTTTTAAAAAATAAAATTTAATTGAAACGGTGATGCTTGATGTACACAGTTTTAAAAAAGAAGATAATAGTTAATTTCTCTCATACTTTAAAGAAAAGTATGCCTTCCTCCTACCCTAGATCCCCAGTTCCCCTCTTTAGTGCAATTACTGTTTACAATTCCTTGTCTGTTCTTCCAGAAATCTTTCATGCACTTACAAATTCTTATATCTTTGTGCACTTTGCTTTTCTTGTTTAACCTTGAAGATAGCTAAATTCGACAACACTAGATCCAAGTCTTCTGAAAAGACTTTTTAGTTTCAATCCAGTTTCCCTTGGGAAGCAGACAGCTGAAGTTCACTGCAGGACAGGTGGTGGAGAGGAAGGCTTTCTGGCTGAGGAGGGGCAGAGAGATGCCAACTCTGGACAGGCAGCAGATGAATCTTGCTCTGATCTCTTCTCTCCCCTAAGATTATACTGGGTAAAGCTCTGTCGTGTAGGCCGTATCCCCAGGCACACCGTAATCATGACTAGCATCCAGAAGAGAAATGTTACACACAGTTCCTGTGCTCCAACATACAGAGCTGTTTTTATTTTCTCTGATCCTTTCCAGCCATTGGCTGTATGAACATGTATTTTTATGTGGTGGTTTTCACAGGGTAAAGATAATTTTGTGTGCTTTTTCCCTTTACATTGTCATAAACACGTTTCCCATGGCATCCAGAACTATCATTGTTAATGGAGGCATGTTATTTCACACTGTTAATGCACCAAGATTATTTAACCATTCCCTGCTATGCAGTATTTAGGTTATTTCAAAGTATTATTATAAATAATGCTACAAAGTATGCTAAATATGGACTATGGGACGGAAGCAATGAACTAGATGTACACAAACAACATGGGTCCTTTATATGGAGGAAAAAGGCAAAACAGAGATTTATAGCAGAATACCATGTAGATAAGTTAAAAACATTAAAAACTACATATTTTGTAAGGATGCATGCACATTTAAGGCTATGTATCGAACACATAAGAAATGGGTGTCTCTAAAATGGAGAATGGCATAGAGATGGATAAGGAATGAGGGGAAAAGGAAAATCAAATAAGAGAGGGGCCAGGACACATGGACCGCTGTCACTATGTCCTATTAATGAGGGTATAACTAACTTTCTCACATTTAGATCCAAGAGCAAAAACAGTTTTTAAAAATGTGCTCTAACAAACATCTCTGAACAATTTCCTTTATCCACTTAAAAAATTACCTCTTGGAAAGGGGACCAGTGGTGATGTTGGAGACTGACTCTAGATCCCTGTTGTCCTCGGGAAAGTCCAAGGTATTATGCTTTGAATTCATGGCCCTTGAAATCTGTTCCTCACCCCTCCAACCACAGCTCCCACCACCTCTCTTTCTCCCCACTCTGGCCACAGTCTGGCCAGGAGGAACTGCCTTCTGTTACATCAGCACTTGTGTTTCCAAGCTGGGGCTGCCCTGCTGTCCACTAACCTCATTTCTCTGCCTCCCTCCGCACCCTCCACCACTGCCTGGACGATTTTTACTCATCCTTCAGATCTTTCTTAGACAAAGCCTTCCCCATAACACTCCTCTTCCTGCCTCCCAACACCCTCCCCAGGAATGAGTGAGATCCTTTCAACCTTCCCAGTTATTTCACTAGGTAATGGAGCCTCTGATTCTCTTTAGTCAGCATCTAGTAATTCACCACTTTATCCTCAAAAAATGGCAATGGCTTTAACTGAGTACTGTCATAAGCTCTTTCAGTCCTCCTGGAGCCTTAAGGGGAAGTATTAATATGATCCCCACATTTTACAGGGGAAGAATGTAAAGTTAGAAAAATTAACTAATTGCCCAACATGCACCACCAACAAGTAGCAGAGCAGGAAGTCCAACCCAGAGATTGGGTTCTTAAACCTCCTTCCTTCCCTAGTGTCCCAATGCCTAGGCCACATTATGTACTTAGCAAATATTTTCTGAATAAACATTTACGTGGCTAGATAGGCAGTTATGGTAACAGTCAGTGTAGCTTGTGCTATTCCTAAATTTTATAAACAAGAACAAATTGATTATATCTAGTATATCATAAAATATCCTATAAATAATTTTTTAATCTGCTCCCACTAACATGCAAAGAGATAAGCAAGTCATTCTGAGAAAAATAAGGGAATGGCAACCTTCATACCTGAATCAGAAACTTTTCTAAAGGCAGAAGTAAAAACAAAAAAAGGAACTGGGGGAAGAAAACAGTTCAGAGCCAGATGACCTTTAGCAATGCTTAGTGATCAGATCAGAGAGAGCTTGAACTAAAGGTAATGAATTTTTTCTATTATAGATTATTAAAAACATATGAGAATTCTTCTTTCATAACAAAGTAAAAATGAAAACCCACACTTATCATCACTTTTATCATGAGAAAAGATTGTTGCCTTGTTTTTGTCTTGTTTCCAAATGCTCATCTAGGGACAACAGATTAGGCAAAACAGTTCTGAAGCTAACTGAGAAGGAGGAAAGGATCAGCTCTTGAAAGGGCCATCCATTTAGAAACAGGACTGGACTGGTGGGCCTGGTGTGGTGCTGGGACCTCTCACTCAGGTGGCATCTCTGCAGCTGATTTTTATCTGCCACATGTGAGTGTGGGACCAGTCCCGTTCCATGTCTTTACCCCTCCTACCAGTCTTAATGTGGCTTCTTTTTTATATCCTTAGTTATAGGATTTTAGTTCACCTAGATTTCAGGCAGCTCTGAATGATGGTGGTTCTATAATTTAGTTGTATTTTTGATGTGGATGTGGGAGGAGATGGGTACTGTATTTACCTACCTCACCATCTTGACTGAGTCTCTAGAATATCTTATATTTCTGCTGCTCTCTTCCTATGAGTAAAACACTCTTCAAATAATAATAAGATATTTTATTAACTCATTCTGTTGAACCTTCTGAAAATAAGAACTGCAACAACTAATATACTGCAGAAGATTATAAAATTTTTTGGGTTATGTGAATTCTACCCAATGTTTTGCTCCACAGCAAAAAATAAAAATAAAAAATAAAATAAAATAGTAATATTGATTATTTAAAGATGAACTACTGTCCTAACTGGTTTGGCTCAGTGGTTAGAGTGTCAGCCCATGGATTGAAGGGTCCCAGGTTCAATCAAGGTTCAATTACATCCAAGGGCACATACCTTGGTTGCAGCCTCGATCCCAGCCCTGATTGTGGTGCTTGCAGGAGACAACCAATCAATGTGCCTCTCTCACATTCTCTCTCTCTCTCTCTCTCTCTCTCTCTGAAAAGGAATGGAAAAATATCCTCAAGTGAGGATTAAAAATAAATAAAAAATCAAAAATAAAGATAAACTGCTACATTTTCTACAGATTATATTCAATTTCATGTTGACTTTTGTAATTATGGTGACCGTGTAACATTCCTGAAAGTTTAGAGTCCTCATTAGTTCATAAGTACCCCTAATTTTTTAAGAACTTAAATTAGTAAAAGAGTCATCTTTGAAAGTACTTATTATTTCTCTGCTTTTAGCATAAACATGAAACACATTTAAAAAAAAAATCTTTTCAAAATCTCTAGATAGAACAGATGAGTTTTATAATGAGGAGTGATGTCAGAGGAATGGCAGCATGAGAGATACCCTTGGCTTCTCCCCATGTAATTTCAACAAACTGACCAACTATAATTCAACACAGAATTCCCTATTCAACACAGTGGCATGCCTGAGAGACCAGTGCATCGAAACATCTAAAGGTGGACAACCGGGAATAAGCTGGGAGGAAAGAAGGGAAGAAAGCTCAGACAGCCCTCAGACGCAGCCCTGCAGCCAGGAGCACCAACTGGGAGAGGGGAGCAAGCTGGCAGTAGAAGGTGCTTCTTTCAGCAGGCCGGGAGGAACAGGGAGTTTTGGTGGGCAGCCCAGCAGGGCCAGCAGAGAGAGTAGTGACTGAGCCAACAGATGCCTGACAGAGCGTGGGGTTCTGCTTTGCAGCTGTCCACTATTGGGAAGGGGTGTTTCTGACAAAGAAACAGAAATACAGAGCCCTGCTGCCCCTTGGACTCCCATAACTTGCCTCCCATTGCCCTCCGTGCCGGGTTGAGGAACATTTTATCTGTGACTGATCTGCAAGTTTGGTGCTTGGGACTGGACCCCAAGGAGTTCCAGGGTCCAGGTCACCATTATGGTGAGGGCAAAACAAGCCCCACCCCAAAGCAGTGGGGCTGTACTGTCTGACAGAAGCCAAGGAGGGCAGTTCTGGGAAGGCACAGAGGTAAGAAATATTGCAATTTAACACCACCTATTGGACAATAGTAGAAAGACCACTTCAGAGAAAGCTGCTAGAGAAAGGTCAACAATACATAGATGCCTAGACAGGGGAGACCAGCATATACCATGAGTAACCACGGTAATGTAGAAGCTCAGAAAGAAAACAAAAGATCTCCAGAAAGCAAGCTAGAACACATGGAAATGTGTGATATAAATTACAAGAGAATTCAAGATTGCAGTTTTGAAAAAAAATGTGATGAGAGAAAATAAGACATGCAAATCAGTGCACTCAGAAAACAAATTAGTGAACAAAACAAGGACTTTACCAAAGAGATTAAAACTTTAAAAAAGAACTAATCAGAAATCCTAGGAATGAAACATGCAATTAAGGAGATTAGGAGTGAGCTTAGGAAACAGAGCTGACCAGATGGAGGAAAGAATTAGTGATATTGAAGACAGGAATCTAGAAATGACTCAGAGGAAGAAGAGGGAGACCTGAGCACACAAAAAAATGTAATGAGCTCTACGAGAACTATCCAACTCCATCAGAAAAAACAACATAAGAATAATAGGCATACCAGAAGAAGAAGACAGGAAGAAGGGAATGGAGAGCATATTCAAACAAATAGTGGATGAGAACTTCCCAAATCCATGGAAAGAACTAGATCTTAGAATCCAAGAAACAAACAGAACACCTAGTTACCTCAATCCAAAGAGGCCCTCTCCAAAGCACATTGTATTAAAACTGTCAAAACTTAATGGCAAAGGAAAAATTCTCAAAGCAGCCAGGGAAAAAAAGGAAGTGATCTACAAAGGAAAACCCATCAGAATATCATCCAGTTTCTCAGCAGAAACTATATAAGCCAGAGAGAGTTGACCAAATATTGAAATGTCTGAGAGAAATTACCAGCCACAAATAATATATCCAACAAAGTTATCATTTAAATATGAAGGAGAAATAAAGGCTTCTCCAGACAAACTTAGCACCAGAAAACCTACATTGCAAGAAATACTCAAGGGAGTTATTCTACCTGAAAAAACAAATATAAGGTCATAACATGAGTAAGATCACCAAAAATCTTACAGCATAGTTGGGGTAATTTGTGGCAACAAATCATAAAGGGGGAGGGAGTAAAGATCAGACATAGGAGGATGAACCTCAGATGTACTCGAAAGAAAGTAAAAACTTGTATATATGCTTTTTTATTTTTTATAAACCTAATGGTACCCACACACAGAAATACTCAAACCAGGACACATAGCTTAAAAAAAGACACAGAGGAAAGAAGTATGAAACACCATCAAACAAAAACAGCAGACAGCAGTACAAAGGAAAAGAACCAATGGAGGCATAAAGCTACCAGAAAACAAAAGATAAAATGGCTATAGGAAATCCTCGTACATCAATAATTACCCTAAATGTAAACAGTCTGAATTCACCAATAAAAAGGCACAGAGTAGCAGAGTGGATCAAAAAACAAAACCCAACCGTATGCTGCCTACAGAGACACATCTAAGCTGCAAAGACAAACATAGATTCAAAGTAAAAGGGTGGAAAATGATTCTCTAAGCAAATAACATCCACCAGAAAACAGTGTAGCCATACTTATATCTCACAAAATAGATTTCAAGACAAAAAAAGATAACAACAAAGATGAACACTTCATAATGATAAAGAGGATACCACATCAGGAAAACATAACACTTCTTTAATATAATATAATAATATAATATATAATATAATAATATAATAATTAATAATATAATATAATATAATTAATGTAATTAATGTAATTTATAATATAATATAATATAATTATATAATATATGATATATATGATATATAATATATAATATATATATATATATACACACACACCCAACCAGGGAGCACCTAAATATATAAAGCAACTATTCACAGAACTAAAGGGAGAAACAGATCAAAACACAATCATAGTTGGGAACCTTAATACCCCATTGACAGGTCTAGACAAATCAACCAAACAAGAAATCATTAAAGAAATATAGGCCTTAAATGAAATACTAGACCAAATGGACATAATTGACATCTATAGAGCCTTTCATCCCAGAACATCAGATTGTACATTCTTCACCAGTGCACATGGGCCATTCTCAAGGATAGACCATATGTTGGGTCACAGAACTAGCATCAACAAATTTAAGAAGATTGAAATTATACCAAATATATTCTCTGACTACAATGTCTTGAAATTAGAAATCAACTACAAAAAGAAAGTAAAGAAACCCCCAAGTACATGGAGATTAAACAACATACTACTAAAAAAATGACTGGGCCAAAGAAGAAGTAAAGGATGAGATCAAAAGATATAGAGAGACAAATGAGAATGATAATACAACATATCAAAACTTCTGGGATGCAGCAAAATCAGTAATAAGAGGGAAGTATATAATTACAGGCTTGTCTCAAGAAATGAGAGAAATCCCAAGCAAACAACCTAACATCACATCTTAAAGAACTAGAAAAAGAACAGAAGCAACCCAAAGTCAGCAGAAGAAAGGAAATTGTAAAAATTAGAACAGAATTGAATGAAATAGAGGACTAAAAGACTATACAAAAACATTAATAAAACAAAGAGCTGGTTCTTTGAAAAGATTAACAAAATTGACAAACCCCTGGCTAGACTCACTAAGGAAAAAAGGTAAAAGACCTATATAAACAAAATCAGAAATGGGAGAGGGGAAGTCACCACAGACGTCACAGATATACAAAGGATCATACCAGAATATTACGAAAGACTATATGCCACCAAATTCAATAACCTAGAAAAAATGGATAAGTTCCTAGAAATATATAACCTTCCTAGACTAAATTATGAAGAATTGGAAAGTCTAAATAGATCGATGAGCAGCAAGGAAATTGAAACAACCATCAAAAACCTCCCAAAAACCTCCAGGACCAGATTGTTTTATGAGTGAATTCTTCCAAACATTCAAAGGAGATTTAAAACCTACCATCAAAGTCTTCCAAAAAATTGAAGAAGGGGCAATACTTCCCAACACATTTTTATGAAGCCAGTATAACCCCAATACCAAAACCTGGCAAGGATAACACAAAAAAAGAAAATTACAGACCAATATCACCGATGAATACAGATGCAAAACCCTAAACAAAATACCAGCAAATCAAATACAACAGTACATCAGAAAAATAACACACCACGATCAAGTGGGGTTCATTCCAGTGGCACAAGGATGGTTCAACATGCATAAATCAATCAATGTAATACACATTAACAAAAGAAAGGGTAAAAATCATATGATCTTATCAATAGATGCAGAAAAAGCATTTTATAAGATACAACATTCATTTATGATTAAAACACTCAATAAAATAGTAATAGAAGGAACGTATCTTGACATAATAAAGGCCATATATAATAGACCCTCAGCTAATATCATACTCAATGGTGAAAAACCAAAAGCTTTTCCTCTAACATCAGGAACAAGACAAGGTTGTCCACTCTCACCACTCTTACTCAACATAGTTCTGGAAGTCCTAGCCAAAGCAATAAGGCAAGAGAAAGACATAAAAGGCTTCCAAGGAGGGAAGGAAGAAGTAAAACAGTCATTTTTTGTGTATGACATGATTCTGTATATAGAAAACCCTAAAGACTCCACCAAAAAAATATTAGAAACAATAAACAAATATAGTAATGTTGCAGGATACACAATCAATGTACAAAAATCTATTGCCTTCCTGTATACCAACAAGGAAACTTCAGACAAAGAAATGAAAAAAACAATTCCTTTTGTAATTGTAACCAAAAGAATAAAATACTTAGGAATAAACTTAACAAGGAATGTGAAAGATTCATATACTGAAAGCTACAAAGCATCGTTAAAAGAGATTGAAAAAGCCTGGCCGGGCGTGGCTCAGCAGTTGAGCACTGACTTAGGATCCAGGAGATCAAGGTTCAATTCCTGGTCAGGACATGTGCTTGGGGTTGTGAGCTCAATCTCCAGTCAGGGGCGTGCAGGAGGAAGCTGATCAATGACTCTCTCATCATTGATGTTTCTCTCTCTCTCTTGCCCTCTCCCTGAAATCAATAAAGATATATATATATACCAGGCGATCAGGGTTCAATTCCCCGTCAGGGCACATGCCCGATTGTGGGCTTGATCAGTGACTCTCTCATCATTGGTGTTTCTGTCTCTGTCTCTCCCTCTCCTTTCCTCTCTCTGAAATCAATAAAGATATATATATATATAAAAAGAGAGATTAAAAAAGGCACAACAAAACCGAAAAATGTCCTGGGTTCATGGATTGAAGAGAATAAACATAGTTAAAATGGCCATATTACCCAAAGCAATATACAGATTTAATGTAATCCCCATCAAAATCCCAGTGACATTTTTTAAAGAAATAGAATGAAGAATCATTAGGTTTGTATGGAACCACAAAAGAACCTGAATAGCTTAGGCAATCCTGAGAAAAAAAGAACAAAACTGGAGGTATCACACTACCTGACTTCAAATTATACTACAGAGCTACAATAATCAAAACAGCATGGTACTGGGACAGAAACAGACACACAGATCGGTGGAACAGAATAGAATGCCCAGATATAAAACCACACATATATGGGCAGATAATTTTCAGCAAAGGAGCCAGAAACATATAACGGAGTGAAAATAGTCTCTTCAATAAATGGTGCTGGAAAAACTGGAAAGCTAGATGCAAAAGAATGAAACTGGATTACAGTTTGTCCCCATGTACAAAAATTAACTAAAAATGTATCAAATACCCAAATGGGAGACCTGAAACAATAAGTTACATAGAAAAAAACATAGGTACCAAACTTATGGACTTTGTTCATACAGAACATTTTATGAACTTGACCCCAAAGGCAAGGGAAGTAAAGGAAAAATAAATGAATGGGACTATATCAAACTAAAAACTTCTGCACAGCAAAAGAAACTGACAACAAAACAAACAGGCAGCCAACCAGGGGGAGATGATATTTACAAACAGTAGCTTCGTCAAAGGTTTAATTTCCAAGATATATAAAGAACTCATAAAACTGAACACCAAACAAACGAACAACCCAATCAAAAAGTGGGCAGAGGACCTGAATAAACACCTGTCCCAAGAAGACATACAAACAGCCAATAGATGTTCAACCTCACTAGCAATTAGGGAAATGCAAATCAAAACTACAATGAGATACTATCTCACATCTGTTAAAGTGGCTATTATCAAGAAGACAAGCAATAACAAGTGTTGGAGAGGTTGTGGAGAAAAGGGAACCCTCACTCACTGCTGGTGGGAATGTAGACTGGTACACCCACTATAGAAAGCAGTCTGGCAATTTCTCAAAAAATTAAGAACAGACCCACCATAAGACCCAGCAATCCCTCTCCTGGGTATACCCCCCAAAACTGAAAAACATGTATTCACAAATATATGCGCACTCATATGTTCATTGTAGCATTTTTCATGGTGGCCAAGACATGGAAACAACCAAAGTGTCCTGCGATAGAGGACTGGATAAAGAAGCTGTGGTACGTGTACACAATGGAATACTACTCGGCCATAAGAAAGGATGAAACTGCCATTTGCAGCCACATGGATGGACTGTGAGGATATTATGCTAAGTGATGTAAAGTCAGAAAGAGCTAAGAACCATATGATTTCACCCGTAAGTGGGGTATAAAATTGAAACTGGTGGACACGAACAGCAGCATGGTGGTTGCAGAGGGAAGGGGGAAAGGATGGGGTGAAGAGAGTCTTAATATATGGTGATGGGAGAAGATATGACTTTGGGTGGTGGGCATACAGAACAATGTACAGATCTTGTAGCATAGAAACCCACACTTGAAACCTATATGTTCATATTGACCATTGTCACTCCAATAAATTTAATTTAAAAAAATGGAACAAATGAGTCTTGTTAGTTCATGAATATCCCTAATTTTTAAGAATTTAATTAAATTAATAAAAGGAATATCCTTTAAAAGTGCTTATAACTTTTAGCATAAATCTGAAAAACTTTAAAAAAAATCTCTTTCAAAACTTCTAGCTAGAGCAAATGAATCCAGTGTGTTTCTTATCAAGATCATACCAGAGATGAAGAACTTAGAACAAAGCAAGTAGCCCTTGTTCTGGAGTTGGGGTAAAAAACAAAGAGATTTTTTTAAAAGATGTAATATTGATTTAAAATGCGAAAGAATTGCCCTAAACTTAAAGACTACAACATTTATTCCACAGCTATGGCAATAGCTGACTACATCGAATAAACTGTAACAAGCCTATAACAAAACAGATTTTATCACCTTTCTTGTGGATGTGGAACCATTCAGACTTGTTTCTGTTTATTTAAAATGTGGCTTAAGATTTAAAAATTTTAAGAAGTATGAACAAGATATGGTACAATACCTCTGGCTTCACAGTTGAACCACTCAGACAGAAGAGATCTTTTCAGTTGAATTTATGTTCAAATTGCTCAAATTCGGGATGAAAAAGGTATCAATTTGGGCACAAAAAGTATTGCTTTCAGTTTCTAACGTAATTCTAATGGTATGTTAAATAAATAAGCACCAATTAAGACAATGATTAAAAGAAGTGGTTACATCTTTATGCATCTTTTGCTTAGCTTTTGTGAGGTTTTTGTTTTTTGGTTCGTTTCTTTTTCTATTTATAGGATGTCAATCTATTTAAAGTTTCCTCCTTTTGCTATTTCTAACATCAGATATGTCTTCAGTGAGCCAACTTACAAATGACATTCCTACAGCAATCATGTACAACTCAAAGGTGATATCTCTACAGTTCTTCAGAACTTATTTATTTCACAATTATCTAGGTGTTTAAAAATAGCAACTACTGCATATGTATTCCTTAGATGAACAGATCAAGGTACTATTTTGAAATAAGTATGAAAGGCATTGCTGACTTCACTGGATGCAAATAGTAGCCCCTCCTTCTATGTTGGAAAATTTGAGCTGGGAAATAGATGCAATGTGCCAAGTATGTAACCCTCCTGCTGGAGTGGCAGAACCAGCTCCACTGGAGACCTTTATTTCCTAAACTGGGTCACTCTAGAAACAAAATTTCAGGGTCCATCACATTGATCCTGTTACTTTTCTCCCTAAGTTTTATGTTATAAATCAATTGACCCCATTATTTTCTGACCTTCTTTACAATTTCATTTTCCATATTGGATACATAAGTTCAGCAGATGCATGGGTTTTGATGATCTTGCCTTGATCAGCTGCCTTAAATCTATATGTTGTAACCAGAGGCTCATTTGTTAATTCGTGCTACACTCCTCTGGGATGGATTCCTAGAAATTAGTGGTAGCTCTTGCTCCAATATCTCATAGAGCCAGAGGAGGAACATGCCCTATAAGGAGGACATATGAAATAGACTGGCTGCTTCTAAGAAGTTAGATAGATGTTTTTGATAAAAGGCAGGAAATAACCTAAAAATGCAATAGCAACCTCCTGGTAACTGTATTTGATGCTTGGTTGCTCTCTCTTTCTCTCTTTTCCTCTCTCCCTCTCTCTCCCTCTTTCTCTCATTCATGTGCTATGTGGGCCAATCTAATATTTATAGACACCTATTCTGTGCCAGACACTGTCTTGTTGCTTGGGTTATATCAGTATATAAAACACAAAAATATCTGCCCTCCTGGAGTCTACATCTAGTAGAGGGAGATAGACAAATAATATACACAATAAATAAACTCTAGAGTAGAGTTAAAGGTGGCTAATACTATAGAAGCAAGAAATACAGCAGGGAAATAGGGTTTGTGACTATGAGAACGGTTGTAATTTTAAATAAAGCAGTCAGGGTGGGCTCAATGAGGAAGTTAACATTTAAGTATAGACCTAAAGGAAGATAGGGAGTTAGGTGGGTACTATCCTCATGGGAAGGGTTCCAGGCACAGGGAGCAGCCAGTGCAAAAGTTCTGCAGCACGGTTATTCAAGGACAGCAAAGGAGGGTATGTGGTTTGAATGTAGAAGATGAGGTCGGAGAAGTGAGAACCTTGCACGCCATTGACAGGGGTAAAATGGGGTTCCCCCAGAAGGCTGACCAAGGAGTGCTAAGAGAGTGAAATAATACATAATAAAATGACTTAGATCAACATGTGGCCAAAGAAAAAAGTAGACCAACCAAGAGTAGTTGCAATTAAAAACCTGAAAGAAGCCTAGTATTGCACAGAATGTTTGCACTGTAATCCACAGTAAGAAATACATTTTACAGCATGACCCAGCAGTCACACAAAAGACATGCTGATAACATTGATTAAATTAATTTCACAGCCTAGTAGTTAAGTTGTGATCTGTAGTTGTAAAAGCACTGCTATCAGTAATGTGCTTATTTTGGCTACACTCTAACACGTGGATAACATAATCAACATCATTGTCAACTCTGAGCGTGCTTTGGCTAAATACCACATAGGGCCTAATGACTTTAAACAGGGAACCACCATTAACTCATTAATCAAAACCCAATGTATATATAAGATATTCTGCTTTCATGACAGCTGTCATCATATAAAAATATTGCGTGGGCTGGGTCACTATTAGGAAATTTAAAACATGTGAAATTTGGTTACATCATTTTTGACAAGCAGCCAATATTTATGGTAGTTGGTTAAAGAAATTTTACGTCAAATAAACAAATGTTTAATGTTTCCATTAAGGCACAGACCTGACCTTAATTAGTAAATTTGCTAATAGAGTTTTGCTCATTATCTCCAGGCCAATCTTTAGATATATTTGTTTTTAGAGAGCAGTGCAAATTTTAGAATTGTATCTCAAAATGTTTGAGAGTTTCTCAAAAGGTTTGAGAATAACTTGATTTTATAAGTATATAAACACTGGTACTTTTCTGAACTGTTAAATTTCTTTTTCAAAACTCAAAATTCATTTTCAACTAGATTATAATTTAAAATATTTTTTTCCACTTCAAAAAGTTCTTAGATTTACCATTGGATATGTTCAAGTTTTATAGGACACTGGAATTGTCCCCACTGTCCCACTTACCACACAGTAGAGTGTCCAATTTTTTTAACAGTGTTATCCAATGGATTTTTCTGCAATGATAGAAATGCTCTATATCTTTGCTTTTTATTAAGGAAGCGCCTAGCCACATGTGGCTTTTCAGCACTTGAAATGTGGATTGTGACTGAGAAGTTTAGTTTTAAAATTTTATTCATTCTTACTTAATTTAAATTTAAGTAGCCATGTGGGGCTAATGGCTGCCATATTGGACAGAGCAGCTTCAGAAAGAAAAGTTGAGCAAGTCACTTTTCTGCCTAAACCCCTGCAATGGCTTCTTCTTCTTTTTTTTTTTTTTTTAATGCTTTTATTGATTTCAGAGAGAGGAAGGGAGATAGAGAGGGTGATAGAAACATCAATGATGAGAGAGTCATTGAGTGGCTGCCTCTTGCACGCCCCCTACTGGGGATCAAGCCTGAAACCCTGGCATGTGCCCTGACCAGGAATCAACAGCGACCTTGTCCATAGATTGACACTTAACCACTGAGCCAGGCTGGTGGGTTGCAATGGCTTCTAACGGCCTTTCAAATAAATTTAAAATTCTTAGTTTGGCATTCAAAACCAAGACAAGCTGACCCTTGCCCACCCCTTAGTCACTGCAACTCCAGCCTCTTGGGTCTTCTTTCTGCGCCTGCAGCATGCATGCCACACTCCTTCTGCTCTCAAGATCCTGCCTGACACAGGCATTCCTTCTGCCAGGAAAGTTCTTTCCATTCCCACCCAACACTCCTCTCACGTCTGGTGAGTGATAACAAAGACAACAAGACAGAAAGGCTCTCAGTCCTTGTGGAGCTTATAGCCTAGTTAGGATGATAGACTTTTAAAAATAAATGAACAAAATAATAGCAAATTGTAATAAGCATCTCAAATTAGGGCTCTGAGTTGGACCAGAGAGTAATGGCACATGAGTGGGGAGAGGGCTATCAGAGGACATGACATTTTAAATGAGGCCCTGAAGGGAAAGAGTGAGCCACATGTATGAAGATAGGAAGAAGGGCACTAAGGAGAACTTGTGACAGCAGTAGTTAAAGCTTGTCCCTGCAATTACTTATTTATCTAATGGATGCATACTGCTTATCTGGTCTTGTTTTCTTAGCACAGAGCCTGGCATGTAATCAATACTCAGGATATTCTTGTTAATGAATAAATAAGTAAACATTTTGAAGTATAAAAAATAGAACAATTGCTGTAGAATAACTATAAAGGAAAAATCATTAGTGGTTATTAATTATGACTTCCTTTGGCTTATAAAGATACTTTTATCTAAAGGTTTTGAATCTTTAAAGTACAACCTGTAAAGTACAAAAAACAATTCTCAAGAGTCAAGAATTTGATATTCCACAAAATCTCAGAATGTCTTATTGAAGCAACTATTTCTTGGTTCTTGTCTAGTTCCTACTAGTTACTAACCTAATCACAAAATGAGCCTAATTGAGGCCATGCCTTCCTTTTGTGCTCAGGATTCCTTCCCTCTTGGCTGTTCACAATAAAGAGCATACTGGCTCAAGATTGCACAGTAAGTTCATACTTCAAGTCTTCACCTACACTAGTATAAACAAATAACATATAAAGATATAATACAAAAACTGAAAAAGCAAAATCATGTTGTAAAGCAAGACAAGCATCTCTATGGACTCTAAGGAGAGAGAAAACACAGTAAGTTGGGGCTGGCACTGCAGGCATAAGAGCTCTGAGCCCACAGGAAGAGGCAGCTGGCAGCTCCTGTGGTTACCAGAATTAAAGGTACTCTACATTCTGACATGCAAGTAAATTCCAGGGCAATACATATATTGTGATATAAATAATATGAAAACTCAAAAATAATGCATATTGTACATACAATAGATATGTATCATAATATATATGTGCATGATATGTGTATAAAATTTAAAAACTGGAAGGAGGTATATACGCTTAAGATAGTTGTTACTTTCAGGAGGAAAAACAGGCAATTGTACAAAAGAGGAATCGACTGTGTGTATAATATCTTAATTTTTAAAATCAAATATTTAAAGCAAATGTGACAAAGTTTCTCTGTACTTTCTGAATGTTTAGAGATTTAAAGACCTTGCCTAATTATAATCAGTACTGCAGATGGCCTTTTGTTTTAAAACTGAGACCAGATATAAAACATGACACCACAGCCTTAGCTTGTGAGGAAGATAGGCTGGTAAATACATTTTTAAAAATCAGTTATAAGGTGTGGACATGGTTTTCAGCAAAGATAGCCCTAGTCCCTGTTTCCACTTAGGATTGTGATAAAGGGAATGGATTTGAGTTGCAGCCAAAGAGATTTAGATTAGACATTGGAAATAACTTCATGTCTCTGCAAAACATTCAAGTCAGCCTGGGGGTTTTTAGAACAAGAGCTTTGCTAAAACAGCTTAGATCTTAGCTATTTGGAACTAGAAGGTTTATCAATGTCATAGATGTCCTTTGAACGTTGAGATTCCATCTACTAACACTATAGATATGAAGACTAATTGATTTACTCAGAATCTGCAGCAAGGCAGAAAGGACACCGAGGAACAGAACTGGAAAGCTTGGTCCTCAGTCCTCATAAGAACCTAGCTTAATCTGAGAAGCTAGTGGTATCCCAGGAGGACCAGAGGACCTAGGCTCTGGGGGCTGATGGTGCAGGGTAAGGCGCTGCTTCTCCCGTGCTCCAGCTTATTTCTACCCATCCATCAACAAGCATTCGAATTCCTACTGTGCAAGGTGCTCTACAGAATGAACACAAAAAGAGTAGCATCACTGCTATTCTTCAAGTTTACAGTCAAACTTGAAAAGACACACACAGGTGAAATAATTGGAAAAATATAACTCAGCAACTGATAATCAAGTACTGATGTAAAAAAAGATCAGCATGGGCTGGGCTCATTGTGTGTGAGGGGTTCTATACTGAGCCCTGCGGATGGATAGAATTTGGTTACAGACAAGTTGAGGGCATTCCAGGTTCTGGCTAAATGTGGGCTAAAACCTGAGGGGGGAATATTCATGAACATCAGAGAATGTTTGCAGAAGTTTTAGAGAGCACAGAGGTGATGAAGTGAAATAGTTGGTTAACGGTGTACAGTCACAGAATGCTTTAAAATCAGCCAGAGAATTCTAGACTTGAGGATGGAGGGGAGAGAGAAGCCAGTGTGTTCTTGAGTAGGACAGCAATATATTGAAAACCATGCATCCAAGATTTGTTTTGCAGCAATTTTCATAATTAAGTATTGTATATGGATTGCATCTAAAAGAAAAGATAACATACTTTTATTTCCTTTTTATATTAAAATATAAGATTTTCTATTGTTAAAAGATGACAGTTAATTATTTCAGAACATACTTAAGAAGCAAAGCCTAGGTATCATTGGATAACCTTATCATCAGCCAGACAATTATGCCGAGCTTTAACCTGGAGCTTAAAACCCTTTCCCAAAGGTTTGTTCTTTAGATTTTTCACTGCATCTAAGTACTGTTTCTCCAAAAATAGCAATAACAGTATTAACAACTAATATGACAAATATGAAAATTTCAAACTTCTTAAATGTACAATCTCAAAGGTTTCATTTCAGATTCCCAGCATAATGCATATGTAGTGCTCCTATGGCTTGGGGAAGGGCATTAGGATTAAGTGCTAGGCTCAGTGTGTTAGAGAAGAAGGCATTGAACCAAGCACAGGACACTTGGCTCAGTCCTATCTCCATGTCTGCTCAGTTGTTTCCTTAGTCAAGCCATTTCCCAATCTAGATTTCATCTAAAATTGAGGGGAATTAAGTTGGATAAACTAAAAAAAACCACATTTTTTAGCTCAAATCTTATATAAAAATATATTTATTTATGTATCAGGAGTTCTGGCTTGATCCTAGCCTGACATATTTTAGGGCATATTTGGCAGGTGGGTAGGAAAAGTCTAGTTGCATGAGGATAAAGTTCTCTTGTGAAAATAATCCATTCTTAGAGAGTTACACACACACACTTGGTTCAAAAACAGTTTTCTAGCACTGGAAAATGGGGACAACATTGAATACATTGTCTACTATTTACAGTCTCTTTGTCCCAACCCCTGTAGGCTGGTGGTTGAATTCTAGGACAAATTCAGAGACATTAGAGGACAAATTGTTCAAAAAACCACATAGGTCAGTTGAATATTTTCAACTGCAAACACTCAAAATCCCTGAATCAAGCTGGCGTAAGCAATAAGAACATTGGTCTATATGACCAGATTCCAAAGCTAGAGCATTAGTTCCATCCTAAGACTGGTTCTCTGCATGCTCCCAACTTGGCTGCCAGTGGCAATGAGAGCTACATGCTTCTGCTGTACATAGAAGCATGAAATATAAGTCCTTTTTGTTCTGCCTGTTGATGTAAGAAATGTCAAACCTGTAGAGAATTTTTATGAGTTTATTTGAACCAAGTTGCTGATAATTGCCAGGAAGCAAAATCTCAACAGGTTGAGAAAATGCTTTGGAGAATGACAGTTTTGCAATCAAAAGAGGAGGGTTACATAAAATTCATTGGTGGACAATTAGGGAGGCTGGAAGAAAGCAAAGCAGAAAAACCTTTGAGGCTGGATAAAAAGTAAAATAATAGACATATACTCCTTGTACAAGGAGGGTATAGGATAGTTAACAGCATTTACAGCACATGGAAATGGCATTTGGGGGAAAAGATAATAATGAGGTCCTCTGTGTTCTCGTGCTCTGGTGGGAGATTGGGCCCTGAGGGGTTTGGAAAAAGGGGATTACTCTGACATTCCAAGGTACGTTATCTTAGATGTAAAAAGACAATAGGCAGGCTCAGCTAAGGTGAAGACTGATCTTTGTCAAGGAAGATATCGGCCTATGACATGACTACCTGCCATGACTGGCTTTTAGTTAGGAAGTTAATTTTAGACCAGCCTATGTGGTTACTTTCGGGTTCTGAGTTTGTAAGGCCCTCCATGCAGGTCTCCCACGAGATTGTCAGGTTTAGTATGTGACCTCTTTTCATCCACATGCCTACATTATCTGAGATTATGTGCCCATCCCTGGCCTAATCACAGTGGATGGGGGACTGCAATTGACTTGAACAAATTAGGTGCTATCCTTGGTGAACCAGATGGTAGTCAAATCCCCTGAGATGTGTGGAACAGGGGTAGGTTTCTGAAAAGTAGTTTGGTTCAGTAAGGTACTAGTGAATATTCTCCAGGCAATGAACATCTTCCATGACTGACCTAGTGTCTGGGGAGGTGGGGAGAGCTGGGCATGTCTTGGCGGATAAAAAACTTATTTGGAAGAGCCAGAACACAGGGATTGTTGACAAGTATGGGTGTGATATTTTATAAGAGTTCAAAGAACTTAAGTTCCTCAATCCAATAGACTGTTTAAAACATAGTTGTGTTAATTCTGATAGTTTATATTCTTTAAAATGAATTTTGTTTTCCATTCACTGCTATTGTTTGGGCACATGTTACCCAAGGAAGTTGCCTACGATAAATGATCAAATATGTGTGAGGACTGGAGATTATATCATGTGTACAGATGACGAACCTGCTGCCTAGGATTTGGGATGAATGAAAATTCAAGAGACGCATTTATACAGAACTCTGGGGATTTGGCTAAAGTAGAGAATAATTATACTTTGAATCATGAATGCAGCCTCTTTCTTGATAGGTAGATTTGAACTGCTGAAATTCTCGTTCAGTTTTGGCCTCTGTTGATGGTATCATTTTAATGTTAATGCCAGTTGATATAGGCCCCCTTTCTTTAGAAATAAGAATGTTAAGTGTCCTTGAGATTATTAGAGGAGCTGTGTTTCTACCTCTTTCAATGCATCTACTTTGCATGTTAACAGGGAGGTTGGCTGTGGCCAACCTGAATTTCTAAGTACATCCCAAGTGTGGTTTCCTGATAAAGAAAATGAAACCTTGTCTCCATGTCATTATGAAATGCATGCTAATTTTTTTTAACTGCACATCTGACACACACTGAACAATCTTATTTCTACTCCAAAGAGGGAAAATGTTAAATCATGTTACATGCCTGTAAGGTATTTTAAAGTTAATCGGGCCCTTTGGGTCTAATTTAATTTGTGTAAGGTTGCTGTTGATGATTAGAATAACTATTTAAGATTTTTGTTAACAGTCTGTTACGTGGACTTTAGGGAAACACTCCAAGAGCAGTCTGTTCACTTTCCCCTGTCAAATTCGGGTTACACAGCTTTCACAGATGTTGTAAGTAGACATTGATATGAAAAGAGGATAGAACACAAATTAAAATCATAAGTGTACTCAAACTGCCAATGTTGAACTTTGCTTAAAAACATCTGTCACATAAAAGCAAACATTCAGAGCTATTGCATCTTGTAATAGTGGTCTTTATTTTTCATATCTTTGGCATTTTCATTATTTTATGTTACTGCTCTGTTTGGAATTTTTTTGAGCAAATGATTGCTTTTTTTAAACATCACTGACTTTTCTTCAAGAACTGTATTTGTAAGGCATTGGTACCAAGTCCCAAGCATAGCTGGAATCTAATGGCCTCATAGAATTGAAAAGGGCAGCTGACTCCTGCAGAGTACTTGAAAGATGTGCATGTGTTTAACTTGTACAGGCCATTATTAAGTCAATCTGGCTCTTTGATTCTTTCTACAAGGTTATTTTTCATCATTAAAAAATTTACAGTTACCATCCTTCAGACATGAAGCTTCCATGAAAAACACTTCTGTTCAGTTCTCCCTTTTGTACAAAGAGATTTCAATTGTTCTTGAGTCAGTTTCTTGTTATTTGTTATAAATCACACTTTTTTCAAATTTAAGATTTTACTTCTTTCATTACTTCATTTCATAGCTTTTAAATGTTTATTCCTTTATTCTGTTTTTGTTTCTTTTATCTAGGCTTTGTATTTCATAACCACAGCCCTTCTACTTCATTTTTTCTCTCCCATCCCTCCTTCTACCTTTTTTTACTCTTATTTCTTTTATAGAGTGAGAGATTTATCTGAAAGAAAGTTATATGTCTTGTGAACTGCAGTTAAGCATCTGCACCCCAGCAGCAAGAGCAAGAGGACAATGAGTACCCCTCCCTCCCCAGCATCACGGTCGGCTGCCCAGGAATATTCCTTTGCTTGTGTGGCAGGTCAGGGCAAGGTGGGCAAACCAGCACAGATGCTAAGGATTGTAGGTAAATCTTTTTAAAAGAATCACATTATTCATGGAGTAGAAAATGGTTGCAACTCTTGTTTATTCTTGATTTAACCTTAATGGTGATATTGCAGTTTATACAATATGATCAATCAGATGATCGAGAACTTAAAACTTAAGTGAAAAACATTATCTCGATAGACATTTGGCTGGACGTTTACCATAAGGTGATCCTACTCAAATGATTTTTTAAAGTGTATTTATGCATAAAAATGGGACATAAGATTTAAATTAACCCTATTCCTTAATTTAGAAATCTCTATTTTATAGTGTTTTATTTATGGATACTTGACATTTAAAAAAGGAATTTAAAAAACTAATAAAAAAGGTGGATCATCCCACCTCAACCTATTCTCTTCCTGGTCACCCCAGATTAGTCCCCACACTCTCTTTGCTTAGGCTGTCACTTGTACCATCTATGAGATTATATCATCTCCAATTCCTTTTCATTAAAAAAAATCTCTTTTGTGCTAAAGCTGAGCATATATTCAATGTCATGAATGTGGAGACTCAAATCAAAGGCTTTGCAATCATATTTTGTAATTTTAAAGTTTGATCAAGTCTTTGTAGTTTAGACTAACCTTCATTTCTATTCCCCTGACAGTAATGATAAAACACCCTTACCTCCCTCATTCCCACAGCTCTATCACGTGTTCAATACTCTTGATGAAAACACGAGATCAGTGTGATTAAAGAAGAAAGATATGGCAGCCTTTTCATATTTACTTAAATCGTGGTGATCTAATTTGAAAGTGGGCACTCTTTAAAAGGCTTGATCTACCTCCTGCATGGAGCTTTGTCTGCCGTGACTCCATCTTAGCTGCTGTGTTGGCTTCTCTGTTGCAGACCTTCCTCATATCTGCCTCAGTACATGATGTGCTCCTAAATGTTAACAGCTGGCTCAGTGTGTGTGCGTGCGAGGGGCTGGGGGGAACAATTTGTAGCATTTACTGGTTTCTGTGGTGGAAATACTCCAGCACTGCCAATTTCAAGCTACCAACTTGATATCACTGAACCCCAAAATGGGAAGTGATATGCACAATGGGCTCTTGGGAACAGGTACAAGCTGCTCACAGATTATTAAACTATTGTTAAAAACAAGACAACAGGCCCAAAGTGGAGCTACTTATGCTAAGCCTAATGTCACCAAACCAAGACTTAATTATAGTTTCATCTCTCCCAGAAGTGGAATCTTACACCAGTTAATCGGGAATTGCCAAATCAACACTAGTTAGGCAATCTGCCTGACAGACCCCCTGCCATCCCCTAAAAGAAAGTAGCCTTGCAATAACTGGGCTGCTTTTTTGCCTAGTATAACTTCCTTGTTTTCGCTCCCTTCTGTCTTTCATTTTGTACAGCTCCTCAGAGCTCCTTTCTATCTGCTATATTGGATGCTTCCTGATTTGAATAAATTTTTGTTCAAATAAACTCTTAAATAATTTAATATGCGTTAGTTTTTCTTTTAACACTACTCAACATGCATTTACCTCCTGTGAGCCCACAGCTTTTGTTACATGCCATGAAAAGAGAGGATATATAAATGTCTCTGACAAGGAAAAAGAGACCCAGAGCAATGACCAGAGAAACACAGTAGGTGATAGTGATCCACAAACTCCACTGAAGGAATTCAGAGAAAAGCTTGAAAGAAGGGCATCTCTGTGGAGGAAGTGTGCTTGCAGGACCCTGAGGACTTCACTATGTGGAGGAAAGGGGAGAAGAAGGCATTTCAGACAAGGGAAGGCTTGAAGGCTAAAATAGTCATGACATGTTCTTAGAAAAGACAAAACAGATTTTCAGATATTAAGACTGCCCCGATGACCCCAAATGAAAAGCTTTTTGTACTATTACAGAACGCTTGTTTCCCACTTACCATGCATTTTTTTACACACAGCGTTTCTTTTGATCTTCACTCTAACCTTGGGAGAAGCAGAATAGAATAGCTGTTATTATGATCATCATCACCTTCCTCCTCATTTTATAAATACAAAAACAGAATAAGGGAAGTTAAGAGCCTTCATGAATCCTTATAAGCCCAGGTTCAGAATGTTTTATCCCACACAGTACTGCCAGTCTGAGTGTCCTCCCTGAGCAGTACATGTAGATAGTAGCCTCTCAAACTTCATGACCCCACATGACCCCTCAAGTGTAAGGCCATGATCCACTTTTCTTTATAAAGAAACTGAAGGAATGCCTCTGTAGGTTTATAAAGAAGAACAAAGTCTTCTAATGGAGTCATTATCTACACATTTATTTAAGATATTGTGAATCTACTTTGGAAATAGACCAGTTATTTAAAATAAATGAACAAATAAATAAATACATAACTTTAAAAATAAATGGTTTTACTTTATTTATTATTACTCCTCCAACAAAACATTTCAGACAGCTCATGATGAAGTTCTCTGTGCTGAACAGGGAGGGTTCTTTCAGTTGCAATTGACAGAAGCCAATCATTAAGTAGCTGAAGCCACGAAGAACATTTATTGGCTCAGTTAACCTAACTGGAGGATGGGCAGGTGTGAATATAATTTTAACATATATTAACATACATAAACAATATACAGATTTTTGTGTGTTTATATACTATATAGATATTATACTATTCAGTTTATTCTGTGTAGTAGACACTGTGATAATCTCACCCAAACTTTCAGTACAAAGCACTCATTTCCCCACTTGGGAGTGTTGACCACAGTTAAATCCCTCACTGGGAATTTCCTTTCTCTACCCTACCTAAAGTCACACCCCTCTTTGAAGGCTGTTGGATGGGGGATGGAAACCAATAGAAAGACCTGGCCTTCTTACTTCAACACAGGGCAATTCTAAGGGGAAATCTCAGCTCCAGGGCTCCTTATAGAATTAAGTGAGGCTTCTCTTGCAACCTAGTTGTGGCTCAATTTCTCCCTCTGCCAGTTATGCTTCCCTCACTCTCTCACAGGTATTGATCCTAAAGGCATTCCCCAATGATCCTCCCATAAACTATTCAAGAGTACCAGAACCTGTTTTCCAAGGAACCTGAGCTATAGCACTCTACAACTTCCTTTTGACACAGATCAGATTCTAAGGATACATCCACATCGGTGTGTATCCAGTGTATTTATTCTAATTTCCACAAGGTACTCTATTCTATGGTAAATCACTCTTTAATCATTCACACAGTTAAGTTGTTAGTCCTTTATGCAGTTACAAAAGTGTTGCAATGAATACCTGTGGATATGCCCATTTTGCACATATTGAAGAGATTCTTTTGGGTCTGTACCTAGATGTGGAACTGCCAGTTTGTAGGTTATATGGACTTTCACATTTATTAATACTAGGATTCCAAAGTGATTGTAAAAATTTACTCCCCAACCAATGGTTTTTATGTTTTTCTTCTCCTACATCCTCACCAACCTTATGTGTTTCAGATTAAAATATTTTTTTTCCAAGCCAATGAGTGAAAAAGACATCTCAATGTTGTTTTAGTTTTTATTTCTCTGACTACTAGTGAAATAAACCATTTTTTCAAATGTTTATTGGTTATTCAAGTTTCTTTTTCTATAAATTGCCCATTTACATTCTTTGCCCATTTTTTTATTGGATTATCACTTTTCTCATTGATTTGTTGGATTCTTTACATCCTAATAATTGTCTACTTTGTGCTATGCAAATAGCTTAGTGTGTGCCTTGCTTTACTTTGTAGATGGTATTTTTAATTTAAGATATTCAAGTTTATTATCTTTTATCATTTCTGTTTTTGAAAGTTATGTAATAGTTACTTCCCTACTCCAATGTCATAAAGATATTATTTTTGATTCTCTTCCAAGCTTTTTACAATATTGCTCTTTTACATTTAGGTTTTTCATATAATAGACAATTTCCACAAAACTACTAATTTGTAATGCTGCTTCTGTCATATGACAAATGTTTATATTTAAGTTGTTCAGTTTCTAGACTTCTTTGTTTTGGGTGTTCTAAAGTTTCACTATGTTATGTCTGTCTATGGTTTCATTATTTTCATTCAAGAGTGAGGGCAAAATACACTTCTAGAGAAACAAAACCTAAAACATTGACTAGATCCTTGCTGAAAGAACTACTAAAGGATATGCTTTAGGAAGAATAAAACTGAAATCAGATAAAAGAATTGGGATGCAACAAGCAATGATAGAGGAATTTGGCAACAATGCAAGTAAAACAAAATAAGCACTGGTTATAAAACAATAATTGTAATACATGTTGGCTATTCTAAGGGTCATTTAACAGCCAATTTCTTCTTAACTATATCACAAAAGATAAGAAAGGGAAATACATGGAAAATAACAAAAAAGGTAAATATAAGGTGGAAGATTTTGACAAATCTGTGCTGGTTGAGATCAAATTTGGTGCTTTTCTTTTTTTTCCATTGTGGTAACTAGTGAAATAACAAACAGGATTTTTTTACAAAATGAGAATTTGCAGATACTTTCAGTTTGGAATGGTATAAGTAACTTACAGCTGTAATTAAACTTTAAAAAGTGAGTAAATAGCCAAAAAGGTGGAAGCAATATCAAGTGTCCATCAATGGATGAATGTATAAACAAAATGTGGTACACATATAGTGGATTATTATCCAGGTTTAAAAGGGAAATTTTGACACATGCTACAACATGGATGGACTTGAGGACACTATGTTAAGTGAAATAAATCAGTCAACAAAAGACAAATACTGTATGAGTTCATTTATGTGAAATACCTAGAGGAATAAAATTCACAGAAGCATCATGGAAATTGTGGTTGCTGGGGCTGCAGAGAAAGGAGAAGGGGAGTTATTATTTAATGAATACAGAGTTTCAGTTTTGCAAAAACTAAAAAAAGTTCTGGAAATACAGATGATGATAATAGTTGCACAACAATGTGAATGTATTTAAGCCACTGAACATAGTTAAGATGATATCATTTGTTATGTGTATTTCAAGACAATTTAAACAAATAACTTAAAGAAATAAGCAAATCTTCCTTGGATTTAGATGTTTTATAGCATGTTCAGGGGCGATAGCACTTCTGGGAGAGGAGTCAATTGCTTTCTCAAACTTCTTAGAAACCAAGTCCAGTCTGGTGGGGTCATACCTTTTCCACCTCCCACAGCACCACATCAAACTGTTCCTTACTTACTAGAGTCAGTTTTCCTATTTATTCTAGAACCTATTCCCTTCTCTATTAGCACTCCTTGGTCTTATTGTGATCAACACAATACAATCTTAACCAGTTTCTCTACAATCCTCTATTTTCCGTACTTCAAACTGAGTAATCTCCCAAAAGCATGCATCTGTTAGAAAAGAAAAATAAAAGAAAAACAAATAAAGGAGGGAAGAGGAGGAAATAGTGCTTAACAATGTGAAATAAAGTTGAACAGTCATAAAGAAAACATAGCCTGAGAAACAGTTAATGGGATTGGTATCCTTCAGGAGAGAATACCTTAAGTTGTGGAGGCAGAAGCCAGCTGACAAGAAGTAAGAAGAAAGTGAAGAAAGTAAAAGTGAAATTGCCTGTCTGCCTAGAATTATCTGCCCTATGTGTCAGCCTGGAAAACAGTCTTTAAGAGACAAAATCAACGACATCTTTTCCACAAAGCCTTCCTTAATATCCTCAGGAAAAGTTCAGAGTTTCTCTATCCCCACATCAGAGTGTTTTGTTCATACTTTTACTATGGAATTTATTAAATTCCTCTAATTATTTGTTTTTCACTACTTTCTGTCACTAGACTGCAATCCCTTAAGAGCAGGTATTATTTTCTATTTATCTTTGCATCTCCATATCCTAGTATTATGTGAAGAACATCAGCATTGGTTGAATGAACGAATGGTGTTGCAAACACCATTTTGAAGTGATCTTAATCTAATTAAGCCTTCCCCACCCAGAGGAAGCTACTGCATCAGAGGCTATTGAGAATCTGTCTCCCTGACCATCCTCAGGCCGCAGGGTCATCATGTGCTGAAATGATACTGACTTAAGAATCCCATCATATACGTCTAGAAATATTTCCATGATAGAGTCGTATTTTGTGCATAACAATAGGGGACCACCAATTCTGCCCATAGCCAGCCAGGGATCAACACTTTTTTGTATAACCTGTCATTTCTCTTGGAGAGCCAAAGATCCCAGCTCTTTTGTTCAGGGACTGGCACACTATGACCCACAGGCCAAATGCTGCTTTCTTCCATTTTTGTAAATAAAGTTTTATTGGAACAAGTCATGTTCATTTATTTACCTATTATCTAGGCTGCTTTCATGCTACAACAACAGAGTTGAGTAGTTGAGACAGAGACTGCATAGTCTGCAAGCCAAAACTATTCACAATCTTGACCTTCAGAAAAAAGTTTGCTGACCCTGCTTTAAGTGATAAATTAAAACTGTGTGAGTAAATATGATTTCATATCTTACAATATGTTAGATGAATAGTACAATCTTTTGGTTTAAGCTCTTAATATTATACCAAAATCATGTCTACCATGAAATGCAGTTTACCATTTTTCAGTCTCTGTTGTTTAAATAAAAGAAATGAATGCAATAACATAATTCAGGATGTTACTATTTTTAAGTTAGCTCCTCACCCACTGTTTTTCTTTGTCATATACAGGATGCTCTTAAAATTGTAGATGAAGGTTCATTTTAACTTGCATTGCTAACTTCTGTTAAATTACACTGGATTGCTTATTAAGTGAGTATGATTATCTGCATTAAATCTGTCACCAGTGAAAAAATTACACACAGAGAAGACCATAATCTTCTCATTAGCCTGAGACCCCAGGGCATGCCTGGATATGCACAGAGGCCCAGAATGCCCAGCTTCTCATGTGGAGTCTGACTTTGCTGAAAGATGTCTAGAAACTGATGTAGTCAGGCAGCTCCCTGCTGGCTACACATCTGTTCAGAGCTCGGAAGCATTGTTTATTTCAGCAGAGATCTGGAATAAATTATCCTTAATAATTTGGCTTCTGAAATCACTGTTTCAAATGTTAGACTATGGTAAACTTGCATATGGTGGGAGTGCTCACTTTTAAATCATGATTCTTTGACTTTTGCAGAAGTCCACTGGAAGGTAAACTCCAACGGACTTTTATCCTGTATAAAAGTCCTTAGCACATAATAGGTACACAAGTAAATGTTTGTTGAACAAATTTATTGTGTGAATTTCCATCACAAATATGGGAGATCCTAGGAGGCATTTTTAAGACCAAGGAAAGTCTAAAGTTCCTCACATTTAATATGAGTGTTGAACTTTGAGGCTTTAAAACATTTTTTTTAGCCATATTTAAAAGGTGTGTCTGGCCCTGATCAGTGTTGATTAGTGGTTAGAGTGTCTGTCTGCACACCGAAAGGTCTTGGGTTCAATTCCCGGTCAAGGGCACATACCTGAGTTGCAGGTTGATCCCAGCCCCAGTCGGAGCATGTTTTGGAGGCAACCAATCGATGTGCCTCTCACATCGATGTTTCTTTCTCTTTCCCTCCCTCCCTCCTTTCCACTCTCTCTTAAAAAATCAATGGGAAAAATACTCTCAGGTGAGGATTTTAAAAAAACGGTGTATCTGTGTATGTATTATGAATAAGGTTGCATGAACATTGTCTTTTTGTGGACATAGTATTCACTTTTCTTAGATAAATTCCTATGAGTGGATTTGCTAGGTTATGGGGAGAATGTATGTTTAACTTTACAGGAAGCTGCCAAAAACTTCTCTGAATATACTCTCACCAGCAATGCCTAAAAGTTCTAGTGGCTCCACATCCTTATCAACACTTATTGTCAGTCTTTTTATTTTAGCCATTCCAGTGGTGCCTCATTGTGTTTGTTATTGAGGCAGATATAAAATTTGACTTTTGACAATTTTATAAACCGTGTAATCACCATATGAAAGCATATAGAACATTTATATTACCCCAGAAATTTCACTTGTGTCCCTTTTACTTAGTTCTCTCCTTTTACAGGCAAATTTTTGCTGATTTTTGTTATCATAGATTAGCTTTGCCAGGTCTAGTAATTAAAATAAATGGCATCATACAGTGTGTTAGTTATCTATTTCTGCATAAAAAATTGCCACAAACTTTGCAGCTTAAAACAAAAGTCATTTATTATCTTAGAATTTCTAAAGATCAGAAATTTGGCACCACATGACTTAATTCTCTGCTCAAGGCCTTATAATACCCAAACCAAGGTGTTGGCTGGCCGAAGTTCTCATTTGGGTCTCAGGGTCATCTTCCAAGTACTGGTTGTAGGTAGAATCCATTTTTTTCCTCACACTTTCCACAGGAACTCCTTCATCTCCTAGCTAGTCTGAATTATTCTCAAGCTTTGAATCTCTGACTTCCCCTTCAGCCTCTGCTTTTAAGGGCTCATATAGATATCTTTGTAATTAACCTAGTTATTAATAACAGGAAAAGAGCAAGGGAAAGGCCAAATATTATAACATGTCATTTGGGCAGCTTTGCCAGGAAGCTACCACTTTATACTCCCCAGGGAGTCACTGGTCCATTTCCCACAGATCCCTGGGGGAAGGGACTGGGCAGGGGATAGATAGACCCATGCCCAGTAAAGTTGAGGTGACATAGGGAAGGTATTTGCTGCCAGTCACACCTGGAAAAAGGTCATTGGGCAGAATAGGCATGGCCACTGCAAGCTCAGGAAGATTTGGGATATTTAACCTCCTAGACAAGGGATTCGCTCTCCTGGCCCCCTTGGCTGCTTTTGGTTCCTCTTGGTTTACGCCTGCCTTGTGGGGCTTTCAGGAACTGAACCCAGCTGCAGCATGGGATGGAAACTCTGAACACTGGCTTTGGTTTTAGCTCTACTGAAACCCCAATTACACTTCTTCAGGTCTGGATTAAGGGAAAGGGGCTTTTGAAACACAGAGACAAATAAAAATCACTCATCCTCCCGTGTGAGTCTGAGAAAATTATTTTTCTCTAGATGTAGCAAGGACTCCACCCCCAGCACACGGTGGGGAAAGGGATACCCCACCATTAACAATATGATTAATTGGACCTCCCAGGATAATCCTAAATAATCTTCTTATTTTAAGGTCAAGCAATGAGTAACCCTAATTACATCTCCAAAGTCCCTTTTGCCATATAAACTAACATATTCACAGGCATAAAAACAAGACCAAGGTCATGGGGCCAAAATTTTCCCATTATCAGTAAGTACTCTTTTTTTGTTGTTCATTTGCTACAATCAGATTAGTATCTGTAAGATTCAGTTATATTTGCAATTATCAATAATTTTAAACTTTTCTTTCTTGGGAAGTATTTTATTCTGTGAACATACCATAATATGCTTATCCATTCTCCTAGTTGACTGACGTGAGTTTTTCCTGTTTCTTGCCATTGTGAATAAGAATGCTATGAATATTCTTTTACAAGTCCTTAGTTAGCACATGTTTGCATTTCTCTTGGTAAGTACCTAAGAATGTAATTGCTGAGTCACAGGGGATTTGTATGTTTAATTTTATAAGAAACTGCCAAATATTTTTCCCAGTTGTTTGCATCATTTTTTACACTCCCACTAGTGATATATGAGAGTTTCAATTGTTGCATATCCTCCCTACATTTGTTGTTGTCAGTCTTTTATTTTTTTTAAAGTCTTTCTAGTGAATGTAAAATTATAGCACATTGTGGTTTTAAATTGCCTTTTCCAGATGACTAATGATGTTCAACTACTTTTCTAGTGCTCATTGGTTACTTTTATGTTTTGTTTTGTGAAATGTTTGCTCAAATTTTGCCCCCACTTTAAAAATAGGATTTTTCAACTACTGATTTGCACATACCAGAATACATGTCCTTTGTCAGATATTTATTGTAAATATTTTCTCCAGTCTGTGACTTGCCTTTTCATTTTCTCAATAATGGCTTTTGAATAGCAGAAAATTTAATTTTGATGAAGTCCACTTTATCACTTTTTTTACCATTATTGTTAGTGTTTTCAAAGTTTTGTCTAAGAATTTTTTTTTTTTTTTTTTGCTAGAAGCTGTATGGTTATAGATTACTTACATTTAAGGATAGGATCCCTCTTAAATTAATTTCTCTCTACAGAGTGACGTGAGGGTTAAATTTTTTTTTAAAAATGTAGATATCCATTTTTTTCTAGCACTATTTATTAAAAAAACTTTTCCTTACCCCACTCATCAGTTTTGTCAAAAATCAACTGAATATATATGTGTTGTATAAATTCTCTAATAAAAAAATCCTTTTTTTTATTTTTCAGAATAGTTGTCACTATTCTAAATCCTTTGCAGGTATACCAGTGCCATTTGTTGAAATGATTTTCTTTCCCCATTTAATTGCCTTAGTGTAACCGAACTAAAGGGCTTCATTTGAGCCCAATCAAACCCAAACAGGAGTTTGCAACAAAAAAAGTAAAGGTTTATTAGTTAAAGAAATGGCTCCAAAACAGGAGTCACAGGTGAACGTGTGTTCAAAGACCTGGCTCCCTGATGGCTTCTAGGGGAGGGTTATATGGCACAAAAACCATTAATCATGGTGGAGTTAGGGTCATGGTCTCTATTGATTGGTTGGCACTAGGGTAGTGGGTATTTGATCATTGCATCCGATCTTGTTGTCAGCCATGGAGTCACTCTGATGTTATAAGGGTGTGGTTGTTGTGTTCCTTCTGCTTTTCTGGGTCTGGAGCTGAAACACATCTGAGGCTTAGATATTACCTTAAGTTTGATAAAACTGTCTCAGTGGTCAACAGACCCAATGCTTTGTTCCAAAGATTATTTCATGCTGACCAGAACCTCATGTCCTGAGGGCTTAATGATTAAGGGAGTGACTGTGCAAGGGAGAGGGAGGAGGGTAAGTCAGGGTGCTCCTAGACTGGAAAAGGCCAGTTTGAATCAAAAGGAAAGAAAAAGAAAAGGTCAGATTAAAGAAATGAAATTTCTGTGTGGCTACTTAGCAATTTTGTCAAAAATTAACTGATCACATATATGTGGGTCTATTTCTAGACTCTGTTTGCTTAGCTTATTCCAACATCACATTGTTTTGATTACTGTGGCTTATAAAAAATCTTGAAAACAACTTTGTGTTTTTGTTTTTTTTTTAAATATATCTTTATTGATTTCAGAGAGAGAAAGGGAGAGGGAGAGAGAGATATAGAAACATCCATGTTGAGAGAGTCATTGATCGGCTGCTTTCTGCACACCCCCTGCTGGGGACTGAGCCTGCAACCTGGGTATGTGGCCTGACCAGGAATCAAACAGTGACCTCCTGAATCATAGGTTTATATTCTTCCGCAGAACCACGCCAGCTGGGCAACTTTGTTCTTTTCCAAAGTTATTTTGGGTATTTTAGGCCTTTGAATTTTATTGTCAGTTTGTCAATTTACACAAGAACACCTACTGAAATTTTGAATAAGATTTTGTTGATTCGGTATATATTCATTTGGGAAGAATTCACATTTTAACAATATTAAATGTTTCTAATCAATGAACATGATATATCTCTCCATTTGTTCCGATATTCTTTAATTTTACTCAACATTTTATCATTTTCAGCACAGAAGTATTGCAAATTTGTCTTTAATTATTTATTACTTTTTGATATATTATAAATAGTACATCTGTTAAAGTATTAATTTCTAATTGTTGCTCATATGAAAAATAATACAATAATTAATAAATAGTAATACAAGAATAAACTCTGTGTTTTGTATACTTACAACTGTAAATCTACTTTTGCCACATAGCAATGACAATTGAGTTTTGAATATTGACCTCTGTCCTTAAAACATGGATTTTCTATATAGATGATCATGTTGAATGCAATAAAAGATAGTTTTATTAAATTTTTTTCTAATTAGGATGCTTAATTTATTTTCCTTGCCTTATTACACTGGCTAGAATCTTCTAGGACAATGTTAAATAGAAGTGATAGTGAATATCTTTTTCTTGTTTTAATCCTTAAAGGAAAAGTATTCACTCTTTTCCCATTAGTGTGGTGTAGCTATATATTTTTCATGGATACACTTTTTTTAGATTGAGAAAGTTTCTTTCCATTCCTAGATTGCTGCGTTCTCTTCCTCTTCTTCCTCCTCCTCCTCCTCTTCTTCTTCTTTCTTCTTTTTTTTATCAGTAATAGATGTTGGGTTTTGTCAAATAACTTTTCTGTATCTATTGATATAATAATATAGTTTTTCTTTTTTTAGACAGTATGTTTAATTTCACTGAATGATTTTCAAATATTAAATCAACCTTGCATTCCTGAATGAAACTTCAATTGCCATGATGTATTAAAATTTTTATATATTGTTAATTTCAATTTATTAAATTTTTTATTAGAATTTTTGGGACTTGTTTATGTTCATGGGTCTGTAGTTTTCTTGTGATGCCTTTGCAGGGTTTTAGTCAGGATACTTGCATCATAGAACATATTAGAAAGTGTTTTGTACTCTTTGATTTTTCTGGAAGAATTTGTGTAGAATTAATATTGTATCTTCTTTAATTGCTTAGTAGAATATATTAGTAAAACCATCTAAACAAAGAATTTTGTTTATGGGAAAGTTTCTAACTATACATTAATTTTCTTTAATAGATATAGGTTAATTTTTCTAATAATTTTCTCTAATCAGGTTATCTATCTCTTTTTAAGTGTGCTTTGGTAGTTTGTGTCTTTTGAAGAATTTATCTATTTTATCTAAGCTATTGAAATTATTGCTATAAAGTTGTTCATAAATTCTTATTATACTTCTAATATTTGTAGAATCTGCAGTGGTATAGTAATTGTATATAAGATTGCCATTTTGCTATTCTTTTGTCATCTTTGTTTTTTATCCTCTCTTCTTTTTTATTTTTAAATCAGATATTTTGCAGCATTTTATTTTTATTCTTATTGATGTTCTAGCTATAAGTCTTTGCTTTATTTTTATTTTTTGTTTATGTATTACAATATTTAACATAATTCTGTTTAGAGTTAATATTGACATGCTTTAGGTTTAATATAGGAATCTTACAACAATATATTTCTCTTTACTATTTCTTCTTTGAGCTATTTTGGTCACATACATGACATATTTATATGTTTTAATCCACCTACATATTATAATTTCTTAATTAGCTTTAAGTCTTTTAATGAAATAAGAAATACATAGTATTTTTTTTCCTACATATTTCCATTTCTGCTGTTCTTTATTTTTTTCCCCTAAAAATGCCTTTGTTTTGCCTTCATTTTCTGGATAATATCACTGCTTATAGAATTCTTAGTTGACATTTTTTTCCCCCCCTCAATACTTCAAAGTCTTCTTGCTTCCTTATTTTGGTTGTTAGACAGTCTTTTTTTTTGTCTCCCTTTATGTAACATGTGGTTTTTCTTTTCCTGTTTTCAAGATTTTCTCTTTCTCTTCATCTTTTAGCTGTTTGACTCTGATGTATCTAAGAGTGGTTTTACTTGAGTTCATCATACTTAGGAGTAGTTGAACTTCTTGTATCTATGAATTCATATTTTCCATCAAATGGAGGAAGTTCTCAGACATAATTTCATCAAATTTTGTTGTTGTTCTCCTCTTCTCTTAAGATTCTAGTTACACAGATGTAGCTGCTTGATATTGTCACATGTTTCTGAAGTTCTGTTCATTTTATGTCAATGTTTTTTCTGCTTGTATTGGCTTGGATAATCTCTATTTTTTTCCTGCAATTTCCAAGCTGTTATTGAATCTGTATAATAAATATCTCAGTTTTTACACATTCCTCTTCTAGAAATTTTATTTTATTTTAGAATTTTTATTGCTGTGGAGAGATACCTTATTCTGCATTTCATTAATGTCATATTGACCTTTAAAAATTTAAATCTATTTATAATTTCTGCTTTATAGTCTTTGTCTGCTAAATCTAAAACCTGGGCCCAGTTGGTGTCAACACCTATTTATTATCTTTATTTCCTTAGTAAGAGTTACACTTTCCTGTTTCTATGCATATTTATTGTTTTCTGCTTTGAGACTAGACATTTTATTTAATATATTGTAGTGACTCTGGATTCTGATATGTTCTTCTGAGGATTACCACTTTCTATTCTAGTTTTCAGTTAACTTGTGTGAATCCAAACTGCAATCTTTCCTCGTATAATGTAGCAGCTGATATCTTGCTCTATTCTTATGGTTTCCCACTGCTGCCTCCTAGACTGGCCTCTATTGTGTCTGCATTATTGGTCAATCAGTCAAGTCTCTGGGCATAGATAGGGCTTGCCTTCTCAGCTTTTTCCCTGTTTCTAGGGATCCTACAGCCAGTTGCTGTGCCAACTATAGGCTATGTCCTGTGCACTTCAGATGATAAGGCTTCACGCATAGTTGAGGAATGTGCTTAGTTAAAAAAATACTTTTAAAAGCAGCAAACTCACAAATACGGCTTCAAGTAATTTTATCTTTCAAGAGTAGATTTCCTTCTCCATACTTGTTTGTTGGATCCTTAAGTTATTCTTTGGATTTGAATCGTTAGTCAAAGATTTTGGAACAGTGTATGTTCAGAATTTATATTTTACTTTTTCTCTTGCTCCCCTCATTGCCAGGATTTCCTTGTTAAATTTCCAGCTGCTTTTCCACTCATCAGTTCTTATCTCTTGCACCTTTAACTAATAAAGATGTAGTTTTCTTTCTTTTTTTTAACCCTCACCTGAAGATATTTTTTCCATTCCTTTTCAGAGAGAGTGGAAGGGTGGGAGAGAGAGAGAGAGAGAGAGAGAGAGAGAGAGAGAGAGAGAAACATCAATGTGAGGGAAACTCATTGATTGTCTGCCTCCCAAATGCGCCCTAACCAGGGCTGGGGATCGAGCCTGCAACTGAGGTACGTGCCCTTGGCCAGAATCGAACCCAGGACCCTTCAGTCAGCAGTCCGATGCTCTAACAACTGACCCAAGCCGGTTGGGCAAGAAGTAGTTTTCTTAAACAATTTTCTGCAGCCATAGACACTAGGATTGGGCAGTGCACTTGGCCCAGAAAGCCATAACCTCATAATTCTTACTCCCTCTAATTGAAAAATTTTAGCTTGAACTCTCCTGCAGCTTTAGTCTACTTTTATATGCTCCACTAGCTTAAAATTTTTATTTTATCCAGTTTGTCTAATTTTTATTTGAAAAGATGGTTCATGTGACCAGTTCACTCCTATGTCATTACCAGAGGTAGCAGTTGGCATATATCTTCTTGTGTATTTAAAAATATATTTAAGCCTGGCCGGCATGGCTCAGCAGTTGGGCATCGACCTATGATCCATGATATCTCAGTTCGGTTCTTATTCAGGGCACATGCTCAGGTTGCGGTCTCCATTCTTAGTGGTGTGTGTGTGTGTGTGTGTGTGTGTGTGTGTATAGGAGGCAGCCAGTCAATAACTCTCATCATTGATATTTCTCTCTCTCCCTCTCCCTTCCTCTCTATGAAATCAATAAAGACATATTTAAAGTATATATACATATATATATATTTGAGCCCTGGCCCATGTGGCTCAGTAGATAGAGCTTCAGCTTGCAGACCAAAGGTCCTGGGTTTGATTCCTGGTCAGGGACATGTACCTGGGTTGCAGGTTGATCCCAGCCCCAGTTGGAGCATGTGTGGGAGGCAACCAATCAATGTGTCTCCCTCATATAGATGTTCCTCTCTCTCCTTCTTTTCCTCCCTTCCACTCTCTCTAAAAATCAATGGAAAAAATATCCTTGGGTGAGGATTAACAGACACGTTCTATGAACTTTTATTAAATAAATTATGCCTTGGTTATTTTTTTCCATGTCAGCACTTATATCAGTGTATTTAATACAATATACTTGTTTATTTATCCATTTATCTAAATATAAATAGAGAATCTCCAAATGTGTGTTTTTTTACAATAAACACTTACATTATAAGTGATACTTATGGTTTTTGTGAACATGTGTGATTATTTCCATGACAAAATATTCTACAGAGGGAATTTGCTCGATCAAAATATAGGTGTATGTAAAATTTGGTAGATATTTCCAAATTATTTTTTGAAATGGCTGAACTAATTTATATCCTACCTACAGGCTACGAGACTGTTCATTCATTTTTCCACATCCTCACTAAACCAGGATATAATCAATTGATATATAAATCAAGATTTGTAAGCCATGATCAATGAGGGCACATAAAATATGCATTCTGACCACTTATAATTTATATTTCATTAATTGTAAAGGAGCAGATTCATAGAATATGAGTTCTAAGAAAGCATGAACTTGGTCTGTTTTTGTTCACTGCTGTATCCACAGAGCAGTGCCTAACACACAGTAGACATTCAATAAATCATTGTTGAGTTAATGAACAAAAGAATAAACATCTGAAAGAATGTAAGTCAGAACCAGAGAGGATATTGGGTCTTACCAAATTAACTGCTGCAAATGGGTAAGATGAAGACCAAAGAGTTAATTACCTGCCTAATATCCCACACCTGGTGAATTGCAGGGACACAGCTGGATCTCAGGCCTCATGGATATTCATTCAAGGCAATGGAAAGTCAGAGGCCATGTAGATGAGTCTAAAGAAATTACCAAATTAACAAGCCTTAGTCCAATCAATAATTTGGCATTACATAATGTACTGACAAAAAATACATATAGGATGCATATATGTACCCATCACTGTGTTTGTATATGAAAAATGCCCTTGCTATCAAAAGGACGGTAGCTTCTTTGTACCAAAAATCAATTGCTTCTCCATTGGTCCTCTTGTCTTTCTATTTCCTGTGGCTGTTTCTAAGCAGTGAGGGGTGAGAGAGATGGCTTGCAGTAGGTCTCCTTGCATATAAGCTGTTTTCCTTATTATACCTTATAGATGAGGGTGGCTTAGACAGTAAATTTTCTTTATCCTACACCATGTTGCCAGATACACCTATATCTTTCCTTAGCAATGAATATTACTTTTATCTGATTGGCACCTCTAATGTCCAGTATTCTCTCTTAGACAAAGTACTTAGCCATGTCTTTGAAAGCACAAACATACTAAAATTTTAGGCTGCAGCTGAAATTCATAACTGAAAGCATCTCATATCCCTACAGAACTAAAATGCAACATCAACATCTCTGAGATGAAAGACTGTGTCATATCCCTGTGGTGCTTTCAAAGTTACTGGGGATGTTAAAAGTCTCCACAACTATTATTTTTTCTGGCACCTGAAGCACATAGTGGCTGCTTCTACAATATTTGTAAACCATCGCCCAATGCCCCCAAATGACTCCAAACACACACTTTCCCACACGTGAGTCTGTGTCAGAGTAAATTCTTTGACACAGACTTATCATACCCCAAAGAAAATTTATTTGTATTCAGCTTATCTTCTATTGAAGGGCATTTTTGACATATAGTTTGATTCAAAGTTTCTTCTCTCCCTCTCACTTTTTTTGTGGGAGTGAGAGGTATTCTTTTTTTGCGTGTGTGACATAAAACGTATAACATAAAATTTACTATCCTAACCGTGTCTAAGTGTACAGTTCAGTAGTGTTAAATATATTCACATTGTTGTGAAACAGATCTCCAGAACTTTTTCATCTTGCAAAACCAAAACTCTGAACCTATTAAACAACAACTCCCCATTTGCCTCTTCCTCACAGCCACCAGTAATCGCCAGTCTACTTTCTGTTTGGTTGCATGAGATACCTCATGTAAGTGGAATCATACAGTATTTGTCTTTTGGTGACTAGCTTGTTTTACTTAGCATAATGTCCTCAAAGTTTATCTATGTTGTAAAATGTGACAAAATTTCCTTCCTTTTCAAGGCTAAATAATATTATATTGTGTATATTTACCACATTTTGTTTATCCATTCATCCATTGATGGACATTTGAATTGCTTCTACCTCTTGACTACTGTGAACAGTGCTGTTATGAATATGGGTGAGCAAACAGATATCTTTTCAAGACCCTATTTTTAATTCTTTTGGATCTATAACCAGAAGTGAGAAGGCCTTATCATAGCTTATCTTTAATGTTTTGAGGTACTTCTATACTCTTTTTCACAATAGTTGCACCATTTTACAATTACGCTAACAGTGCACAAGTTTTCTAATATCTTCACATCCTTACCAACACTTATTTTCCTTTATTTTATTTTTTTTAGTAGATATCCTAATTGGTGTGAGGTAATATTGTGGTTTTGGTTTGCATTTTTCTGATGAATATAGTTGAGCAGTTTTTCCTATGCCTTCTTGGTTATCTGTATATTTAACACTACTGAACTGTACACTAATATACAGATAACCAAGGTGGAGAAATGCCTATTGAAGTCTTTTGCCCACTTTTTAATCAGGTTATTTGAGTTAAAAAAATATATACTCTGGATATTAATTCATTATCAGCTATGTGATTTGCAAATATTTCCTCCATTCCATAGCTTCCCTTCTTACTCTATTGCTTGTGTCTTTTAATGTACCAAAATTTACATTTGATAAAGCCTCATTTTTTTCATTTCTTTTGTTGCCTATGTTTTTGTATCATATCCAAAAAATCAGAGCCAATATTATAAAACTTTTTTCCCATATTTATAGTTTTGTGTCTTACATTTAGGTCTTTAGTCCATTGTGAATTAATTTTTGTATTTGGTATAAAATAAGGATTCAACTTTTTTTCTCTTTTTTTTGCATTTGGATATTCAGTTTTCCCACTACCATTTGTTGAAGAAAATGTCCTTTCCCTATTGAATAGTCTTAATACTCTTGTCAAATATCATTTGATCATTTATGTTAAGGTTTATTTTTGGACTCTTAATTCTATTCCATTGGTTTATATGTCTGTTTCTATGCCAGTACCACACTGTTTTGAGTGCTGTAGCATTGCAGTAAGTTTTGAAATCAGAAAGTGTGAGTCCTACAACTTTGTTTTTTTTTTTTTTTTTTTTCCAAAATTGTTTTGGCTATTCAAGGTCCCTTGAGATTCCATATAAATTTTACATTAATTTTTCTATTTCTGCAAAAAATGCCATTGGGATTTTGATAGGGATTCTGTTGAATTTGTAGATGCTCTGTATGGACATCTTAACAATATTAAGCCTTCCAGTCCATAAACACAGGTGTGTCTCTATTTATTTGTGTCTTGATTTCTTTCTGGAATGTTTTATAATTTTCAGTGTACAAGTCTTTCACTTCCTTGGTTAGATTTATTCCCAAGTATTTTATTCCTTTTGATACTATTGTAAGTGGAATTGTTTTTTTATTGATTTTAGAGAGAGGAAGGGAGAGGGAGAGAGAAAGAGAGATAGAAACACCAATGATGAGAGAGTCATTGATCGGCTGCCTCCTGCATGCCCCCTACTGGGTATCAAGCCCGAAACCTGGGCATGTGCCCCAGCTGAGAATCGAACCCTGACCTCCTGGTTCATGGGTTGACGCTCAACTACTGAGCGATGCTGGCTGGGCTGGAGTTATTTTTTAATTTCCTGTTTTAGATTGTTCATTGTTATTGTATAGAAACTACTTTTATCTTTAATTAAGGATACAGCATAAGCACAGAACCACCAGTGTAATTTCTAAACGAAATCAGGTACTGAGCATAGCAATCTTATCAGCCAAGTACTTTGTTTTTCTAAACTGTCTTTTGTGTAGTATTCACAGGAATTTTGGGGTGTATAGAAAATATATTTAATGTGAGGAGCAGTAGAATGCAGATATCTGAGCTAGAAGAACTGATCTTGAAGTTAATCTAAACATGACAAGCTGAAAATAGAACTGGTGAACTCAGTGATATTTTAGAAGATATAGTAATAGTCAACACTTAGGGAGAATTTCTATGTGCCAGGCACTGTTTTCAATCCACAACCTATCTTAACTCATTCAATGTGGACAATAACTCTGTAAGTGAGCTAGTTTCTGATTTCCATGGAGATCCAATAGTCCCTCTTGCACTTGGCTACTTCATAAGAACAGAACCCAATCAAGGTCTACATAACAAAGGCTTCTTATAACCAGTTGAAGATTTACTGTTTGTTGAGCCTAGATTGAGTACATACGTTTGAACTTTGAGTCCAGAGACAATACTTTACATTTTCCTTTTAGAAATATCATGTTTTTAAAGTTTAACATTTTAGTTCTTAATTTAAAATTTTTTGATTATTTTCAAATGTATGCAAAGTGAAAAAGGATAGTATAAGGATTGTACTGCTGGATTGTGTGCATTTAGTTTTGTAAGAAGCTGTCAAACTGTCTTCCAAAGTGGCTGTGCTAGTTTGTATTCCCATCAGCGATGTATCCTCACCAGTGTTTGGCATTGTCAGTTTTCTGAATTTTGGCCGTTTAAATAGAGGTGTAGATTTTAATACCACATATAGAAGACCACTCTCCAGTATCACTGAAAGACCTACAGTAGTCCCCCTTATCCGTGGGGGATATGTTCCAAGACCCCCAGTGGATGCCTGAAACTATGGATAGTACAGAACCCTCTACATACTGTGTTTTTTCCTGTACATACACACTTAAGATAACGTTTAACTTACAAATTAGGCACAGGAAGAGATTAACAACAATAACTAATACTAAAATAAAGCAATTATAACAATATACTGTAACTGCCTTAGCCCATGTGGTTTAGTTGGTTGAGCGTTGTCCTGTGCACCAAAAGGTGATCAGTTTGATTCCCTGTCAGGGCACATATCCAGGTTGTAGGTTCAGTCCTTGGTGAGGGTGCATACAGGAGGCAACTGATAGATGTACAGGAAGCAACTGATTGTTTCTCTGTCACATCAATGTCTCTCTCTCTCTCTCTAAAAAATCAATGAAAACATATTAAAAAATACAGACTTAAAACAAAACCAACGTACTGTAATAAAAGTTATGTGAATGTGGTTTCTTTCTCTCAAAATATCTTATTGTACTCTAACCATCCATTTTTTGTGTGATGATGTAAGATGATAAAGTGCCAAACCTATTCTTGAATCTGTGTAACCATCCTTACATGGAATATGTGACTTGGTGTCACTTTCAAGGAATCCCTTGCTGAAGTTTTCTAATAAGCTCAATTTCTGGCACAACACAATGCCATCCATTAAAATATGTCTTCTACCCACAAATTTAATGCCTTTTCCACCTTAACTAAGCACTTATTATGTACTGTGGCTATAATTTTTTCAGTTTGAGGTGTGACAGAAAAACTAGCATGCATTTCTTTTTCCTTCTTTACAATTTCACAGATAGAAAATTCGTTTTACTGTAGATCTTAGCAACGTCAGCATACGTTTTTTCCCCTCTTTTATTAAGTTGAGAACTTTCATTGTTTTACTTAAAGGAAGCACATCATGGCTTCTCTTTGACACACCCAAATTGCCAGCATCAATGTTCTTGTGCTTTGGGGCCACTATTAAGCAAAATAAGGGTCACTTGAACACAAGCACTGTGATATCAGGGCAGTCCATCTGATAAACAATTAAGTGACTAACAGTCAGAGAGTGAATAAAGAGTAGCGATACTGGACAAAGAGATGATTAATATTTTGGGCAGCTGGAGTGGGATAGTGTGAGATTTCATCTTGCTACTCAGAATGGCATGCAATTTAAAACATAAGTTCTTTTTTTAAAATTAAAAAATATATATCTTTATTGATTTCAGAGAGAGGAAGAGAGAGGGAGAGAGAGATAGAAACATCAGTGATGAGAAAGTTGACATTGATCGACTGCCTCCTGCATGCCCCTGACTGGGGATGGAGCCCACAACCCAGGCATGTGCCCTGACCAGGAATCAAACTTCAATCTCCTGGATCCTAGGTTGATGCTCAACAGCTGAGCCATGCCCGGCCAGGCTAAAACATAAATTATTGGTCTCTGGAATTTTCCAGTTAATATTTTGGGACTGCTATTGACTACAGGTAACTGAAACCATCAAAAGAGAGAAAATGAGTATGGTCTCTCTTCTCTCCTTCCTTAGCACAGAGCTAGATATTAGCTAGTTTCTGTGCAGTTAGGTAGGCATATTTCAAAGGCAGATCAATGTGGTTGAGTTCATGAAGAAAGGGAAGGAGGGAGAGGATACAAAGATGACACCTAGTTTTTTGTCTGGGACAGTGGTTGAGGAGCTGGAAATGCAACAAGAAGAGCAGGTATAAAGAGTAAAGAAAATTAGTTTGGTCCTGAAAAGGTTGAGTTTGAGGTAATTATGATATATCCATGGAAAGATGTCTCATAGCAAGTTGACATGTGTCCAGGGAGATCTGGAGAGAGCTAAGTCACAGTTCTATATGGGGTAGTTATTATCATGAAGATGGTAAGTAATGCTTGAAATAGAGAAATGTCTCAGGAAGAATGGATAGAGCTTATTCAGTGCCAGCACTGGGGAAAACACAGTGAAGATACAAGATCTTTCTCTCACTGAAGTTATACTCCAGAGGGAAAAACTCTGGGGACAAACACTAAATAAACACATCAGTAAATAAGATTTTCAGATAGTGCTAGTGGTAAAAAGAATAAATAGTATGAATTATTGAAAAAAACATTATGACAGAGAATTACTCTGTGTTTTAAACCCAGTGGTCAGGGAAAGACTTCTCTGAAATGTTGTACCATTGGCGCTAAAGACTGAAGCCAGAGGAAAACTGACATTTAAAAGCCAATGAGAAAAAGGATCCCCAAAGAAGACTAGAAAAGACTGGCAAGAAACTTGAGAGAACATCCACAGACATGAGAACAGAACATTTCAAGAATTGAAAGTTTAAGACACTAACAAGTGGCCACTGAATTGACAACAAGGCAACTGACAGGACTTGGGAAGGGCTCCATTGCTGAAGTGGAGGAGGGCTGGAGGGTAGGTCAACACAGGGCAAGAATGAAGTTAGAAGGGAGGAAGTAGCCTGGCTTGGTGTGGTTCAGCGGTTGAGCATCAACCTAGGATCCAGGAGATCCTCCTTGGATTCCCCATCAGGACTCATGCCTGGGTTTCGGGCTCCATCCCCAGTAGGGGGGAGTGCGGGAGGCAGCCAATCAATGACTCTTTCATCACTGATATTTCTCTCTCTCTCTCTCTCTCTCTCTCTCTCTCTCTCTCTCTCTCTCTCTCTCTCTCCCTGACTCTCTCTGAATTCAATAAAGATATTTAAAAAGAAAAAGTGAGGAAGTAAACACAGGGGGAACAGACAGACAGGTCTTTTAAGGAAGTTTGCTTCAGAAGTGAAGAATGGAAGTGAGGAAAACTGAAAATTTTAAGCTGTAAAAAATAACAAGTATATTTGATGGAAAGGAGCCAGTATATAGAGTGTAGCTGGAAACTTATGAGAGAAAAATACAAAATAAAAGGAATTCAGCGATTGCTTTGTATGCTAAGTGTTTGATACAGTTTTTCTTATTTAATTCATACAATACTAATATTACCCCAGTTTACAGATCAGAAACTTGAATCTCAGAGTTTAACCTCAATTTTCAGCTAGTAATAGGCACTGTGGGTCTAAATCCATGTCCATCTAAATCCAGATCTTGCTTTTGACTTTTAAAAATTGTTTTTAAAAATCACTGACAGTCCTGGCCAAATGGCTCGGTTGGTCAGAGCATCGTCCCATACACCAAAAGGTTGCAGGTTGGATACCTAGGTTTCTCTCTCACATTGATGTTTCTCTCTCCCTCTCCATTCCTTTCTCTCTAAAATCAATAAAAACATATCTTCAGGTGAGGATTTAAAAAAATTACACAGACAATGCATGGGCTTATTCTTCATAAAATACCTAAACAATGATGAAGTCCACTGTTAATCATTTGGTTTAGATCCTCCCAGTCTTTTCCCTGAGCATTTACATACATATGTATTTTTTTAAATGTTGGAATCATACTATTACCTTTTAATGTCTTCTCATAATTTAAAATCCAAAGCTCTTAGAACCATAAGGTTAAAGTTTATTGGGGAAATGGATATCTACACAGTCTCAAAATATTTCCCCACAAATGACTTATTAATTACAAAGAAGAAAAGTATCTATGCAAGGAAATCATCTGAATGTAATGATCAGAAGTATCCACCACCAGCAACAAGACAAAGTGACATCAAGTGCCTCCGGATGCAACACACTGACAAGAATGCATCATTTGTGTAGTTTCACTGCACAACATGCAAGCTCAAAATTTAATCATGAGGGAATTTTTATACAAGCTCAAACTGAGGAAAAGCCTACAAAATAAACTTGCTTGTACTCTTTTTCTTTTTTTAAAATATATCTTTATTGATTTCAGAGAGAGGGAAGGAGGGGGAGAAAGAGAGACAGAAACATCAATGATGAGAGAGTCACTGATCGAGCCTGCAACCCGGACATGTGCCCTGACCGGTAATCAAACCCTGATCGCCTGGATCCTAGGTAGACGCTCAACCGCTGAGACACACCCGGCCGTGCTATACTCTTAAAAAAATATTGATGTCATGAAAGACAAAGAGAGGCTGAGGAACAGGTCCAGCTTAAAGGATACTAAAGACACATGACAATTAAATGTAATGTGTGATACAAGATTGAATCCTGGGTCAGAAAAAAAAAAGAGGTTGGGGAGTCTATGAAGGACATTACTGGGGCAATTGCCAAAAATTGTATATATTAGACAGTAGTATTTTATCAATGCTCAATTTCCTGACTTTGATAGTTATACCGTGGTTATATAAGAGCATGTTCTTGTTTTTAGAAGATTCATAAAAAATATTTAGGTATTCAGAGTCATAATGTCTGCAATCTATGCTCAGGTAAGTTTAAGAAAAAATGTTTAGTGAAAGAGAGTGATTGAGAGAAATAAATCAAAGTGGCAAAATGCTAACTATTGATCAAGATTCTAGATGAAAAGTATAAATTCTTTGTGATTTCTTAGAATTTTTTTCAAAATAAAAAGTTAAGTAAAAAAGCCCAATGTCCTTACAGAAGGCCCTATGTGATCTGACCTCACCATTCTCTCTTGTTCCACCACTGTCCCCAGAACTCCTTCTGCTCAAGCCACAAAGGCTTGTTGCTATTCTTCAAACACAATGAGAATGCTCTTGCCCTGGGTCTCATTGCTAAGCTTTCCCTAGGGCCCAAATCTTATGGCTCACTCTGTCACTTCACATAGGTCTCTGTTCAAATGTCACTGCCTTGCCCACCATCTCTAAAGTAGAGTCCCCATCACTTTCTATCCCCTTACTGTGTGTGGCAGATGTCATAGGTTGGCTGACACATCCTCCATTTTCAACTCCACTTTTTCTCTGCCTCTACTCTTTTTTTTTTTTTAATTTATCTTTATTGTTGAAAGTATTACAAATGTCCCCTTTCCCCCATTGATCCCTTCACCATGCACCCCTCCTCCACCACACTATTATCTGTGTTCATGGGTTATGCATATAAGTTCTTAGGTTAATCTTTCCCCACACACCCACCCCTGCGTTCCCTCTGAGATTCATCAGTCTGTTCTATGCTTCTATGTCTCTGGTTCTGTTTTGTTTATCAGTTTATTTTGTTCATTAAATTTCACATATGAGTAAGATCATGTGATACTTGTCTTTCCCTGACTGGCTTATTTTGCTGAGCATAAGACTCTCCAGGTCCCACCATGCTCTCTCATACGGCAAGGGATCCTTCGTTTTTACAGCTGCATAGTATTCCATGGTGTAAGTGTCCAAGAAGATACTTGATATGATTTCAATCTTCTTGAACTTGTAGAGACTTGTTTTGTTTTCTACCATGTGGTCTGTTTTTGAGAGTGTCCCATGTGCACTTGAGGAGAATGCTTATTCTGCAGCTTTGGGGTGAAATGTTCTATAAATGCCAATTAAATCCATCTGATCTAGTGTGTCATTTAAAATCACTGTTTCCTTGTTGATTTTTTGTCTGGAAGATCCATCCAGTAAAGTCAGTGGGGTGTTAAAGTCCCCTACTATGACTGTATTGCTGTCAATCTCTCCTTTAAAGTCCTCCAGAAGTTTTTGTTTGTTTGTTTGTTTCATCCTGTGTGAGTCTTTTGTTCTGAGGTGGGTCTCTTGTAGACAGCATATATTTGGGTCTTGTTTTCTTATCCATTCAGCTACCCTGTGTCCTTTGACTGGAGCCTTTAATCCGTTTACAATTAAGGTTATTATTGATAGGTACTTATCTATTCCATTTTACTTCTTTATGCCTATGTTTCTCGTTCTATTTCAATTTCTTATTACAGCAGTCCCTTTAACCTTTCTTGCAATGCTGGCTTGGTGGTGATAAACTCCTTTAGCCTTTTTTTTTTTTTTTTTGTCTGGGAAACTCTTTATTTCACCATCTATTTTGAATGATAGCCTTGCTGGATAGAGCAGTCTTGGTTTCAGATCCTTGTTTTGCATTACCTTGAATACTTCATGCCATTTGCTTCTGGCCTGTAGAGTTTCTGATGAGAAATCAGCTGACAACCTTATGGGAGCTTCTTTGTAGATAACAGGTTGCTTTTTTCCTGGTGTGTTTTAGATTCTCTCTTTGCCTTGAATTTTTGGCATTTCAATTACGATGTGTCTGGACATGGCCTGTTTCTACTGTTCATGCTACAAAACCCAACAATTTCCCAGTCTTCTTTGCAACTAACGATGGGTATATGACAGTGTTCTGGCCAATGGTGAGTAAAAAGAACTCTGCTGTTGCCTGTGCTTTTCTTCCTCCTCCTTCATGCTGGGAAAGCTGACCTGTTGCCTAGAGGAACAGATGTCACATCCTGAGGATAGCAGAGCAGGAAGCTAAAAGGGGCTTCATTCCTTCATGATCTACCCCAGCTTCCTTCCCCCTCACTTGAGTTTCTGTTGCACATGACAAATAAGTCCTTATTTATTTAAACCTCAGCTAATTGGGTTTTCCTGTACAGCTGAATACAGTAAAAAATGACACACCATGCTTTATTTTTCTTCACAGGTCTTTTCATTGTTGGACATTATGAGTTATCTTTATTTGTTGATTTGTTTATTGTCAAACTTATATTAGTATGTAAGCTTCTTGAGGGAGGAATTTGATCTGTTTTACTTCTTTCTGTGTCCCGGTGTCTAGAACTGCCTAACTAGTTAAGATACTCAATTGGTATGAACATTTGTCAGGTAAGTGCATTGCTTTGCAACTTGCTTACTTTCATGTTAGTAGCTATAGTTCTACCTATTTTTTGTAATAGCACTCTTTGTAACAAAGGTATACACATTCTTTTAACAGGGATATGTAACAGGGTGTTCCATGATTTTATTTATCCACTTCCCCGCAGATGGTATTTCACTTATTTGCATTTTTTTCTTTTTGTTATTATACATACTATGTATTCAACTATGCTCACATGTGACTATTTCTTAGGACAAAAATTATTCTGCAAAAAGACTGACTCAGTATACTTCCACCAATGGCATATGAAATTAGCCACTACCCTACATTGTTGGCCAAGTCTATATTAATCAACTTCTATTTCTTGCAGTCTGAGGGTTTGAGAAGTAGGAAGGCTATATCTTAATGTTGGTTACATTTGCATTTTTCTAATAACTAGTGAGGCTATCTTTTTATATGTTTATTAGACTTTTGATTTTTTTATATATCCTTTGCCTAATTTAATCAAATTTATATCATTACAAAATTTATAGCTGCTTTTATATATTTATATGTTAATCCTTTGCTAGTTTTTTATGTTGCAAATATATTGTATCAGACTGTATTTGTTTTCAAAAGCTATTTATGGAATCTTTCATCAAATAAAAGTTTTAATATTTTATGTAATATAATCTACCCAACTTTTCCTGTATGATATACACATACTGTATCTTGTTTAGAAATGTCTTCTCTCAATGATTATAAATATATACAACAGTACTTCTAATATTTTTATAGTTTCGGTATTTTACATTTGGCACTTTAGTCCATCTGTTATTTATACTTACATATGAAATTGAAACAGATCTAACTTTGTTTTTATTCAAACGGATAGCCAATTGTCATATCATTATATTTTTCTTCACCGATTTTTACATAAAATCATATATACAACCAGAACTTAGGGCAAGGAACTTGGGTCCCACCTGGGGCCAAGTGAGTATGGAACAGAGATGCAGGAGAAGCCTTGCCAGAGGCCTCTGAAACTCCTTCCTCTCTCAGCTAAAGGCCCTTTCCACAGGTGCAGCTTCTAGTACATATATACCTACCTGTTTTTTGTTGTTGTTTTTTTAATAATTTTTATTTTTGTTTAAAGTATTACAGATGTCCCTTTTTCTCCCCAATGACCCATTCCACCCCGTTCCTTCCCCCTCCCCAGTCACTCTCCCCACCATTGTCTGTGTCCTTGGGTTGTGCATATATGCATATAAATTCTTTGGTTACTCTCTCCCCCTCTACCCTCTCTCCCCCTTCCCTCTGACATTTCGTCAGTCTCAACTATGCTTCCATGTCATTGAATCGATTCTGCTCGTCAGTTTATTAAGTTCTTTAGATTCCACGTATAAGCGAGATCATGTGATATTTTTCTTTCGCTGCCTGGCTTATTTCACTTAGCATAATTTTCTCCAGGACCATCCATACTGTCCCAAAGGGTACGAGATTCTTCTTCTTTACAGCTGCGTAGTATTCCATGGTGTAAATATCCCACAGCTTTTTAATCCTACCTGGTTTTGACTCTATTGATTTATTTGTCCATTTTAGTACCATTATACCACTTTTAAAATTGGTATAGTTTACAGTACATTTTGATATATAATATAGAAATTCCCTGCTAATTGCTCTCATTTCAAAATTTTCTTAGCTATTTTGATGTTTTTTCTTCTAGAGGGACTTGAGACTGATTTTGTTTAGTTTTGTAAAGATCCTATTGATGTGTTTTTGGGATTGCATTGAGTTTTTAGGTAAATTTAGAGAAAACTGATAACTTTATAAATTTGAACTGGTCAACAGAAAAGGATTATTTTTCTCCATTTACTTAGATTTTTTTTTTTTATAGCTTTCAGTAATTTTGTTTTACATACAGTTTCTTTGACATAAGTCTTGAAAATGTTTATGTTTAGTTTATCTCCAGCTATTCTGTAAATTTGTTGTTATTATGAATTGGGCCATTTTCCCCCCCTGACATTTCTAATCAGTTATTGTGGTACATAAAAGAGCTAATCAGTTTTTGTATATTGATTATATGTATATGAAGTAAATTTTCATTTGTTCTTATAGTTTTCAGTTGATTTTCTTGGATTCTCCAGGCAGATGTTTCTACCATCCACAAGAGCCCAATCTGTTAGTTTCCATATGGTGGTATTTCCCCCATGAGTGTTAAATTTGGGGATTTAAAATATTAGCATGGAAAGTTAAAGGAGCTAAAAATGTTTTAATTTAAAATATAGGATTAATTGAAATAAATAAAATAAGAGATTTCAAGGTATACTTTTCACCCATCATATGTATTTTATATTTTACCCTGGCATTGAGATGATAGTTATTTAAAATTAAAAAATAAGCCACTGTTAAGTACAATTGTGTATTAATATTGGCATTCACTTAGAAAGTATTAGATTTTACTCTTAGCTAAAATGGATATGACATTAAGAATTTCTTCAATGCTTCTTTAGCAAATTATCTACCATCATCTAGGAATGATTCATCAAAAGCTACTATTTAAGCTTCTGAGAAAACGTAGATATTTGAACAGAGGAGTTAAAGATCCTACTGAATGTGGTTTCAATTTTCAAATGGGAATATTACAGACCAAATAGAATTTACAAATGGTTTTCTTGATCAAATGCTTGAAATTTGATCACTTGTATGGACCATTTGAGTTTTATGGTCAGATTAGCATCTATAAAACCCCACTTGCTAATTAGCAGTGGACTGTCAGAGAAACAGATGATGAAATTTTTTAAAAAGACACATTCTTTATGCTAAAATATGTAATGCCACATTTTTATATAAACATAAGTTTTAAAATACTATCTATATCCCCCCCCCCCCCCCTAGGAAATGAAAGGGTCTTTCAACTATGTTCAACAAATTTTTGAAGTGGCTGTTACCTTATTTCAACTCTTCTGACCATTCTCAATAATATTTTGAAACAAAAAAATGAAGAAAATGACCAAACAAATAAAACAAGCCCATCTGTTGGCCTCTCTTGTTTTCCTAGCACAGAGAGCCAGCGTGGGAAGGCACTCATCCAGTTCTCAAAACTGAATTAGTTCTTTCTTGCTGCACTCAGGGTTTAAGAGTTAGGGACTAACAACACACTTATTGAATCTCCCAATATGAAGATTTGACTTCCAGTAAGCGTAGGCATAGTGATCTTTAAAGAAAGAACCCTGTGCTCCCAATCTCTCCTCCCCACCCCCTTTTTTCATTACAATTACCACAGGAAAGGGGGCTCTGGAAATATCCAAGGGAGAGAGGAGTAAATGAGAGGGTGGGTAAAACCCCAATGTCTATTCAACTATAAAACCTAGCAGAGCAGACATTGGGGAGCAAGAATAGAAAATTCCTTAGGAAAAAAAAGTGTATAAAGGGATTAGGAAGATTTTTATTTTTTGTTGTAAATTTATCAACCCAAGTTGAACATTTATTTGTATCATATTAAAAGGGTACCTACTGAAACTTGGAAATACATACAGGGTGATTGTGGCATGTGATGAGGGTAGTCCCATTTTTTTCACTAAGATTACAGATCCTGGAATATAGTTGCATTAAAAAAATTCCACATTTATTTCTTCCCCATTTTATTACTAATACTTTCTCCCCATTTCAATATTATAAGCCATATCTACACAGAGAATATTGTAATAGCTCAGGAAAGCAAGCAGCTTTTTAATTTTTCTCTCCAAGAGAATGGATATTCCTCAGAGGTTACATTTTGTAATCAGAAATGGAGCGGAGAACCCAGCAAGTTGTCTTGTTGAAATTATGTGTAGGCAGCATGAAAATCCATGGCCATTCTGTCACTCTTAAAAAACAAATTATCTACCAAAGCAACAGAATTAGGAAAAATTACATATACTCTTTAAAAATCCACTTTTGATTTTTTTCTGCCAACATTATGAAAATACCAACAGCATATCTCACAGACCTAGAACAAACATTTTGAAAATTTGTATGGAACCAAAAAAGACCCCGAATAGCTGTAGCCATCTTGAGAAAAAAGAACAGAGTGGGAGGGATCACATTACCAGACTTCAAACTGTATTACAAAGCCATGTAATCAAAACGGCCTGGTATTGGTACAGCAATAGGCATATAGATCAATGGAACAGAACAGAGACCCCAGAAATAGACCCACATCATTATGGTCAGTTAATATTTGACAAAGGAGGCAGGAGTATCCAACGGAGTAAGGACAGTCTCTTCAATAAGTGGTGCTGGGGAAATTGGACAGATACATGCAGAAGAATGAAACTAGACCACGAACTTTCACCATACACAAAAATAAACTCAAAATGGATAAAATACTTAAATGTAAGTCACGAAACCATAAAAATCCTGGAAGAAAACATAGGCAGTAAAGTCACAGACATCCCACGTAGTGGACTTTTCACTGATACATCTCCTAGGGCAAGAGAAACAAAGGAAAAAATAAACATATGGGACTACATCAAACTAGAAAGCTTCTGCACAGCAAAAGAAAACAGCCTCAAAATACAAAGGAACCCCATGGTCTGGGAAAACATATTTGCCAAGGATGAATCTGATAAGGGCCTAATTTCCAAAGTGTACAAAGAACTCATAGTATTCAGCAAGAGGAAGACAAACAACCCAATTAAGAAATGGGCAAAGGACTTAAATAGACACTTCTCCAAAGAGGACATACGGATGGCCAAGAGACACATGAGAAAATGCTCAACATCGCTAATCATCAGAGAGATGCAAATTAAAACCACAATGAGGTATCACTTCACACCTGCCAGAATGGCTGCCATCAACAAATCAACAAATAACATGTGCTGGCGAGGCTGTGGAGAAAGGGGAACCCTAGTACACTGCTGGTGGGAATGCAGACTGGTGCAGTCACTGTGGAAAACAGTATGGAGGTTCCTCAAAAAATTAAAAATGGAGCTGCCGTTTGACCCAGTGATTCCACTCCTAGGATTGTATCCTAAGAATCCTGAAACATTCATCAGAAAGGATATATGTACCACGATGTTCATAGCAGCATAGTTTACAATAGCTAAGATCTGGAAACAGCCCATCAGTAGATGAGTAGATGAGTGGATAAAAAAGCTGTGGGACATTTACACCATGGAATACTATGCAGCTGTAAAGAAGAAGAATCTCCTACCCTTTGGGACAGTATGGATGGACCTGGAGAATATTATGCTAAGTGAAATAAGCCAGGCATCGAAAGACAAATATCACATGATCTCTCTTATACGTGGAATCTAAAGAACTTAATAAACTGATGAACAGAATAGATTCAATGACATGGAAGCACAGATGAGACTGATGAATGTCAGAGGGATGGAGGAGGGTGGGTGGGTGGAGGGGGAGAGAGTAACCAAAGAATTTATGTGCATATATACACAACCCAAGGACATGGACAATGGTGGGGAGAGGGACTGGGGAGGGGGAAGGAACAGGGTGGAATGGGTCATTGGGGAGAAAAAGGGACATCTGTAATATTTTAAACAATAATAAAATTAAAAAAAAAAAAAAGAATTTCTCCTGGAAATACGCAAATTATTGAGACAAAATTCAGTAAAACTAGTTATGTGTCCAGGGGAAATTGCACTTTGTGTTGAGGAGGTGAGTTGCACATCAGATTATGTCAGCACAGGCAGGTGGGAGTCAACATTTTTTACTTCTTTTTTCTCTCCTCATTAGACTTCCCTGTTTTTCTGCGCTTAGTTTTCCTAAACTTCACTTCACTTTACCAGCTTAATAGGGCCTGGGCAGGCAGCATATATACCATGTCCTGAAAACACACTGCCCTATGTAAACAATTGTTTTTGGCAATTCTGAGCTTTCGTGGCAAGATTGCATCTTTTCCCCCCCTCAAAATGAAATGTTTGGGCCAAAGATAGAATTGCATGTGCATTTTTATGAACTGGCATATTCGAACATTACAGTCGTGTGTTTAAAAGGGGAATTTGATCTTTTTTCCTTTCTTCGTTGGGCCTCCATCTTTTCCTAGTTCGATTGTTTTCTCTTTTACAGAACATTTTCATATCTTGGTATATCTATTCAGCATCTGTTTCTCCTCAGTAATAATTTTCATTCAAAAATAATAACTCTGGCCTCTTTGGACATGTTTTGTTTTGCCCCCACCTATGAAGTTCACCAGCTTGTGTTGAAGGTTAACAGCTCCATTTCTGGAATTCTCTTGGATCCTTTTTGGAGCAAAGTGCCAAAGTATATAAGGAGGGCTCAAATGAATCTGGGCTCTGCCAAGTCCTTTGAGGAAGGCTCCACAGAGCTGCACCTCTGCCAGCTCCCTTCTGTTCTCACTGGGCCTGGCTTCTTCATGATTCCACACAAGCGCTTTTATCATTTGCTCATGCCAGAAAAGAACCTTTGGATTAATAGAAGCAACAGAATCCTTATTTACTCAACAACACTCTACCTTGTCCATTAACACGGAGAAAATTGTTTCTCACCTCACTGAGTTTTCTACTCTTCTCCTTTCTGTCCCACACCCAGGGTCCTGGGTGTTTCCATTGATCATTTTGTAATGCTCCCATCAACTGTCAGCAATGACCAAAGTTGCTCAAAGAACTTTTTCCACGATTACTGAAATAGTAGAAAGATTAGGTTAATGACAAAGGCCCTGCTGGAAATGGTTGGAAGGACCTTTTTATCAGTGTTTGCCTGAGGGGCATTAGGTCACAAGGTCACTCTATTAACATCCTGTCTGTACTATTACATGTGTGAAGCAGTTTGCTTCAGTTGTAACTTTCTGTTGCAAGAGGCAGTAACTCAACCCAAAGTGGCTCAAACAGAAAGAGATTTTAGTGGCTTGTATAAATGAAAAGCTCAGAGGTGCGGCTGTCTTCCTATGTAGCTAAAATGTGGGGCTCAGGCGATGCTATAAGGTCACTGATTTCTCTCATTTTATAAATCTTGTAGTGTTGGCTCATTCATAGGCAAGCTCTCCTTTCAGACTCATAAGATAGCTGCAGAAGCTCCAGAACTTATATCTTTTCTGTTTCACATCCATAAGGAGTCACTGCAGGCAGACATTTGATAGTAGTTGGGTTAGCTCCATGAAACTGGATTTCCAGTGGCTCTGGAAAGAGGAGCACTCCTGGAGATCTGACACTCCTGGAGATTAACCAACCCTGGAGCCATCCTACCTTAGAACTTGTGATCTGAAACAATAATTTATTCTTACTGATTAAACTATTTTATGTTAAGTTTTCTTGTTATAAGGGAAATTATCTTTTTTTCCAAAAAAGTATCTTTATTGATTTCAGAGAGAAGAAGGGAGAGGGAGAGAGAGAGAGAGAAACATCAATGATGAGAGAGTAACTGATCAGCTGCCTCCTGCACGCCCCCTACCGGGGATGGAGCCCACAACCCGGGCATGTGTCCTGAGTGGGAATCGAACCTTGATCTCCTGGATCATAGGTGGATGCTCAACTGCTGAGCCACGCCAGCCAAGCTACTCTTTCATCTTTTAGCCTACATTTTCTTCTAGTTCCATTGTTTTCTCTTATTTGGTTCATTCAGCAGAAAGCATCCTAACTGATGCTGTCATACTGGCTCTAATTGGGCCATATATCCATTCTTGACCATTCATAATGGGAATGTGATGTGTGATTGGCCTCAGCCTCAATGCCACAGTCCACTTCTGCAATGGGATGAATTGGTCCCATCCGACTACATGGACTGAGTATGGAGAAAGGGGAGGAATAGTTACTGGGAAATGAGGATATGGTTTTCATAAAATAGTGAAAAAATACTGTGAGGCAAAAATATCATGTGTCCAGTACTTTATCCTTCTGAATGTGCCTTTTATTACACAGTGGCCTAAAATTGTCAGTATAGTAAAATAAGGAGTTGTAATTTGTTACTTGGTCTGGTAGCCCAGAATATACAACTTTGGAAGGTTTTAAATCAAAGGTAGAGCTGCTATGCTATTGAATCATCTCAATAGCCTATAAATGAATATGTTTCCTCAGTTACGGCCTCATATATCCAGCTTTGGAACATCAGCCATTTCAAGGTAATGGCAAAGGAAAGTGTGGTCATGGCCAAGACAGACAAAGCCTGGGTTGCTGAATAATCCAGTGCTCTCTAAAGGATACTGGAAAACCCAGGCAGCTATTTAAGCTGCATGTGCCATCCCACAGGCCCGATGATTTTCTGGTCCCTTTTTCTCATACCTCCTGAAGTTCAGTTGGTCTAATGGCTGTCAGAGTCAGCCTGGTATATAAGAACAGCGGGACCTCAGGTCAGGCTGTGTCTAGTGATTTCAATTCTTCTGTTGGCTGGAATTCCATCTGTCAAGCAGGTTTTGCAGTCAGCCATTCGATAGCAGAAGGGTTAGCCCATGAAACTGGATTTCCTGTGTATCTGGAAACAAGAGCACCCCTGGAGATCTGACATGCTCTCTGAAAATTGGGGGTTAGTTTTAGCTATTCCCAGTTAGTCTCTGCTAAACCTAATGTACTTCAACATTTGAGTATAAAACACACACACACACGAATTTATTTTTTATTATGAACTTAAGTAACTTCATGGCAAGAGAATCTAACCAACATTAAACTACTTACTTGTCTCCAGAGTAATCTTCTCTTTGTCAATGCACAGACATGCATTTTTACTTACTTAAAATTAGTGTGAACATACTCATTTTTGTTTAAGAAAGGTTTTCTTTACTTTGGCATTCTGTTTTGTTTTCATAGGCAAAGAAAACACTGAGAAGGAGAAGGAATCATCCCTGGGGAGTTGCGAGGGTTGTGTGGGGTCATACTCCCCCAGAGTTAAAGAAACCTTAAGGACCCTGAACCCCTCCCCATATCTTCGATAACTGCCTTTCTAGACTAACAGTCACTGGAGCAGCTTTCCCACACAAGCAAGGGCCTCTCCAGATCTCACTCCACAACCAAGGGTGGACTCTCCCTTCTAAAGGAAAAATGAAATCCCATCCTTCAGGTGTGCTAGGGTCCACTTGTCTGTCATGAGCCTGTATGTACCCTTGCTCCCTGCATTATTGCATTGTTAGGTTATTTAACTGGTTTCCCACACAGGAAAGAAGTGGAAATGATGCTGCTCTGGGACAGTCCTCCATACCATTCCCTCTAATGTCTTTTTTTTAAAAGTGAAATTACACACTAATAGTTTCTAATCTATCAAAGCATAAATTTGCCAGTCCTCTTCCCCAAGTTAAGGGAGTAGCGAAGTTAGGTTTAATTAAAACCTACAACTATTTGTACAGCTGTCCCTCGGTTCATGGCTTGTAAAAGGATTAGGCTTCAAACTCTGCTGCCTAAATCCGTTGGGAGTTTCACACAAAACCATTATGCTTCTCATCTGGGCAGTGCCTGGCCCGGTTTCTCAGGAGCAGGCCTAATGCTCCTTCCGGGTCAGACTCTCCAAGCACAGGTGGCATGAACAACATAGAGAACTGCAGAACTTAGAGACACACAGTTCCTTTCTGTTTGGGGGGCTAGAGGCCCTTAAGGATACTTCAAGAAGTTCCTGAAAATTCCTCTAGGGCTGTGAGAAAGGGAGAGAGAAGAATCAGGCACAGTCTTCCTTTGTGAGCTTTTCTCTGGTTCTTCACACTTTCACTCCCAGGAAGGTCTTTTAAGCTCGCCTCCACCCCCAGCCCCCAGTGCATGGTCACTGTCAAGCATCTTTCCAAGGAGATGGGTGTGGGGCAATGCTGGGGACAGCTGTATCTGCACATAGCTGCACATTTTCCCACCACAGCCCTAGAGCAGAGGAAGAACTAGAGCTCAGCAGTTGGTTAATTTTCAAGTGCACGCGGAGCAGCACTTGGAGCAGCCTTGAGTCCAAACAAGGCGATTCAGGCTTAAAGAGAATTTCACCGGCCAGCTCGGATCACCCACTGCGGGCCAGGGGCGGGGCCGGACACACAAGGCGAGAGGCCAGGAGGCCTAGGAACCACGGGTTAGGAAATATGACCCTGGCGACCCCAAACTCTCACCGCCTCTCTCGCTCTCTGCTCCACCTGCCTGAGGAGCGCGCAGAGCCGGCAGAGGAGACGATGGCCAGTCCCGCGCCCTTAGTGGCCTCCATCAGCCACCAAATGGTGGCTTTGCAGACCCTGCAGCTCCTGCAGCAGGAGTGGGGCTGGGGGGACGGTGCGGGCACCCCTAGGAGTTCGCGCGACCCGGACCACTTGTCCTCGGCCCCAGCGCCTCACTCTGGCCCGCTGGGGGCCCCGGAGGGGCTGGGGCTGGGGCGGGAGCGGGGCAGCGGGGGCAGGGAGTTCAGGAATGAGGGGCCCCGGGGGCAGACAAGCTCTCCAGAGATGGAGGTAGTGCGAGGCGCCGAGGGGGGCGCGGAGCTGCTGCCCTGCCCCCAGGGCCGCGGGCGGTGCACCCTGGCCAGGACGGCGACGCGCAGCGCGCTGGCCCGCGTGGTGGACTCGACCTCAGAGCTGGTCAGCGTGGAGCAGACGCTGCTGGGTCCCCTGCAGCAGGAGCGGTCCTTCCCCATCTACCTGAAGGTGAGCCTGGCCTCCAGTATCCTGCCTCTGGAGCCGGATCGCCCTGCAGGCCTGGGATGGAGACTGGGTGGGATCACGGGATCCCAAGCTGAGCTGCCCACTGCGATTCAGCACCCGGGGGGGGGGGGGGGGGGGGGGGGGCGGGGGCGGGGTGAACGGGTGGTGGTAGCAGGAGCACTCGGCACTAGTGGCAGGGAGCTCTGAGCGCGGGTTGAGGGGTGCGTGCGGAGGCGCCCACCTGGGGCCTCCTGACTATGCAGCAGAGAAGCAGGAGAGGCGTTGCCAAAGGCCTCTGGAACTTCCTTTCTCGCTCACATAAATGTAAATCAGCTTCCTGCTCCAGCTGAAGGCCCTTTCCACAGGTGCAGCTTCTAGGCATGGAGGACAGCTCCCCCTACTCCCCTTTCAAAATTAATAACCCTTCTTCTAGAACTTTAAATACACTAAGCCCCCACTGTCTTTTGTATGACGAAATCACCTACGTTAATTCAAAGTCCTTTCAAACTTATGAATCGTAGTAATTTTTGCATAAATGTAGTTCCCCACAGAGCTCAGGGACCATACAGATTCTAAATTCTCATAAAGTGGAGTAAGGGTGAAGTGGGTACCTGGTGTTGAAAAGTGAATACTAATCCTAACCCTCTGGTAAGTCAAGCACCTTATGTTTGTAGGCTGTCTTTTCCTCATAAGGTACCCAACTGTCAGGAAACAGTAGCTGCCTCCCAGGCTGAGAGGGATCGTGAATATCAGGGGGTCTGGGTTATAGTCTTGGTTTTGCCATTAATTACCCTAACTAATTTAAGGTCACAATCTCTTTGAGGCCTCTGGCATTCCAGTTTTGACTTGGAGCATTGCATTGTTCACTTCCCTTGGGAGTCTAGCAGAAGGAAATGGGCAGGGCAATGAAGAAAGCTTAGAGCACTTCTCAAGAATTGTTAGTCATGCTTTACAGGTTAAGGTTTGGAAAAAAATTGCTATATCTTGGATTGCTTATATACTATAAAAGACTGATTCAAAAACCAAACGTAATAAAGCATATCACACACCCAAATAAGCATTGTTACTCTACATTAGGGTTTCTCAGCTTCTGCTTTCTTGACATGTTGTGCTGGACAATTGTGATGGTTTGTCCTGTGCATTTTGGGATGCTTACCAGCATCCCTGCTCTCTGTCCATTAGACACCAGCAGCATACCTCCCCCCAACCACACCCCCAAGTTGATAAAACCAAATGTTGACAAATGTGTATGCATGAGAGGGGAAACTAGAATGCCTCCAGGCAGGAAACACTGCTTCACTCACCTTAGAAAGTTAAAAAATGAAGCTGCATTTCACCAATGCTCTTGAGTTGGAGATGCACCTTTTTATGTCCTTCCCAGAAATAAAAAAAAAAATCCTGCCAATTAAATTATGATAGACTTTTGATTGTAAGATAGTCTCATTTCATGGATTTTGGAAATGTGAAAAAATGTACATCTTAGAATTGATGAAATAGGATGTGTTATATGATATTAGGAGCATATACAAGACATAGATAGGTTGGCAAAAGGAGAAACCAAGTGATCCGTTTTACCTAAGGTGATCCTGGCAGGTTTCTTGGAGGAGGTAACTTTAAAAAAAAAAAAAAAGTTTGCTCTCCAGGCATTAAAGGGAAAAAGCATTTTAGGGGAACTGTGTGATCCAAGACTCAGAAGCAATGAAAGGGCTTGGGGGGAATTAAAATTAGTTCACTATGGCAGAAGGCAAAAAAGGCATGAAGGTAGAGAAACACTCACCACAATAACAATGGGTATTTTTGTAGAGCTTTACTCATTTTTTTAAAAAAACAACACAATATTCTTTTTGAACATTTAGAATTTCTCAAACACATGCAAAGAAAAAAACATGGAATGAGTTTCTTCATGGTGGATAAAAAATGCTTAATAGTACTGAGTCTTGCTAAATTTGGTGGAGAAGATGGAGTTAACCAGTTTGACAAACATTTGTTACATGAGGAAACTGATGCTCAGAGGAACTTAGGACTTTGCTGAAGATCTTGAAGTGCTAGCCCGTGATTCAAACATGGTTTTATGTGACTCTTTCTACTGAATCACACTGCTAGCTCATAGGCATGTTATGAACATCACATTGAAATAAAGTACATGAGAGTGCTTAGTAGACAGGACACAGTCATGCATGCCATGCACTGCACAACACTTGGTATATAACAATCACATTGTAGACTCTTAGTTCTGGCTGACATAACAAAATGCCACAGACTGGGTGGCTTAAACCATGAACATTTATTTTCTCACTGTTCTGGAGGCTGGGAAGTTCAAGATCAAGAAGGTGGTAGCAAGTTTGGCTCTCTTCCTGGCTCATAGATGGCCACCTTCTCAGTGTGTCCTCACCTGGCCTTTCTTCTGTGCATGTGGAGAGAGAGAGATCTCAGATGCCTCTTTCTCTTCTTATAAGGACATCAGTACTATTGGATCTGGGCCCCACCCTCTGACATAGTTTAACTTTAATTACCTCCCTAAAGTCCCTATCTCAAAATACAGTGACGAGGAAGTTAGGTTTTCAATATATGCTTTTTTTTTTTTTTTTTTTGCGGGGGGTTGGGGGTATGGAGGACAAGTCATTCCATAACACTAGGTGATTTGTGTGCCTTCTTCCATGATAGCCACTTTACATAGTGACAAAAGGCACAAGGTAAACTTGGGAAATCATTGTCAAACTAGTAATACTAGCAAGAATGCTTTAGGCACCTGCAATGCAAAGGGAGCATAGAAATGTTCCAGAGACCAGAAGGAAGCCAGGCTAGGATTTTAAAATCTTCCCCAAATGACCAGCTCATATAGAGACTATTAAACAGCCAATTATGAAGTCATTGATTGAGTTTTGTCTGTCTTCTTTTGAGAGTTAAAAATACTTATAGTTGCCAAGAGTTCTTTCTGTTCTGAAGCAAGTTTCATGGAAACTATGGCTGATGCCAACTTTCAGAGGCAGAGGAACTTTCTTGACATTGCAGATTTAACTTGCCTATGAGCTCTCCCATTTCAATTAGCTAATTCTGGTACCAATTATTTCATCACATTTAGTAGTCCTCACTGTTTTTTTCATTCTATAAGCAAGAGCAGTTGTTAGGAAACTGTTGACTTTGGTTACAGTCACTGTAATGCTCTTTGCAAAATCCAAGTGTGAATATTGGGTTACTCAGGGGAATACATTGATGATGAGTGCTTCTCTCCCCCACTAAGGTTAATTAGTGAAGCCAGTTTCTGCAGATTTTAAAATTGTGTCTTCAAAAATTACTCACATACTATTGAAGAAAAAAGTCCTGATGGTCATATGATTAAGAGCCAGAGCCAGGGGATTGCTATTGACTTGAGACAAAATTGTGCTTATATGTTAGTGAAAGGCCCAGTGACTGCTCTAGAGGTAGCTTAATTACACTTTGTAATTCCTTATAATGTGAATGATATGAGAATCAGGACATGTAAACTTTCTGAAATAAAAATTTTGCAAAAGATATTGCAGAAAGGCCCTAAAACAAAACTGCTTATGTTTGACATCTCGTTGGAAATGCTGCCATGCTCTGTTTTACAAGATTGGGGTTTGCCTTGTGAATATACCTGAATCAAGTACTTGTATCCATCATAAAAAAATGCTTTTCACAGACTTTTCTAATGAAAATGATGACATATCCAAAGCAAATGCATAAGGCACCTTAGCTACTTGTGGGCATTGACACTGGGTACAGCACAAGTAAAAATGTGTAATTTCCTGTGGATGAGAGACTTTTTAGAGTGAATGGCAGATAGTTTGGTTCTTCATTGGGTGTGTTATTAATGTGCAGTTGCATATCTATTTGAGATTGATCTGTGTTTCAATCTGGTGACTGCTCTGGGCCCTGTTTCTCTGTAGCTCAAAGCCAGATGTTGATGAACCAAGTGAAATTGGGGAAATTTGAAGCATATTGTTCCTAATAGTATGGTATTCGTGACATTCTTCTATTTAGAGGAACAACATTCCCATTTTATGTACACATCCAGTGTGGAAGGTTGTAAGGGGTTTGGGGAGAGGATTTGTGTTCCTCTGTTGGGCCTAGCACTGGGTGGCTTTAGTGGAGAATGGTCTGCTGGCCATGCTGAAGCTCATTAAGGCCAGGACCCATGACAGAAAGCTGGAGAAAAGCTTTTTCTTTTCCACTTTCTGTAGAGATCATTAGGAATTCAGGGAGAGTGAGAGGGGAAAATGTGAGAAGAAAAAAAATTTGTGGAAGCCATTGTAAGAGAATATATAACTCAAGATGTGACTGCTTTGAAAAAAAAACAACTTATATTAAAGCTAGTGGTTAAGGGAATATGAACTGATTTATGGTTTATGTAGATCTAGAAATGATTTTAGTGACATAATGAGAAAACAACAACTTGCCTAGTGGATTGTTTAAAAGTTGTCTGCATTTTGGAGCCTATAAAGTCATATTGTATTTTGAATTTATTATTCACTGGTATTGGTTTCAGGAAACAAGCTTTGAAACTGATTTCTGCTGCCAGATTCTTTTTGCCTTCAAGCCTTCAGTTTTGATGGGAGTGTTTATTTTCAGGAAGAAGCTAAAAAAAAAGCTTAACTTTTCTTCCCTTTTTGGACTTTGCAGGTGCATGAAAGTTGCTCAAGGGTTCCAGATGTGTACATTATAAATAAACACAGTGCATAATGTGGAAAAGTACAAGTGTGGTGGTTTTTCTAAGAGACCTCCCTTACACCAGGTAGGAAAAGACAGAGCAGAGGAAGGGAGAGCTCTAGCTAGGTCTCTGATTAGCTAGGAGTTGGCTTTACATGGGGTGCAGAAGGTTCCATGCCTTGAATATCTTCCAGATGGCCAACCCCTCTCAATTATGTTACAGGAAAGAGGGATGGGCCAACAGGCCAATATTCAACCTAGATGTGACCAAGGCCAATTTGAATGTTCTAACACTCAATTAACCTTAAAAAACAGTGTGGATATGGCCAAAAAAGAAACATGCAACAATTCAGTTGTAGACATTTGTGTTTCATGGCCAAAGCTAGTTTGGTGCCTCCTCTACTTGCTCCCATAAGGTCCCTGTTCATCCCACTGTGGCATCTATAGCTCCATCACTGCTCACCAGTCTCTCTCCCATACTGGACTGTGAGCTCTGCTGTCTGCATCATCAGAGCACCTGGCCCTGTTTCTGATTTGGGGCAGGTCTTTGAAGAACATTTGAGTTTTGAAAGGGAGGTTAATTCCAGCTCTGTCACTCATTTGCTGTGTGATTTAGCTACATCATTTAATCTCACCAAGCCCTATTTCTTTGAGTGAGACAAAGCGCATAAGGTGCCTCACTTGGAGCTTGGCGCCTCCTAGGTGCTCATGGATCAGACCAGTGTTCTTAAAATGCTGGTTTGCCATGTTGCTCTCATGCTTGGAAGTCTCCAGGGAGTTTGCTAGGCCACTCACAGCTTTTCACACTAGCTTATATCCTGATTCTCTGTAATTTTCAGACTGGTCTCCTCCCAGTCCCAGCCCCTGCTTGACTTCAGGCTTTTGCTTATGTTATTCATTCTAATTGCTGGGGCCATCTCTTTTCCTTATGAATCAAATACTGCTTTTCCCAACACCACCTATCTTGTAGTGTCTATACAGTCCTCCCAACCTACCATTTCTCTGATGCCTCACCCAAACCTTCATGCCCTTCTGCAAAGGTTGGCAGCACTCTAATGACCTCAACCATATTTAAAAAAAATTTTTATTGTGGGGGAAAAAAGCATAACATAAAATTTACTATTTTAAGTGTATAATTCACTAGTGTCAAGTATATTAACATTGTTGTGTAACCAATGTCCATAACTTTTTCATCTCGCAAATCTGAAACTCTATACACATTAAACAGTAACTGCCCATTTTCCCTTCCCCAGCCCCTGGCAACCACCATCCTACTTTCTGTTTCTATGTGTTTGACTATTTTAGATACCACAGTTAAGTGGAATCATACAGTATTTGTGTTTGTGTGTGATTTATTTCATTTAGCATAATGCCCTCAAGGTTAAATTATGTTATAGCATATATCAGAATTACCTTCCTTTTTAAGGCTGAATGGTATTCCATTGTATGTATATACCACAGTTTGTTTATCTATTCATGAACACTTGAGCTGCTTCCACCTCTTAGCTATTGAGAATAGTGGTGCCATGAACATGGGTTTGCAAATATTTCTTACAGATCCTGCTTTTGTTTCTTTTGGATATATACAGAGAAATGGAATTGTTGGACCATATGTTAACTTCATTTTTACTTTTACCCCCATACTACTCTCTATAATGGCTGCATGATGTTGCATTCTCACCAGCAGTGCACAAGGGTTTTAATTTTTTCACCTTCTCGCCAAAATTTATTTTCAGGCTTTTTTGTTGTTGCTGTTTTTTAAGGTAGCCAGCCTGATGGATGTGAGGTGAGCTCAACCACTCTTTTGAGCCTTAATTTTATTCTATGTGACATCTCTACTGAACAGTTTAAATAGTTTCATATCACCAATAGGATTCCAAGTTTCTATGGAACATTTTTAAATTTTGTTTTCTCCCCTTCCTCCCCTTCCTTTCCTTCTTACTGACTTTCCATTTAGCAGAGTACTTTATTCCCTTAGACTGATGGGGTGTTTTATGAATACAATGAGTTTGCATATCCATGAGCTAATTTGACATTCACATCTCTCCATGTGGTAGCTATTATTGTTTTCATTTTACAGAGGAGAAAACTGAATAGGTCATAGAAAAAATGTCTTGTCCACATATGGCCTATCAAAGGCACAGAACCAGGGCTCTGATAGCAAGCCCAGTGCTCATGAGGGAATGAGCTCTACATCCCAGGGGTCTTTGTAGCTGCCTGAGGCTGCATGTCTTACCTAACATCAGTAAAGTACCTTTGGCTATGTAGGGTAATATGCTACCAGTGTCTGCGGATTAGGACATGAGCATCTTTGGGAAGCCATTATTCTGACTACCATAGGGTAGATTTCAGCTAAAAATTTGGAAGAAATGTTCTAAAAACTAGAGCCATGGGTTGCCTTCTAACCACATGAGTTTCTCTAGTGTGGCCAAGAAAATTTTGGACAACCACACATCAAGTATGCTATAGAAAGGATTCACACATTAGGAGGAGCTTTGTATGAACCTAGTGCAGTGCTTAGATTATGAGTCTAGAAATGTCTGTTCTTCTATAGGATTGGGTTTTTGTGTTTTTACCATAGCCTTCATCGCATTTCACTGTACATTTGGATATATGCTCTATGTGTCTCATTCTCTTTACTGGGTTATAAGCTCTTTAGAGAGCAGGTACCATGTCTTACTGCCTTTATTTATTTATTTTTATTTTTCGATTAAAGTTGGCATTCCATATTATTTTATATTAATTTCAGGTATACAGCATAGTGGTTAGACACTTATGAAGTGATCTCCCTACATAGTTATTATAATATTATTAATTATATTCCCTATGCTGTATTTTACATCCCTGTTACTCTTTTGTAACTACCAATTTGTATTTCTTAATCTCTTCACCTTTTTCATTCATCCCCTCAACCCCACTCCTATCTGGCGACCATCAATTCTTTGTATCTATTAGTGTATTTCTGTTTTGTTTGTTCAGTTATTTTATTCCTTAGATTCCACATGTAAGTGAAATCCTATAGTATTTTTCTTTCTCTGTCTGACTTATTCCACTTAGCATAATACCCTCTAGGTCCAACAATGCTGTCACAAATGGTAAGATTTCATTCTTTTTTATGGCTGATTAATATTTCATTGTATATGTGCACCACATCTTCTTTTTTCACTCATCTATTGATGGACACTTAGGTTGCTTTCATATCTTGGCTATTTTAAATAATTCCACAATGAACACAGAGATACATATATTTTTTCAAATTAGTGCTTTCACCTCACACTGTCAGAATGGCTATCATCAATAACTCAGCAAACAAGTATTGGAGAGGATGTGGAGGAGGGGAACCCTCATGCATTGTTGGTGGGATTGCAAATTGGTATAGGCACTGTGGAAACAGCCTGGAGGTTCCTCAAAAAATTAAAAATAGAACTACCTATGACCCAGCAATTCTACTTCTGAGGTATTTATCCAAAGAAATCCATATCTTACTGCCTTTTATCCAGTGTAGTCAGTCAGATTCTGAAGACTAGATATAAAATTAACTGATTCATTAACTGAATCAAACAAGCTGAGGCCATTATCCCAGTATGTTAGTTGAGTCACCATTTCATTTTAAAATATAAGTGCTGGCCATCAGTTTGGACCACTATAGTTATCAATACATTTCATATCCAGACTCTGAAATTACATAAGGTTTTAGAAGTTCCAAAACTGCTTTTAGATTGCTCAGCTATAGTGTTCTAATTCTGGCAAAGCACTCAAATCCCTAGGGTAGGATATTACATCATTTCTGGAAGCACCTGGGACTTGCTAAATAAAAGCTGCTGGGAAGATGTGCTCTGTCATTGAATAGAAAGCATGGAAGTGAAGTCATCACCAATATTGATCATGGGAATTTCTACAGAAGGCCTCAACACTGTGACTTGTGGCCCCACCTTATACAGCAGAATTAGTAAGGTTTGCTTGGAAGCCATTGTGACTGGATCCATAGTTGGCCTTCAGACCTTCCAGAAAGGAAGAGAAGCAACCACTTGCTTTATTTTTCCCTTCCCTGGCTTAAGAGTCCATGGAAAGCTATTCCTATTAATTTGTTTTCTTTGACTGTTAATATATTTGAGAAAGGATTAAAAGGAAATACTGTACTAAAATAGTAAAATAAAGAGACTTTGCAAAGCTTGCCAGAGATCTGAAGTTTACCCAGGGCCTCAGGGACCAGTACAGCTGAGCAGTAGAATTTTATTATATGTATAATTTCACCAAATGATGCCTTCTTTGATTCTTTACAGTAAATGTGAAATTGACTTCAGATTTTAGGCCCACAAATATATTTTAAGGGCATTTTCATCTTCTCTGAGTGATGAATGCCTTTGTAGACTGGGTAATAGGCACATGTCCGCACACATCTCAGTGGTTCCTTCTATTTTGAATTTCCCTTTGCAAGTTGTCTTTGATCCTCCCACTTTGTACTTAGAGTTGGATCACTTCTATAAAGCCAGCGGATAATTTTCCTTGATGTGGATCTATGGGAAGTAGTCCAGAGTTATTTTTTCCCAACTTTCCCATTCCCAAGCAATGTGCTCTAGCAATATAGGTTGCCCCATAAACTATGGGACAGATTATCTAAGTAGTCCCTCATACCTTCTGAGAAAAAATGAACAATGCACAAAGGCAGGGAAGCAAGAATGCTTTAAAGAGGAAAAAACCCAAGAGTGTGGTAGCCTATGAAGCCTTGGATAAAGGATCTGTAGCACACTGGGGTCCTACTGCCATTGTTTGCTGAATTGAAGAAATAGATGTTTTGTTTCTTGAAAGATGTTCTCTGTTAAACACTTTGCTAGAAACTCAGGTTCTTCTCACTTAAGTGACAGAGTTTATTTTTTCTTTTTTGTTGTTGTTTTTTAGGGAGAGGGAAAGCTTTATTCATTGTTTTAAAAAGTCCTTACCCAAGGACATGTTTTTGATTTTAGACAGAGGAAGAGAGACAGAGGGAGAAAGAAACATTGATGTGAGAGAGAAACATCAATCTGTTCCCTCCTGCATGTGCCCCAACAGGGTTCTAATCTGAAGCCTGGGTATGAGCCCTAACTGGGAATGGAACCTGCAACTTTTTTGAGGTGCGGGGCGACGCTCCAACTAACCAAGCCACCCGGCCAGGGAGAAGTGACAGTTTTTATTAGGGAGAAGAATAGCTTTGCTTTTCTATACAGAATTAGGAAGAAAACTCTAGTTTGTCATTAAACATTGGTTCAATGTTTAGTTCTTCCTTTTATTTTATTTTGAATTATTTATTTTCCTGAATTATTGAGTTGAATTCTTAGCTCATGGTTTTTCAGTAATTATTCTTTAGCTATTAAGGCATTTAAGTCTAGCATTTCTCACTGTAGCTATATTCCACAAATTTGTGATATAGTATTTTCATAATTGTTCAGTATAAAGTATTTTAAAATTTCAATTTTTTCACTGACCCATGAATTATTTACAAATAGATTTTTAAGTCATACATGTTTTGGGAAGGTTATTTATGTTATTGATTTCTCATTTATTTGCATTTTGACTTGTATAACATAAACTTTTTGCTACTCATTGAGATTTGCTTTGTAGCAATTATAATATAGTCAGCATTCATAAATATTATATAAATTTTTGAGAACAATGTATATTTGATTATCTCTATTGAGCCAAGGTTGTGATTAGTGTTTCAATCTTTTCTCTCCAGGCTGATTGTTACGTTGTTTGATCTGTCAGTTTCTGAGAAAGCTGAGCTAAAATGTCTTTATGTTTGTGGGTTGAATATAAAGTGAGGTTATCATGTTAGGTACACACAAGTACAAATTTGTCATATCTTCTTGGGGGAATAATCCTTTTTATTAATTGGGGTTTATTTTATACCTAATAATGATTTTTTTGGCTTTACTTTGGCTTCTCTTTGCTTGGCATATATGTTAGTATTCATTTACTATCTATCTTTAGGTATTTTTAGTTTTAAATGTGTTGATATATGAAAACATATAGATTTTTAAAATACAGTCTGGTAATCACTATATTTCAAAGGTGTCTTGTTTGGTGCTTTCTTTTCACTTGTTTTATGTTTGTGTATTTATTCATTTTTACCTTTTACAGTTACGATTGATAAAGTTTTCAGGTACCTTCCCCTGCTAATTCTGAAGTTGTATGTATTATTTCTCTACTTTAATGATAATGCTCACATTTCTCACATATATACTTAACAAGTCTGAAATTTATCAATTTTGCCACCTTTCTCTTGAATAAATGCAATGCCTTAATATATCTTTCCATCCTGCTTGTTACTACTATTCAGCATTTTAGAACCATCTTGCTTTTGTAAACCCCAAGTTAGTTGTGATAATTTTTGTTTTGAACAGTCAGTTCTTTAGATCTTATACCATATTTTTAAGTTTCTTCGTTCACTGTTGCTTCTTGTATCTCCTTCTTTCCTTCTACATTGAATTTCCTCTTTCTGAATTATATCTTTAGGAAGATCTGACAGTGAGTGTCTATTTGTGGTAACTCCTTTTGTCCTTCTAAATGAAGATATATTTATTTTGCCCTGATAGTTTACTTAGATTGAAAAAAACTTCTAGGTTGACGTTTATTTGAGGATATTATTCTATGTTTTTCTGTCTTCAGTTGTGGCTTAGAAGTTCACTGTCAGTCTTGTCATCCCTTAAAACCCATTTCTTTTTTCTCTGGTTACTCTGAAGAGTAGTTTTGCCTTAATGAGTTTAGATTTGTATCTCATTTAACTTACTCTGGACAAGGCTTGTTTTATTTCCTGAATCTGAGGATTCATGTTTTGGATCAAATTTGGATAATCTTATCCATTATTCTCTTGTTTCCTGGAAATGTATTTGTTGTACATCATTGTTATGTTATCCATGTTGCTTAACCTCTCATTTATATTTCCCATGTCTTTAGCATTTCATTTTGTATTCTGGGCATTTTTTTTCACATTTATCACCCTGTTTACTAGTCCTCACTTCAGATATATTCATTCTAGTGTTTAAACTGTCCACTGAATATTTAATTTGTCATAATAGTTGGAATTTCTAGAAATAGTATTTGGTTCTTTTTCAAGCCTGATTTTTCTTAAAACATTTTTTATTTTTTTTCCTATATCTTTTATTATTTTAAGCATATTTTATAGTTTATGTCTGAAATTCTGGGAGTTTAATATTGCCCTGCATTGTATCTGCTATATCATGATGAATTGTATTTTAAATCTCATATTTGGAGTTTGTCTTTGACAGAGCTTTATGGGAATACCACAGAGGGGTGTGGGTTGTGGACATGTTCTGTGGAATAGGTTTTTGTTTGCTTTTCCTTGTGTCCATGGATATTTCAGCCCAGTTCCAATTTTCAAGTTAATTTCTTAGCATGAGTGTTCCCAGAACATGTATATGGTGTAGAGGGCAGCTCCAAACTTAAACTTTCTGTGTAGTACAGGTCCATAGTTTCACATTCTTGGGGCAACTTTGCCCTCATCCCAAACCCAGCTCAAGAGAGACTGATTTTCTTTTCCTGATGGGTATTGGTGGGCAGCTACAGTAATCTACTTTTCTTTTGTTTCTGGCCTTTGGGGATTTCCATTACTTTCCTGCAAGTGTTCTATTTTATTTACCATTTAGTAGTAAAGGGTTTTGAAGAAACTAAGCATGCCATGTTGCCAGAACCAGAAGTCTGTGGGAAGTCATTTCCATTTATTTACAAATAAATTATATGATGTGGAGTAATTTCAGAATACCATTGATATGCAATGTATTTTAGAAAATGAAACTTTTGGGTATTAAAAAGCCAGTTAATTACTTCCTTGTTTTAAACTACCTGGGAACTATTTTTTCTAAATTTGCATTGGAAATTTCTTGAGACCCTGTTCAATAAATAGTAAATCTGGGCAGTTTTTTCACATTTATCACCCTGTTTACTAATCCTCACTCAGATATATTTATTCTAGTGTTTAAACTCTCCATTGGAACCTTGAAGACACCGAGTATGGAATAATAGGAACAGAGGCTATTTGTGTATTTGTCAAAGCTCTTTTAGAACAAATAACAGAAACTCAACTTCAAATGGTTTGAGTAAAAGGGATAATTGTTGACTCAGATAAACAAAAAATGCTGGGGTTTATTTAAATATGGCTAAGTTGACATGTTCAGAAAATGTTATTAGAATCAGTCTCTTTTAATTTCTTGGGTCTATTTTTTGTGTGTGTTGGATTGTCATTGGATTCTCTGCTGTGGTGGCAAGATGTTTTCCAACAGCCTCAGTTAGAGGGAGTTTCTCTTCCCTAGCCTAGCGAATATTCTGGGACTGTGGCTTATCAGTCTATGTTGGGACACCTGTCCATCCCTGACCAATCCAAGTCGCTGAGGCTTGGTATGCTCTGATTGGCCTGGTCCCTGGAGTTGTGGAGTGGGGTCAGCTTTGGTCAAACCACACAGGATGAGAATGGGGGACAATAGTTCTCTGGGAGAAAAATCAGAGTGCTATCGTTAGAAGAGATGGGGATGGAAGCTGGGTATACAAAGCATAAAACAAATGTCCTTAATAACCTAATTGCTTGTTTGTGTTCCTTTCAGGATAGTGTTGAGTTTAGAAACATCTGCAGTCATCTGGCTCTACAGATTGAAGGACAGCAGTTTGACAGAGATTTGAATGCTGCCCACCAGTGTTTGAAGACAATAGTCAAGAAGTTGATTCAGTCACTTGCTAACCTTCCTTCTGATGCTCATGTGGTCGCCTGTGCTTCCTTGAGACAGATCTTACAGAATCTCCCAGACATATGAGTATTCGGGACACTGGAATCAAAACCACAGCTAAGCACTGCTAAGAGAACTAGGGACCTTACCTTCAGCAGACAATGGATATTTTTATTCTCACTAAAGAGACACTTGATAAAATATATAGCAACGTGACCAGTGGCATCTGTACCCTCATAGCATGTTGGTGAAAAATTTTTGAAACAGTACTTCACATTTTTAAATATGTTGACATATTTGATGACTTTTTGATGGAAATATATTCTACTTTGTGGAACTGATTGGATTCTATATGTATATATATTTATTAATTCATATTAAGTATTCATTTTTATTGAATGATACATGAATCTATATTCATATTAATGTAGACCTATGAAGTTTAATACGGTTATTCATATGATTAAAGCTCTATGTTTCTTAAAATTATCTTGAATAAATGGAATTTTTGATAATTGATAGGTTGTACTTACAGAGCACTTTATTTTTTGTTATGAGACTGATCCTTAGCTAGTGTAGGACCACATGTGTCAGTAATTATGAGTTCCAGACCTGGCATTAATAACTTACTGTTGGGCAGGAGGAGAGCTGCTTATAAACCTTGTGCTTTCATATATTGCTTTGTAAATTTCAAATGATAATGAGCTGTGAAGTACCAAGGATATATGATATGTGAATGCAAATACTACAGTACTATTAAAGTCATATGGAAACATCAAGCTCTTCTTACTGTTTCTAATATTCCACTTGAAGTAGGAAATTCTTGTGAAAAAAAGGAGGAGTTAGATATACTGTCAGGTTTCCCTAAATATTTGGTTATGAAAAGAGAGAGCTACATTTTTACTACAGCGATCTTCACAAGCTTAGGAAACACTGCATTTCTTGTTGTTTAATGATGACTGTTGAAAACCAAAGTAAATTGAAATACCACTTTTTCCTTAAAATTTTCATAGAGCCCGGGTGGGCGTGGCTCAGTGGTTGAGCATCGACCTAGAATCCAGGTGATCGGGGTTCGATTCCCGGTCAGGGCACATGCCTGGGTTGCGGGCTCGATCAATGACTCTTTCATCATTGATGTTTCTATCTCTCTCTCCCCCTCTCCTTTCCTCTCTCTGAAATCAATAAAGATATATTTTTAAAAAAATTTTCATAGAAACAACATCAGATTTAGAAAAAAAGAAGTATAATGTATATGTGCATCTTGTTTCCTAAAGGAATGAAAAACTGGGTCTGTATGGTGAGAGTATATCTACTATTAAAAAATAAAGTGGCTTTTTAAAATGTTTTTTAAAAATTATTTTATTGTTGAAAGTATTACAGATGTCCCCCATTTTCTTTCCTTTACTCCCTTCTCCATTTCCCACCCCTCCCCAGTTCTTCACCTGTCTATTGTTTGTGTCCATGGGGTGTGTATAATGTTTATATAAAAAATAAAGTGTTAATAGTAATCAAAGCCTTTTAATCCCACTTACTCTAATCCTACTGCTTCCAAATATTTTCTTCCAGAATCTGAAGATGAAAGGTAAATACATTGCTTCTCTTCATATGTAACTGACCATTTCCATAGAGGAGAATTAAATATATGAAACAATTCTAAACAAAAGAGGAAAGGGGTGTGTGTGTGTGTGTGTGTGTGTGTGTGTGTGTGTGTGTGAGAGAGAGAGAGAGAGAGAGAGAGAGAGAGAGAGTGTAAGGGAAGGGTGGGCCAGAAAGGTAGAACATTTATCCTTCCCAGAAAGGGAACAATCTTTCGTGTTTAGTTTTCCTACTCCTGGGACACTGTGTCCTGGGAGTATCGCTGTATTTTATCATGCAGTCTTTCCCCAGGGAAATTACCCAGGACTCTTCGTTAAAGACTTGCCATTATTTGTAGGCTGCATTCCCCATTGTGATCAGTAGCTCTCTCAACCACTATTAATATAAGATTTTTATTGTCTTACCTCAAGAAATATTGAGTGTTCTTGTGTTTTCTATTCATGCTTGTGCTTTCCCCCCACTTTGCGATGTATTTCCCATAAACCAATTAAAACCTTATGCATCTTTCGAGACCTGATTTGCCTACCCCCACCTCCATGAATCCCCCTGGATCATCCTACTAGGACATGGGATCTTCCTCCTGTGAACTCACATGAAATACATTTTGTGCTACTGAATGTAGGCATTTATCATATACCATCTTATAACATGGCTATTCATATACCTGCTGTTTAAGGTCAGCTTGCTGAGGGCAGGGATTATTCTAGATATCTTTGCATATCATATAGAAGCTACAGTTCTAAAAGTTCTTTGATCCTATTATAACTTCCATTGCCCCTACCACCTTTTTACAACTACCACCCCAATTCTTATTTCTGTGGCTTACTTTCTATGGTCAATCTGTATAACATTTGGTTGTATATGCCACCAATTCCCTTCTCATATTTTTTTTTAGTTGAATGCTACTGGCTAACTCCATTTCTGGTCAAGACTAACTCTGCATACTCCATGTCTGCACATGAGTTTGTTTTGTTTTATTGGTGAAGGGGACTTATTTTTTTAATTTTTAAAATTTATTTTTTTATTTAAATATAGTTGATATACAATACTATTTTAGTTATACTAGTTCCAGCTATATAAAATAGTGATTTGACACTTTTATACCTTAAATGTGATTACCCTGCTAATTCTAGTAATCATCTGTCTCTGTGCAAACACCACAATATTATCGACTATATTCCCTTCATATTTTTCACCCATCCCCCCACCTCCTCTCCTCTGGTAACCATCCCTTTGGTTTCTGTTTCTATGGGTCTGTTTTTGTTTTGTTTTTCAGATTCCATATATAGCTGAGACCATATATATTTGTCTTTGTTTGACTTATTTCACTTAACATGATACCCTCTAGGTCCATCCATGTTGCAAAAGGCAAAATTTCATTATTTTTTATTGCTGTGTAATATTCCATTGTATATATATTTACCACATCTTTTTTATCCATTTATCTACTGATAGACACAGTCTCTTCAAATGATGTTGGGAAAACTGGACAGATACATGGAAAAAAAATGGCACTGGACCACTTTCTTACACCACATACAAAACTAAACACAAAATGGATTACATACTTAAATGTAAGGCCTAAAACCACAAACTCCTAGAAGAAAACATAGGTAGTAAATTACTTGACATCAATCTGAATCTTTTTGGATATATTCCCTAGAGCAAAGGAAATAAAAGCTAAAATAAATGTTACTTCATCAAACTAAAAAGCTTCTGCACAGAGAAGGAAACCATCAACAAAACAAAAAGTCAACCTACTGAATGTACATGAGTTTTGGTTGTGCCTTGAGAACACACACAGCTGAGCCAATCTCACTTCATGGCTCCCAATCTCAAGGGGCCCCTGTGTTATTCATTAACACTACTTCATTTTCTAGACCTACGTTACACAGTATGGTAGCCACTGGCCACACGTGGCTCTTGAACACTTGAATATGGCTAGTCTGAACTGAGGTGTGCTGAAACTGGAAAATGCACACTGGCTTTAAAAAACAGTACATACTTTAAAAAAAAGAAAAGTAAAATGCCTCAATGATTTTTTATACTGATTATATGTCCAAATGACAACTTTTTGAATATGTGGGGTTAAATAAAATATATAATTAAAATTAATTTACCTGTTTCTTCTTACCTTTTAAGGTGGCTAATAAAAAATTGGAGTTTTATATGTGGCTTGCATTATAGTTCTATGGGATAGCACTGTCACAGAAAGTTTACTAGACAATTCAAAACTGTCCTTGGCAATTTACTCTTTAACAGGTTGTTCACACTTTCTCAAAATTGGTTCTTCTCCATCCTTCTCATTCTCAGCTGATGACATTGCTTCTGATTGTACAGGGAAAAGAAGAGCCATCAGCAGTATATGTTCATCTTCACACTGGCAGATGTACCTTATATCTATGTTCCCTTTAAAAAGGACCTTCCCTGCTCCTGCTCCTGCTCCTAGCTGAGGCTACTTGATGACTTAGGCACTGAACCCTATTCCCTCTAACTTCCTTGAGGGCTTCCCTCTTAGGCTCCTTCCCTTGTCTGCATTACCAGTTTTTGCCTTTCAACAGAAGCATTTCTATTAGCATGATATTGTGTAATGACATTTCCAATCTTTGAAAAGCAGTTCCTCCAAATAGTACTCTATTTCTCTGCTCTGCTTAAGAGTAAAACTCATTGCCATTGTCCACTTTATTTGTCTGCAATTCCTTTTTGAACTCACTTGAAACAGATTTTGTATCCACAATTCCACAAACTCTCCCTTATCATGACCTCTAATTACCAACCCACTGGTGAATTCAATGGTAAAGTCTCAATTCTTATCTTAAGTGATCTATCAGCCGCTTTCGACACACCGATTACTTCTTTCTTGAATCACTTTCTTAGTCGGTTTCCAGGTCAGCAGGCTTCCTGGTTTTACTTCCTCGCAAACTCACTACACAGACAGACCTTTTCCCTTCCTCCACATCCCCTGACTTCTGAAGTTTGGATGAGTCAGGCTCATTCTTGTTCTTCTTCTCTATTTAAACTCACTTCATGGCAATTTTAAATATCAGCTATTCACTAATGGTGCCCAGATATATGTCTTTTTCTCTGAACTCCAGACTTCTGTAGCCAACTGACTACAGAATATTTCTACTTGAGTGTCTAAAAGATATTTTAAATTCCAAAATGAAATTTTGATCCCCAAACCCGCTTCTTCCCCAATTTCTAAATCTTACTTGGCGTTGGCTCATGTCCTTTCAGTTATATAGGCAAAAAAAGTTGAACTCAACTTGACTCCTCTATTACTTTCCCCTCTAGCCACTCAACTGGCACATCTTATTGACTCAGCCTTAAAATTACATCTCAAATTTGATCACTTCTCACCACTTTCACAGACACTACCCCAGTCCTGGGCACTATTATCTTCTGCCTGGGATATTGCAATACCTTCCTAAACAGCCTCACTACTTCACTGCCCTCTCTTCATTCTCCATTTCCCACACATTAGCCACAGTAAAACAAGTCAGACCAATTACTCATGTACTCTAAATACACCATGGCTTTCTTTTTACTCAGAATAAAATCCAAATTCTGCCTGTGACCTACCTCCTACTACACTTCTAACAACACTGGCTTCTTTGCTGCTCTCACCTCTTCAAACACAACTAGTCTCAAGATCTTTGCACTTGTTCTTCCCTCTGCCTGAAAGACTTTTCTCTCATCTATTTCAAGTAGGTCTCTGCTCCAATGCCAGCTCATTAAAAAGGCCCCCTTTAGCCCCCTCACTGCAAATAGCACTCCTGTCACCTCCTTATCCCTTCTCCTTGCTGTTTTCTTCATAAGGCCATCTCGTAATGGCTTGAATTTATATGTTTGTTTTTTTGACTCTTATAGTGGGTTGAATGGTGGTCCCTAAAGTTTGTCTCTGTCCTCATCAATGGAACTTGTGAGTATTACCAAGTGTAGCGAAAGTGACTATGCCCTTGAATAGTAACAGACATGATTACATTAGGGATATTGAAATGAGATTATTTGGGATTATAAATGCCACCACAAATGTCCTTATAATGAAGAGGCAAAGGGAGACAGTGGAGGCAGCAGTGTGACAGGCACAGGTTGGAATGATGTATCTACAAGTCAAGGATACTGACAGCGAGAAGAAGCTGCAAGAGGCAAAGAATGGATCTTCCCTTCCAGCCTCCAGCAGGAGAGCTGCCTGCTTAATACTGGATTTTGGACTTTCGGTCTCCAGAACTGAGAATAAATTTCTGTTATTAAGACACCTGTTTGTGATCATTTGTTACAGCAGCCATAAGAAACTAAGCACACCTGTTTTCCTTATTAGAATATAAGCACTGGGCCATTGTCTGTGGCTATATCATCAGTATTGTAGAAATGTCTGGCACAGAGCAGCAGCTCCATCACTATTTGATGAATAAATATATACAAGTCATGTGGTTAGTCACTGAAGCTATTTTTTTAACCATAAAATTTGATTCCTGTATAAATTCCCCAAGTCTTTCATACCTTTTCATAAATACCTAAACTCAAAGGAAAAAGTTGGACAATTTTTAAGAGTTAAATGAATCAGCACATCTTGGTCAAGGGCTGGGTTAAAAATGATTATGTAGTTATTATTTAATAAGTGGTTAATAATCATGTTGATCATTATAACAATTACTGGGCCAGTCCAGTACACCCTGAAGAGTGGTCCATTTTCTCTTCTCCCTTACCTCAAAGACCACATATATGTGCCTTTAAAAAAGAACATTTTAAGCTTCATTATTGTGGGCTGTTTTAGCCGACAGCCATATCATCGTCATCAACTAAAATAATAGTAATGAAAATTCCTACATTTTTATGGCTCCAGAAATGTTTTGGGGAATTTGGTCATCTTGGAGTCAGCCCCAAGTTTTAATTTAAGACCATATAGTGCCTGGAGCAGTGGCATGGGGACACTTTGTAGATGTTTCTTCATAATGCTGAGGAAATTTGAGTCATGATACTTTGCTGAACTTCCTTGGATATTTCACACTCCTATTGTCCTGGATTCTTTTTTCTTTTTCTTTTTTTTCTTTTCCTTCTTTTTTGGGGAGTTTTTTTTCCCTTTTTTTTTCTTTTTCTTTAACATATTACAGATGTCCCATTTACTCCCCAATGACACGATCCACCTCATCCCTTCCCCCTCCCCAGTCCCTCTCCCCACCATTGTCCCTGTCCTTGGGTTGTGCATATATGCATATAAATTCTTTGGTTACTCTCTCCCCCTCCACCCACTTGCCCTATTCCATCCCTCTGACATTCGTCAGTCTCATCTATGCATTTCATGTCATTGAATCTATTCTGTTCACCAGTTTATTAAGTTCTTTAGATTCCACATATAAGCAAGATCATGTGATGTTTGTCTTTCGCTGCCTGGCTTATTTCACTTAGCATAATATTCTCCAGGTCCATCCATACTGTCCCAAAGGGTACGAGATCCTTCTTTAAAGCTGCGTAGTATTCCATGGTGCAAATGTCCCACAGCTTTTTTATCCACTCATCTGCTAATGGGCACTTGGGCTGTTTCCAGATCTTAGCTATTATAAACTGTGCTGCTATGAACATTGGGGTACATATATTCTTTCTGATGAATGTTTCAGGATTCTTAGGATACATTCCTAGGACTGGAATCACTGGGTCAAACAGCAGCTCCATTTCTAATTTTTTGAGGAAACTCCATACTGTTTTCCATAGTGGTTGCACCAGTCTGCATTCCCACCAGCAGTGTACTAGGGTTCCCCTTTCTCCACACCCTCACCAGCACATGTCGTTTGTTGCTTTGTTGATGGCAGCCATTCTGACAGGTGTGAAGTGATACCTCATTGTGGCTTTAATTTGCATCTATCTGATGATTAGCCACATTGAGCATTTTCTCATGTGTCTCTTGGCCATGCATATGTCCTCTTTGGAAAAGTGTCTGTTCAAGGCCTTTGCCCATTTCTTAATTGGGTTGTTTGTCTTCCTCTTGCTGAGTACTATGAGTTCTTTGTACACTTTGGAAATTAGCCAATTATCAGATACATCCTTGGCAAATATGTTTCCCAGATTGTGGGGGTCCTTTGTATTTTGAGGCTGTTTTCTTTTGCTGTGCAGAAGCTTTTCAGTTTGATGTAGTCCCATATGTTCATTTTTTCTTTTGTTTTTCTTGCCCTAGGAGATGTATCAGTGAAAATTCCGCTATGTGGGATGTCTGTGACTTTACTGCCTATGTTTTCTTCCAGGATTTTTATGGTTTCGTGACTTACATTTAAGTCTTTTATCCATTTTGAGCTTATTTTTGTGTATGGTGAAAGTTGGTGGTCGAGTTTCATTTTTTTGCATGTATCTGTCCAACTTTCCCAGTACCACTTACTGAAGAGACTGTCTTTACTCCATTAGATGCTCTTGCCTCCTTTGTCAAATATTAACTGATCATAATGGCGAGGGTCTATTTCTGGGGTCTCTGTTCTGTTGCATTGACCTATATGCCTGTTGTTGTACCAATACCAGGCCATTTTTATTACAGTGGCTTTGTAATACAGTTTGAAGTCTGGTAATGTGATCCCTCCCACTCTGTTCTTTTTTCTCAAGATGGTTGCAGCTATTCAGGATCTTTTTTGGTTCCATATAAATTTTTGAAATGTTTGTTCTAGGTCTGTGAAATATGCTGTTGGTGTTTTCATAGGAATTGCATTAAATTTATAAATTGCTTTGGGTAGTATGGACATTTTAATGATATTAATTCTTCCAATCCATGACCATGGTATATTCTTCCACTTGTTTAAATCTTCCTCTATTTCTTTTTACAGCTTCACGTAGTTTTCTGAGTACAGGTCTTTTACATCCTTGGTTAAGTTTATTCCTAGGTATCTTATTTTTTTAGTTGCAATGGTAAATGGTGTTGCTTTTTTAGTTTCTCTCTCTGAAAGCTCATTGTTGGTGTTTAAGAATGCCATTGATTTCCAGATGTTGATTTTGTATCCAGCTACATTGCCAAATTCGTTTATCAAATCTAGTAGTACTTTGATGGAGTCTTTAGGGTTTTCTATGTACAATATCATGTCATCTGCAAATAATGACAGTTTTACTACCTCCTTTCCAGTTTGGATACCTTTTATGTTTTCTTCCTGTTTGATGGCTGTGGCTAGGACTCCAGTACTATGTTGAATAAGAGTGGTGAAAGTGGACATCCCTGTCTTGTTCTGGTTTTTAATGGAAATGGTTTTAGTTTTTTCCCATTGAGTATGATGGTGGCTGTAGGTTTGTCATATATGGCCTTTATTATGTTCAGGTATGTTCCCTCTTTTCCCACTTTGCTGAGAGTTTTTATCAGAAATGGGTGCTGGATTTTGTTGAATGCTTTTTCTGCATCTATTGATATGATCATATGATATTTGTCCTTCATTTTGTTTATGTGATGTATCACATTTATTGATTTGTGGATGTTGTACCAGCCTTGCATCCCTGGAATAAATCCCACTTGGTCATGATGTATCATCTTTTTAATGTGTTGCTGGATCCAGTTTGCTAGTATTTTAGTGAGGATTTTAGTATATATGTTCATCAGGGATACTGGCCTGTAATTTTCTTTCTTTGTAGTATCTTTATCTGGTTTTGGGATTAGGATGATGCTGGCCTCATAAAAAGAGTTCGGGAATTTTCCCTCCTCTTGAATTTTCTGGAATAGTTTGAATAGAATAGGTGTTAATTCTTCTTAGAATGTTTGGTAAAACTAGCCTGTAAATCCATCTGGTCCAGGACTTTTGTTTGCTGGGAGTTTTTTGATTACTGCTTCAATTTACTTAGTTGTTATCGGCCTATTCAGGCTTTCTGCCTCTTCTTGATTCAGCTTTGGAAGGTTGTATGCTTCTAGGAACTTGTCCATTTCCCCCATGTTGTCCAATTTGTTGCCATATAGTTGCTTCCCCTGGAGTCTTGTGTTTAGATGCTCTATAACAATGATTTTTGGATGGTGGAAGTACATTTGCTTGTGGAATAAAACTAGGGGCCATGCAAAAACTTTCTAAGCAGAGCTGGATGAACAAGTAACAAAATGGAACCTCCACCTCTTCTCTTGTCCTTAGATGTTCTCCTCATCTTCACTAGCTTCTGTACTTTCTAAAATCCTGGAGTGCTCCCAGGTCAGCCTGATGCTACATCTTAACTACACACCTTATACTTTTTATTAAAAAGTTTTTTATTGATTTGTAAAAAATATGTCTTTATTAATTTCAGAGAGAGGAAGGGAGGGGGGAGAGACAGAAACATCAATGATGAGACAGTTATTGATCGGCTGCCTCCTGCATGCTCCTTCCTGGGGATTAAGCCCACAACCCAGGCATGAGCCCTGACAAGGGATCAAACCTTGATCTCCTGGATCATAGGTCGATGCTCAGTTGCTGAGCCATGCCAGCCAGGCAAGAAAAGGTTTTATTGATTTTTAGTGAGAGGAAGGGAGAGAGAGAGAGAGATGTGAGAGAAACATTGATCAGTTTCCTCCCATTCACCCAACTAGGGATCAAATCCACAGCCTGGGTATGTGCCCTGACTGGGAATGAAACTTGTTATCTTTTGGTGTATGGGGCCATGCCCAACCAACTGAGCCACACTGGCCAGGGCTCACACCTTATACTTTTTAATATACAATTTTAATAAATTTTCTTTTGTGTTTTTAGGACTAGTTCTCTCCCTCCATTTAAATGCTTTTCTACATTTCTAACTGATATAGTTTTTCCTCAAAGTGGATTAGTTTCCTTGGTTTAAATGAAAACCTTTGGAAGGTAGGAAATCGTTCAGATACTTATTTCATACAGAACACAATACTTCAAGAATTAAGTCTTTCCTGTCTAAAAATTCCTTCCAAAAGTTAGACCCACTTTCCATTCTTCTTCATGCTCTGATGCTAGATACTTATGTAGTAAATCTATCTGAGAGGAGTATAAATTCTGTAGACATTTAATTCAGCAGAACTTCAAATAAATGTTTCTTATAATCTCGGTATCCTCATCGGGATCTCAGTGTTCCATTCTATAGCCAAAATATGACCACAGTCCTGGTTTCACTTAGCTGTTGTAGCCCTGATGTCTATTACCTGAGAGCTTACATTTGTCTGATGTAACTTATTTATTGCTACCCTCGATAGAGGTGATACTTAAAGCAGAACCATAGTTTATAAATTTCTCTCCTTGTAGACAAGCTTATATCTGCTCCATGCTTATGGTCATAAGTCAGGAGACACTTTCAAGGTTGGCAGAAATCTTTCCCTATACAGAATTAACACTAATTCGTTCCTCTTGCTTTGATGGAGACATTGATAATAATCATGGCCTCATTTTCTTTCTGCTTAAAAAAGCATTATGTAATGTCTGTGGAGCATATAGGGTATCTAGTGGGAAAATAAATTTAAAATGATCTTAAAAATAAGTAAAAAACAGTGTTGGCTTAGTTGCTACAAAGAAGAGAGAGGAGGGACTACCAACCCCCTACCCTCCTGTCACTCTAGCTCTGACTGTAGCTTAAGAGCACTGGAGTACAGCACAAGCTCAGAACACCCTGTAGTGTATGTGTGTGCATGTGTACATGCTTGTGTGCATGTATGTGTGTAATTTCCTATATCAATAAATACATGATTTCCAGGTGTCTCCTCTCACTTCCTTTACCCACTTCAGTAATTTGAAATATGAGTTGAAAAGATCTTTGAATGGGGAGATTTCTTTATTAATAATTGTACCTCCAAAGATAAGAAATCCCAGAATGACATGCAGTTCTAAGCAATGATTATATATCTAACATGTTCCTGAATGGGTTTTTGAGTCCTGACTAATTATTACGTCCTAATTTCCCAGGCTTTAAAAACAGTTTATTACAAATAAAATGAGTCTATGAGGAAATGAGGGTGGCCCTTAGTAAATCAGTATAACAAATGAAGAATAGAGTTTGTCAAATAAATAACTCAGCCCTTTTATATTTATCTAGGTAACTCTTTGTGCATTTATTTGTTTTTTTACCCTTGTATTTTGAAATAGTTATAGATTCAGGTTATTCAGAGATTACAGATTTATAGGAAATTGCAAAATATAGTACATGGAGTCTTGTGAACTCTTCTTCAGCTTTCTTCAACTATGATATCTTATATGTCTGTAGTACAACAGCAAAACCAGGAAGCTGACATCAATACAATAGTGCTAACAAGAATGCAGGTTTTATTCAGTTTTCACACATACTCGTGTGTATCTGTCTGTGTGTATGGTTCTATGCAACTTGATTCCATGTAAATATTTCTGTTATCACAAGCAAGATACAAAACTGCTCCATCACTCCAAGGAACTCTCTTGTGCTGCCCTTTTATAGTTGAAGTCACACCACCTCCCATCCATATCTCTTGTCTCCTGGCAACCACTAATTTTGCCTCCATCTCTATAGTTTTGTCATTCAAGAATGTTATATAAATGAAATTATACAGAATGTAATCTTTTGAGATTGGCTTTTTTTTTTTCTCACTAAGCATTGTACACTTGAGATCCATCTAAGATATCACATGTTTCTATAGTTTCTCCTACATTTTTGAGCAGTATCCTGCATTTTTTTTTTTTTAATCTATTATTACACACTATATTCTAAAAATGTGATTTTGGGTGGGCTCACCAAAACAGATGCAGTACAGCAAGATAAAAATAGGTAAGTCAGAAGATTTGAATTTCAGGTGCAAAAAATTATTAATTTGAAGTCAGGGCTAAGGTGAACACACAAAATATACATAAAGAGTTGTTCAAAAATTTGGCTTTCAACTTCCTGGTGGTCATTACAAAAAGAAATTAACCAGCTCACAGAGTCTGAAGACAGAGGCAAACAAATTGCTCAGGGGCAGCGTAGCCACTTCCAGTGCTCAACCTGGAGGGGAGAGTCTTCCCCAGGAGGTAGAGCAGGAGACAGCAGCAGCTAACAATTTAGGAATAAAGAGAGACTCCATGAAAAGATGAGTGTTAATAAGACAAGGAATTTCCTTGCACAAGTCAAGATTCTGGTTACCTACCTTCCTTACTCTGCTACCGTAGAACAATAAGGATATAAACATTCTGTTCTATGTTCAGAGAAAGTCATCCATGTGATTGGATGTGAAATAATAAGTAAGCAGAAGGGCAGAGGTATGTGAACTGAAAAGCCATTATGCTTTCTTTCAAAGCCCAGTGAATTCTTTCCTTCACCTAGAGGTGCAGAGTAGAGTGCCAAATGGAGATCTATAGGCCCAGTTGGGATGTAGATATGTTTTATGGGGCCAAAAGAGGGTGATTTTGTCATCCATGTTTAAACATTGGGAGAGTTCATATGATCTGGACTTTCAGTTACTCTTGAAATGTTGAGATGAAAACAGTACCCATGCATTTCGCTCTCAGCTGTCTCCTGTTCCCTGAGATGGGGCTTTCAGTTTCTTGGAATTAAGTGGTTGCTGCCTCCTTCAGAGACGACACATGCTTTGAATCTCCTTATGGTCACACTTCAGCCTACTTCTCTCATTTAATTTAGGGGGCTGCTCTAGGATTTACAACTCCCTGTCTAGACAGTCTGGAGATTTACCTTGGTTTTCTGGGACCATATTATGGGCACTATATGCTATAGGCCCTTGATTGAGTTGGCTGACTGCGGTTATTGTTCAGCCTATTGCATATCACCCAAGGGGTATAGTGACAACAAGGCTGAGATTCTCATAAGACAATCAATAGAGACCAGCAAACTGGGCTTCTGTTACATCAATGTTTATAATATAGCAATGTTTATGGTTTAATTTGAAGCAGACTCAATCTTCCCTTGTATTAGTAAAAAATATCATCTTCTTATTCACTTGTTATTCACCATGTTCTAGAAACTCTATGCATGTTATAAACATCTCATAATTAAATCATTTAAAACCTACAAAAAGAGTGTTATCCTCATTTTATTTATTTTTCCTTTTTTTTTTTAATTTTATTTTTGTTTAAAATATTACAGATGTCCCTTTTTCTCCCCAAAGACCCATTCCACCCCATCCCTGCCCCTCCCCAGTCCCTCTCCCCACCATTGTCCCTGTCCTTGGGTTGTGCATATATGCATATCAATTCTATGGTTACTTTCTCCCCCTCCACCCGCCCGCCCTCCTCCATCCCTCTGACATTCATCAGTCTCATCTATGCTTCCATGTCATTGAATCTATTCTGTTCATCAGTTTATTAAGTTCTTTAGATTCCACATATAAGCGAGATCATGTGATGTTTGTCTTTCGCTGCCTGGCTTATTTCACTTAGCATAATATTCTTCAAGGCCATCCATACTGTCCCAAAGGGTACGAGATACTTCTTCTTTAAAGCTGCGTACTATTCCATGGTGTAAATGTCCCACAGCTTTTTTATCCACTCATCTACCGATGGGCACTTGGGTTGTTTCCAGATCTTAGCTATTGTACACTGTGCTTCTATGAACATTGGGGTACATATATTCTTTCTGATGAATGTTTCAGGATTCACTGGGTCAAACGGCAGCTCCATTTCTAATTTTTTGAGGAACCTCCATACTGTTTTCCATACTGGTTGTACCAGTCTGCATTCCCACCAGCAGTGTACTAGGGTTCCCCTTGTTCCACACCCTCACCAGCACATGTCGTTTGTTGCTTTGTTGATGGTAGCCATTCTGACAGGTGTGAAGTGATACCTCATTGTGGTTTTAATTTGCATCTATCTGATGATTAGCGACATTGAGCATTTTCTCATGTTTCTCTTGGCCATCCGTATGACCTCTTTGGAGAAGTGTCTATTTAAGTCCTTTGCCCATTTCTTAATTGGGTTGTTTGTCTTCCTCTTGCTGAGTACTATGAGTTCTTTGTACACTTTGGAAATTAGCCCCTTATCAGATACATCCTTGGCAAATATGTTTTCCGAGACCATGGCGTTCCTTTGAATTTTGAAGTTGTTTTCTTTTGCTATGTAGAAGATTTTTAGTTTGATGTCTTCCCACATGTTTATTTTTTCTTTTGTTCCTCTTGCCTTAGGAGATGTATCAGTGAAAAGTCTACTACGTGGGATGTCTGTGACTTTACTGCCTATGTTTTCTTCCAGGATTTTTATGGTTTCGTGACTTACATTTAAGTCTTTTATCTATTTTGAGTTTATTTTTGTGTATGGCGAAAGTTGGTGGTCGAGTTTCATTCTTTTGCATGTATCTGTCCAATTTCCCCAGCACCACTTATTAAAGAGACTGTCCTTACTCCATTGGATACTCTTGCCTCCTTTGTCAAATATTAACTGATCATAATGGCGAGGGTCTATTTCTGGGGTCTCTGTTCTGTTGCATTGATCTATATGCCTGTTGTTGTACCAATACCAGGCCGTTTTGATTACAGTGGCTTTGTAATACAGTTTGAAGTCTGGTAATGTGATCCCTCCCACTCTGTTCTTTTTTCTCAAGATGGCTGCAGCTATTCAGGATCTTTTTTGGTTCCATATAAATTTTTGAAATGTTTGTTCTAGGTCTGTGAAATATGCTGTTGGTATTTTCATAAGAATTGCATTAAATTTATAAATTGCTTTGGGTAGTATGGATTTTTTAATGACATTAATTCTTCCAATCCATGAGCATGGTATCTTCTTCCACTTGTTTAAATCTTCCTCTATTTCTTTTTACAGCTTCACGTAGTTTTCTGAGTACAGGTCTTTTACATCCTTGGTTAAGTTTATTCCTAGGTATCTTATTTTTTTAGTTGCAATGGTAAATGGTGTTGCTTTTTTAGTTTCTCTCTCTGAAAATTCATTGTTGATGTATAAGAATGCCATTGATTTCCAGATGTTGATTTTGTATCCAGCTACCTTGCCAAATTCGTTTATCAAATCTATTAGTACTTTGATGGAGTCTTTAGGGTTTTCTATGTACAATATCATGTCATCTGCAAATAATGACAGTTTTACTACCTCCTTTCCAGTTTGGATACCTTTTATGTTTTCTTCCTGTTTGATGGCTGTGGCTAGGACTCCAGTACTATGTTGAATAAGAGTGGTGAAAGTGGACATCCCTGTCTTGTTCTGGTTTTTATGGAGATGGTTTTAGTTTTTTCCCATTGAGTATGATTGTGGCTGTAGGTGTGTGATATATGGTCTTTATTATGTTGAGGTATGCTCCCTCTAGTCCCTCTTTGCTGAGAGTTTTTATCAGAAATGGGTGCTGGATTTTGTCTAATGCTTTTTCTGCGTCTATTGATATGATCATATGATTTTTGTCCTTCATTTTGTTTATGTGATGTATCATATTTGTTGATTTGCAGATGTTGTACCAGCCTTGCATCCCCGGAATAAATCCCACTTGGACATGATATATGATCTTTTTTATGTATTGCTGGATCCGGTTTGCTAGTATTTTAGTGAGAATTTTAGTATATATGTTCATCAGGGATATTGGCTTGTAATTTTCTTTCTTTGTAGTATTTTTATCTGGTTTTGGGATTAGGATGATGCTGGCCTCATAAAAAGAGTTTGGGAATTTTCCCTCCTCTTGAATTTTCTGGAATAGTTTGAATAGAATAGGTGTTAATTCTTCTTAGAATGTTTGGTAAAACTCACCTGTAAATCCATCTGGTCCAGGACTTTTGTTTGCTGGGAGATTTTTGATTACTGCTTCCATTTCATTAGTTGTTATCGGCCTATTCAGGCTTTCTGCCTCTTCTTGATTCAGCTTTGGAAGGTTGTATGCTTCTAGGAATTTGTTCATTTCCCCCATGTTGTCCAATTTGTTGGCATATAGTTGCTCATAATATTTTCTTATGTATTTGTATTTCTGATGGGTCAGTTGTTATATCGCCTCTTTCATTTCTGATTTTATTTATTTGGGTCCTCTTTCTTTGTGTCTTAGTGAGTCTGGCTAAAGGTGCATCATTCTTATTTATCATTTCAAAGAACCAGCTCTTGGTTTCATTGATTTTTTTGTATTGTTTTTTTAAATCTCTATGTCATTCATCTGTGTTCTGATTTTTATTATTTCCTTCCTTCTACTTCCTCAGGGCTTTTCTTGCTGTTCTCGTTCTAGTTCTTTTAGTTGTTGTATTAGATGGTTCATTAGATCTTTTTCTTGTTTCTTGAGATAGGCCTGTAATGCTATGAATTTTCCTCTCAGAACTGCTTTCACCATGTCCCATAGGTTTTGTGTTGTTTCTGTTGATTTTTGTTACTTTTCATGAAGTGTTTGATTTCTTCCTTGATCTCCTTGTTGACCCATTCATTGTTTAATAACATGCTATTTAGCCTCCATGTGTTTGAATATTTTTGAGTTTTTTTTATAGTGGTTGATTTCTAGTTTCATGGCATTGTGATCTGAGAAGAGGCTTGATATGATTTCAGTCTTCTTATATTTGTAGAGACTTGCCTTGTGCCCTAACATGTGGTCTATTTTTGAGAATGTTCCATGTGCAATTGAGAAGAATGTGTATTATGCTGCTTTGGGGTGAAATGTTCTGCAAATGTCAATTGAATCCATTAGGTCTAGTGATTCATTTAAGGTCTGTGTTTCCCTGTTGATTTTTTGTCTTCACGATCTGTCCAATGCTGACAGTGGCGTGTTAAAGTCCACCACTATGATTGTGTTGCTGTCAATCTCCCCTTTAAAATCCTCCAAGAAATTTTTTATATATTTAGGTGCTCCTGTACTGGGTGCATAAATGTTCATAAGGGTTATTTCCTCCTGTTGGATTGATCCCTTTAGTAATATGTACTGACCATCTTTGTCTCTCTCGTTATGGTCTTTATTTTGAAGTCTGTTTTGTCTGAAATAAGAATTTCTACTCCAGCTTTCTTTTCCTTTCCATTTGCATGGAATATTTTACTCCATCCCTTCACTTTTAGCCTGTGTGAGTCTTTTGCTCTGAGGTGGGTCTCTTGTAGACAGCATATATTTGGGTCCTGTTTTCTTATCCATTCAGCTACCCTTTGTCTTTTGATTGGAGCATTTAACCCGTTTACATTTAAGGTTACTATTGATAACAACTTATTTAATGCCATTTTTCTCCTTTATGCTGATGTGCCTTTCTCTCATTATTCTTTCTTTTTCTTGAAGCAGTCCTTTTAGCATTTCTTGCAATGCTGTTTTAGTGGTACTGAAATTCTTTAGCCTTTTTTTTTTTTTTTTTTTTGTCTGGGAAGCTTTTTATTTCACCTTCAAATTTAAATGATAGCCTTGCTGGATAAAGAAATCTTGGTTGCATGTTCTTGCTTTTCATTACTTGCAGAACTTCGTGCCGCTCCCTTCTGGCCTGAAGAGTCTCTGTTGAGAAATCAGCTGTCAGCCTTACGGGGTTCCCTTGTGGGTCACTGCTTGTCTCTCTCTTGCAGCCCTTAATATTTTCTCTTTGTCCTTGACATTTGCCATTTTAATTATGATGTGTCTTGGAGTGGGTCTCTTTGGGTCCCCTCTTGTTTGGAACCTTCTGTGCTTCCTGAACTTGTGTGGCTCTCTCTTTTGCCAGCCTAGGGAAGCACTCCTATAATACAAATGTTGTTTCGCTTCATGTTGTCCCAAAACTCCCTTAGACTGTGCTCATGCTTTTTAAGTGTTTTTTCTTTTTGCTGTTTTGATTGTGTGATTTTTTTCTACCTTGTCTTCTAAGTCACTTATTCTATCCCCTGCTTCATTGAGCCTGCTTTTAATTCCTTCCAGTGCATTCTTGGTATCAGATACAGCATTTTTTATCTCTGTCTGAGTTTTATTTATGGTATGTATCTCTTTTTTCATGTTTTCACTAAGGTCCTTGATCTTATCATCTAGTGTCTTCTTAAGTTCCTTGAATATCTTCATCATCAATACTCTGAACTCTGTGATAACTTTCTTAACTCCATCTCATCAATGTCTTTTTCTGGCGATGTTTCTTTTTCTTTAATTTGGGGGTTTCTTTGTCTCTCCATTTTAGTAGGTCTTAGAGTTTGTACCTACATATTAGATATCTTTGTTGTCCCCCAGTCTTGTGGGATGGGATTTTGTCTTGTGGGTCCAGTGGAGCCCAGAGGTGTTTTTCCTTATACCTCTGAGCTCTTTGCTCTATGCATGTCCCTCTTGTGGGTGTCACTTTTGTGGTTTCTTTATGTTCTCCTGTTGTGGTTTGGTCTAGATTGTTGTTGATCAGTCCTTGGGAGGACCCTCCTCTCAGGTTGGCTAACTGTGTCTCAGCCCCAACCTCGACGTGTAAGATGTGGTATGGGTGCTGGCCAGGCAGGACAATACACAACTAAAATTCCAGGAAACAAGAGGTATCTTACAAAATATCTTGACAGTCACAATGAAAACAACCTACATGAAAAAAGAACCAGAAGAGTGAAGGGAGAACACACACACACACACACGAAAAAAAAAAATGCTTAAGAAAAAGAAAGAGAGAAAGGAAAGTAATGCTTAGAGAGAGATGTATATTGTTAATACTGGTGAAAATTTAGAAAATAATAATAAACTAAAATGTAAAAAATGGGAGATATCAGAAGCGAAGAAAAGATTCTGAAAGAAGGTCCAGCAAAATATTAAGGGAGAGAGTAGGAATAGGATAATAGTTGAAAATGAGAAAACAGAAATACAATAAAGAGAATAAGAGAAACTAACAATTGGACAGGAAGACAGAAGGGAGCATAATGAAAGAATGAAAGAAAAATAGAAAAAGAAAAAAGAAAAAGAAGAAAAAAGTTATGCCAATGGATTGAGAGGAGCAAGAAAGATATAGCCCAGGCAGGGAGGGAGTCCAGTAAGAGATTTGGGGGCAACTATAGAGGAAAGCTGTAAACTTGGTTATAATGATAAAGTCCCAGTCGTTCGTTAAGCAGGGATATCAAGAAAGTCTTGTTATTAGGAGCAAGGATAAAACAAAACAAAGCAAACAACCAAAACAAAACTAAAAACAAGCTAAGCAAGACAAAATACTTTTATAAAAAGGAGAAAAAAAAATTAGTTAAAAAATTAAAAAAAATATTATAAAATTTAAAAAAGAAGAAAAAATAAATTTTCTGCCATTTCTCTTCTTCCTAAGAAAAAAATAAACAAACCCACAGACAAAAAACAAACAAAAAGCCCAAAAACCAAACCAAACCAAATCAAAACAAAACCAAAAAACAGCCAAAAAAAAGGTAGTCGATCAGGTGAGTTTTTCCTGGACAACTTATGTTGTCTGAAGGTCACTGTTTTGTGGGCTGATTTCAGTTCTCCTGGGAGGTGCTTATCTATCAGCTAATGTGAGGAGCTGTCTAGGTTTGGCTCTGGTGTCCTTAGGTAGATGGTTGATCTGAGGTTCTCCGTGGACCACTTCCTCTTATCAGCTATTTTGCAAACTTGTAGTTGCCTGGTCTTGCTCCAGAGTCTTCTGTAGAGTCTTTAGGGTGGAGGGTGGCTAGTGTAGCCCAGAGTATCACTCCCCTTAGAGGTGTCGCTGTCAGGCGCTCACTCTGCGGGAATTAGTCTCTACTCAACCTCCAGCTCCTTAGTCCCTACCCTGTCTTCTGATTCTTGTTCCTCAGGCTCTGTCCTGCTACAGCTTCAGATTGATTTCAGCCTGTTGCCTTTTCTGTATGGGCCGTTTCGGCAGCCTGGGCTCAATGGGTTCGATTAAAAACACATTTTGGTGAGCCCTTTGCCTGCCCAACCCCCAGCAGGGGTTTTCAGCTTTTCCTCCAGTTCCCAAACAACAGTTCCTGAGAGTCTTATTCTTATAAAGCCTTCCTGTGAGCTGATCTCCCTTCCCCCTCAGGACTGTGCCCTGCAGGTGTGTCTGGAGCTTCAGTGAGCTGGACCCGCCCCTTTCCTATTGGGGGCAGTGCTCCTGGCTGCAGGAGAGGCCGGTGGGCTCTATCCCTCCCTGCTCAGCTCTGGTTGGCTGGTTGCACCAGGCCTGCCCCTCAGACCATCTACTCATCTACTGTGCTGACACCAATCCCGGCTTCCGCTTGTCTGTCCACGCAGAACATGCTGGGAAGGTGGGAACCAGTTCCATGATCAAACTCACAAAAGCACAAAGCAACACACAGGTTGAAAGTCAGCCCTGCAAGGTTCCAGTGGGAGAGGACCCAAAGTCAGCTCCACGCAGCTTCCCACACCTCTGGTCTCAGCAAAGCTGGGGCAGCTTCACATGCCACCACGGCACCCCTCAGGGCTGGTCACAGACCCCAGCCTCTCAGTACCGGGGGCTCAGGGCAAGGAGGGCTCCTCCCCTCCCCCATGCCACACAGATTCAGTGCTTTCTGGAGCTCAACACAGTGCCCCACAGGGAGGCAGAGGGTCCCCGTGTGCGGCTGCTCAGCACAGTCCTCTGGTCCCTTACCACTTGGGTGCCACAGACTTTGGGACAGCCTTCCCTATGTTTGGCACCCCGAGCACCAGACGCCGGTTGCAGCCACCACTAGAGGCTTTGTTTCCTAGGAAGCCGCCTTCCCTCAGGACTCACCGCTCCCCTGGGCCCCTCTGCCCTGTGTGTGGGGCGCTCCTTCCCCTCTCTTCTCTCCGGGTGTGGGATCTCCACTTTTGGATGCTGTCCGCACTCCTCAAGAGAGGGAGCTTTGCAGCCTCCAGGCCTCCGGGCTCAGAGCCCAGCACAGGCTTCAGGGGTAACTCCCCCTTTTTACCCCCCCCCCTTACCGGACTCCGTGATGTTTCTTCAGTGCTCCCCACTCGCACTCCGTCCACTCAGGTATGTTTCTCTGTTTTTTTCAAGCTGGTTATGTAGGATTTTAGGAGTAAATCGAGTCTGTGGCTGGGAGCGGGGGCCTCTGCTGCTTCTCACAGGGCCGCCATCTTCCAACTCCTACCTATCCTCATTTTATAAATGAGGAATGTATGGCTTAAAGAGGTGGAGGAACTTGCCCAAACTCCTACAGAAAGCAGTGTCGACTCCAAGATATGAACATTTGTCAGCTTGGTTCCAACACTTGTGATATTCCTACCATGTCACATTGTTTTGCCCATTATAGCTCATTGGTAGTTTTTCTCTCTTCTTCACAAGGGCGGATGGATGGGAGAAATAGTATGGCTCCTTCTGTCCCTGAATTGAAGGGAGAGCCGAGGAGTCAAAGTAGGAAGTAGAAAGCATCAGGAGTCAGAAAACCTGAGTTCTAGCTCTGACTTCAAGCTTAACTAATTGTGTGACTGCAAATATGTCCCTTGGCCTCTGGCTTTTCAATTTGCTTGTGTGCATGAGGAGATAATAGTCTCTCCATTCTAGATCCCACTGACACCTAGCATGGGTTAGCTGAGATAAGAAGTACGAAGGACTCTGAAAAGTTGTGATTTCTTTATATATGCTAGATATGATTGTGTTTATTATTAGTTTGTTGTAGAAATAACATAATTTTTAGGAATAAATAAACAACATAAGTTATATGTATAAATTAAAACTCAATTTAGTCACAGAAACTAAAACAGTTATCCCCAAAATATGAATGGGTGGGTGGATGGATGGATGCATGGACTCTATCAATATCTGTCCTGGTTTTTCTAGTGTGAGACTAGATTAGGTGGTAGAGGAGCGCCAAGGACTCAGGGATTCAACTCCTATTTCATTTGCATATTTTCAAAATTTATTTCCTCAATAAAAGTTTTGTAAAACTTATTCAGTGTTCATATCCAGAAATTCTCCTAAGAAGAAGCTAATGAACAAAATAATCTGACATACAAAATAGACTCAGAGACATTGAAGCATACACAGATGGTTGTATTTCAGAGGGAAGAGGGAAGGGAGGGTGGAGGGTGGGAAGAGATTAACCAAAGAAGTTATATGCATATATGCATAACCCCTGGACACAGATAGTAATGGATGAAGGCCTGGGGAGGGGGTGGGAGGGAGGTGGAGGGAGTCAATGGGGGGAAAAATTGGGACACCTGCAATACTTTCAACAATGCAGATAAAAAAAAAAAAAAAAAAAAAAGAACCTACCTGAAGAAATAATGACTGAAAATTTTCCTAACCTTGAGAAGAAAATAGACATACAAATTCAGGAAGCACAGAGAGTCCCAAACAAGATGAACCCAAAGAGGCCCACATCAAGACATATAATTAAAAAGCCAAAAGTTAAAGACAAAGAGAGAAGGTTAAAAGCAGCAAGAGAAAAGTAGTTAGTTACCTACAAGGGAGCACCCATAAACTGTCAACTGATTTCTCAACAGAGACTTTGCAGGCCAAAAGGGATTGGCATGAAATATTCAAAATGATGAAAGCAGGGACCTACAACAAAGAATACTTTATCCAACAAGGCTATCATTTAGAAATGGAGAGATAAAAGAGCTTCCCAAGCTAGAAAAAGTTAAAGGAGTTCATCACCATCAAACCAGTATTACAAGTAATGTTAAAGGAACTTCTTTAAGAAGAAGCAAAAAATATATAACATAAACATGAGTAATAAAATGACAATAAATACATATTTATCAATAATGACTTTATGTGTAAATGGACTAAAAGCTCTAATCAAAAGACATAGGTAGCTGAATGGATAAGAAAACAAGACTCATACATACTTTGTCTTCAAGACACCCACAGCATGTCAAAAGACATACACAGACTAAAAGTGAAGGGATGGAAAGAAATATTTTATGCAAATGGAAAAAAAGCTGGGATAGCAATACTTACACCAGTAGACTTTAGAACAATAGCTATAATAGGAGACAAAAAATGACATTACATAATGATACAGGGATAAATCCAACAAGAGGATATAACCCTTGTAAACATTTATGCACCCAATATTGGAGCACCTAAATATATAAAGCAAAATTTTTTTTCTTTATTGTTGAAAGTATTACAGATGTTCCCTTTCCCCCCCATTGATCCCCTTCACCTGATATCTACCCCTGCCCCTCTCACAGGCCCTCTCCACACTACTGTCTGTATTCATAGGTCATGCATGTATGCATCCAGGTTCTTTGATTAATCTCTTTCCCCCAACTCTCCATCCCCACCTTCCCCCTGAAATTCATCTGACTGCTCCATGGTTCTATATCTCTGTATCTATCTTGTTCATCAGTTTATTTTGTTCATTAGATTCCACATATGAGTGAGATCATGTGGTACTTGTCTTTTTCTAACTGGCTTATTTTGCTTGGCATAATCCTATCCAGGTTCTTTCATGCTGTCCCATAGGGTAAGAGATCCTTCTTTTTTACAGCTGCATAGAATTCCATCTTGATGGACATAAAGGGAGAGATTGACAGTAATACAGACATAGTAGGAACTTCAACACCCTGTTGACTTCAATAGATAGATCTTCTAGACAGAAAATCAACAAGAAAACAGCAGCCTTAAATGGCACATAGGACCAGAGCATTTTAACCCCAAATAGCAGAATATACATTCTTCTCAAGTGCACATGGAACATTTTCTAGGATAGACCACATGTTAAGCCCCCCAAAAAGCTCAAAAAAAAAAAATAAAAAATAAAAAAGATTGAAATAATATCAAGCATTTTCTCTGATCACAGTGGTATGAAATTAGAAATCAGTTACAAGACAATAAAACTGAAAAGCACACAAACACAAGGGGACTATTATAAAATGCTTTTAAACAATGAATGGGTTAATAATAAGACCAAAGAAGACATCAAAGGGCACCTTGAGACAGATGAAAATGAAAACAAAATGACTCAAAATCTATGGGACACAGCAGAAGAATTCCTAAGAGGAAGATTCATAGCAATACAGGCTTATTTCAAGAAACAAGAAAAATATTAAATAAACAATATAACCTTACACCTAAAGGAACTAGAAGAAGAATAACAAACAAAGCTCAAAGTGAGTAGAAGGAAGGGAATTATAAAAATTAGAGTGGAAATAAACAAAACAGAGTCGGAAAAAACAATACAAAAGGTCGATAAATACAAAAGCTAGTTCTTTGAGAATATAAACAAGATTGATAAACCTTTTATCAAACTCATCAAGAAAAAAAGAGAGCACCTAAATAAATAAAATCAGAAGTGAAAGAGAAGTGACAACTGACACCCACAGCGTATCGAAAGATGTGATACCACAGAAATAAAAAGGATTATAAGAAAATACTACAAACAAATATATGCCAACTAATTGGACAAAAAATTAAAAATGGATCTGCCTTATGACTCAGTGATTTCCCTTCTGGGTATTTATCTGGAGAAACCCAAAACACTAATTCAAAAGTATATATGCACTCATTGCAATGTTATTTCTAATAGCCAAGCTATGGAAGCAACCCAAGTGCACATCAATAGATGAGTGGATAAAAAAGCTGTGGTTCATATATGCAGTGGAATATTACTTGGCCATAAAAAATTAAATCTTACCATTTGCAAAAACATTGATGGATCTAGAGGGTATTAGGTTCCATGAAATAAGTCAGAGAAAGATGAATACAGTATGACTTCACTTATATGTGGAATCTAAAGAATAAAACAAACAAACAAAACTGAAACAGACACATAGACACAGAGAACAAAGTGGTGTTTGCCAGGGGGGTGGGGTTGAGGGACTGGGTGAAAGAGGCGAAGGAATCAAAAAGCACAAATTGGTAATTACAAAATAGTCACGAGGGTGTAAATAAAGCATAAGAAATATAGTCAATAATATTTCAATGACTGTGTATAATGACTATGTATGGTATCAGCTGGGGTACCAGGAATGTTGAAAGCAACACTATGTCAAGTATATGATTGCCTAACCACTAAGCTGTACACCTGAAAGCAATACAAAATAAAATGGAAAGAAAAAATACTACAAACAATTATATGACAACAAATTAAACAATCTGGAAGAAATAAATGAATTTTTAGAATTATACAATCCTGCAAGACTGAGTAAGAAGAATCAGAAAATCTGAACAGACTGATTATTACTAATGAAATCAAATCAGTGATTAAAAAAAACTCTTAACAAAAGTTCTGGACTAGATGGCTTCAAAGATGCATTTACCGGACATTCAAAGAAGAATTAACACCTGTCCATCTCAAAGTATTCCAAATATTCAAGAAAAGGGAAAGATCCCACGCTTATTGTACAAAGCCACCATTACATTGATTCTAAAACCAAAGGCATTACAAAAAATAAAAGTTATAAGCCAGCATCCCTAATGAACAATGATGCCAAAATTCTCAACAAAATATTAGCTAAAAGAATTTAGTAATACATTTAAAAGATTATACATCAAGACTTAGTGGGATTTATTCCTGGGATGCAAGGTTGGCTCAATATCTTCAAATCAATTAGCATAATACACCACATAAACAAAATGAAGAATAAAAATCACATGATCATACCAGTAGATGCAGAAATTGCACTTAACAAAATCCAGCATCATTTATGATAAGAACTCTCAACAAAGTGATAATAGAGGGAACATACTTCAAAATAATAAGGGCCACACTTCATCTTAGCCAAAAGGCTGAGAAGTGATATATAATAAAGACCATATATGACAAACACACAGCTAACATCATACTCAATGGGGAAAAGCTAAAAGCATTTTCCACAAGATCAGGAACAAGACAGGGATGTCCACTTTATCACTTTTATGCAACATAGTATTGGAAGTCCTACCCACAGCAATCAGACCAAAAAAAAAAAAAAAAAGAGTAAAAAGAAAGAAAAGGCATTCAAATTGGAAATGAAGAAGTAAAACTGTCATTATTTGAAGATGACATTATTCTATATATAAAGAACCCCAAAGTGTCAATAAAAAATAACTATTAGAACTATAAATGAATTCAGTAAAGTAGGAGGATGCAAAATTTGTGTTCAGAAATTGTTTGCATTTTTATACACCAATAACAAACTATCAGAAAAAGAAGTTAAGAAAAAAATCCCATTTATAATTGTGCTAAAAAAATTAAATTTCTAGAAATAAATTTAACTAAGGAGGAAAAAGACTTGTACTTAGAAAATTATAAGACTTTGTGAAGAAAGAAACTGAAGATATAAATAAATGGAAGCATATAACATGCTCCTGGATAGAAATAAATAAATCATTAAAGTATCCATACTACTCACAGCAATCTACTCAATGAAATTCCTATCAAAATACCAATGGCATTTTTCACAGAATGAGAACTAATTATTCTAAAATTTGTATGGAACCACAAAAGACCCAGAATAGCCACAGCAATCATGAGAAAAAAAGAACAAAGTTGAGGAGGTATCAGGCTACCTGATATCAAACTACTATAAGGCTAGAGTAATCAAAACAGCATGGTACTGGCATAAAAACAGACACGTAGGTCAATGGAACAGAATATAGGCCCCAGAAATATGTGGTCAATATAGGCATTCAGATATCTACAAATTACTCAGAGAAAGAGAATTTATTTAGTCTTTTATCTTTTCAGAGAATTTGGTTTTTCACAGGTAACAATTTAAATTAAACTTTAAACACAATTTTAATTTTAAGACATGTTTTCCCATTCATTCTATAGCTTTTGCTATATTTATGTCAAGATTTTCCTCCATTACTTTAAACATCTGTCTATTTATCTAAGAACTAGAGTTATAACTTTAAAACTATATATAACTATTCACATATATCAGCAAGTTTCTCCCCAAGTCCCAGCTGTGATTAACTGAGAGGCATTTCTTTTTACTCAGTAGACTAAAATTTATGCCTTTCTGTTGACATAGCTGATGGTATCAGTTAGTGCTAGACTTCAGCACCGTCATAACTTTTTTCTTGCTTAGATAGGAGTAACTCTATTTTGCCATTGCCTTTCTTGCTCTTTACCTTACATTTCTATGTACAGAGTAAAACTCATCTTTGTAAAAGTTAACCAGATAGACTTTCTATAGTCTTAGCATGGAGTTAGAAGCTGTGAGGGCTGGAAGGATGTCAGACTCCACTTTCCCCATGGTTTTACCAAAAGCTTCTCAGAGCAGGTGGGAACGGCCAAGCCTGTGGGATCACCTCAGGTCCGAGTTCCAGAATCCATTCTCTCATGCCTTCCTCCATACCATCAGGCTAGCTTCATATTTATTTTTATTTATTTATTTATATAAATTTTAAAAATAGCATTTCTATTGAAAATAGGGTTCTGTTGATGAAAATAAATGTAAAAAGTGAATACTATAAATAAATGAATAAAACAAATCACAAACACTGATAATCACCAACTTTCTTCTTACAGATTTTAAAATATGAAGCTAGAGAACTGGGGTGACTTTTACAAGATTACACAGAATGATCCAGTTTTCCTAACTCCTGAGCCAGTCTTCTCTCTGTTAGGCCCTAAAACTACAGCACATCAGGCTGTTAGGGAAGCTTGTCTTTCCCTACTCAGCTTAGCATTCCCAGACCATGTGGCTGGGGGTGGAAAGGCTGGTGATGGCTGGGAAGAGAGAGTTAATGCTAAATTTGTTGGGTAAGTCCATTTTCTTCCTGGGCCACAGGTGAGCAGATTTCCCTCTCAGAAATACAAATCATTATGATCCTTTCTGGGACAGAAGGTTTCAGCCAGTTGCTGTAACACTTCTGTTAAACAGATAGGAGTAAAGAAAACAGTAAAGGAGAGTTCATGAGGCTCCCTGTACAGACCCAGCTCCGTGGAGGCCTGACTACTCCATTTAAGAAGTCTGGCTTATATGAGCACTACTTTCCCTCTGTGTTCTTCCTCCTCACACCTCTCAGGTTACTTTCCTTTTTATTTTTTTAAAATATGTTTTTATTGATTTTATAGAGAAAGGAAGAGAGGGAGAGAGAAACATCAATCTGAGAGAGAAAGATGGGCATGTGCCCTGACAAAGAATTGAACTCACAACCTTTTGGTGCACAGGACAATGCTCAACCAACTGAGCCACACCAGCCAGGGTTACTTTCCTTTCTAAATGCTTTCTCTAGGTCCTTGATATTCAGGTTCTGCCTACACTCTTCCATTCTGCCTCCCCCCCCCCCGATTTAGATGCCCCCATAAAAGACCAAAAGCATGGCATTTGTCTATTAGCGTCTGAACAACTAGTTTCTGGGGCCCTGACAAGCAAAAGCAGGGCTCCTCCTAGAAGGTGCTTCCAGCAGCCACACACACACACACACACACACACACACACACCTTTCTGCATCAAACCACCAGGAAGTCTATGTGTTTTCACTGGTACTACAAGTTGTCTTGAAAATGTTCAAAATCCTTTCTGTAGTAACACTACTTTTAAAAATTAATTTCTAGGGTCAAGGTCATTAAAAAGAAAGCATCATCAAGTTCTTTGAAATTCCACTGGGCTTTAAAGATTTAAGACTCTTGGGATGTTTAATATAAATTCGCCAAACTTTTAAACAAGCTAAAATATTCACAATAGTTGAATTCCCCTAAGGTCACTTTAAAACACTTATAGATTGCTGAGATATGCACAATGATGGATGACTGTGAAAGGGCTATGCATGGACAGCATGCAACAAAACACTTCCCCTTTCTACAGTCCTTGGAACGAGGTGTTCTCTATGAACTTTCCCCTAATGTAGTGATTTCCAAATGCCAGTTCATGGACCAAGGCCATTTGTTGACATAGTCTTCTTCATAGATCTTTAGTAGTGAACCAAGAAGGATTGGGAAAATAAGAGTGAATTGTCTTGCCTAGCCAAATGTATTCAATGGAAGGTTCTGTCCTTTATTTTGATATTTGTACTTTTGCTTTACTTGTCTTTCCCTTTTGGTATTAAAATGTTCATTTCTTATAGAAAGTGAGGGTAATAGTGGATGATAGAAATATTCTGTTGTGTTTAAATGACCTTTCTTTATAAAATTGAAAGATTGAATCTGTATGGGTTTTAAAACCAATTTTAACTCTCCATGGAAAATGTTGCTCTAAGGCTGGGTAAAATCCCAAGAGTGAATGTCTACAAAGAATGAAACTCTTAAGAGAAGTTAGTTTGTGTGTGTGTGTGTGTTTAGGAGAGCTTTCTCCCAGAAAGTATGGAGAATGAGGATGGTGAAGGACCCATCACCTTACTTTGTGTCTCTTTTCCCAACACCCATAGAAACATAGGTCCCTTGAAATGTGAAAGAGAAAATGGGTAAGGTAAAAGAAAAAGTACTGCTCCAAAGATTATGAAAGCTGCCTTTATTGTTGATCTGTTCCTTGTGCCAGCTGGCTTAAAGGATCATGAACTGTGACACTGTGTCACAAACAGAGTCCCCAATGTGTTTACTTTTTCCTGACAAATACTATAAATTTTTTCTTGTAGAGAACAAACATTGTTTATGCAGCTGTGGTTTCTTAAATGAAAACTGACTTTCTATCCCAATGTATCTTTGTTTCAAAGAAACTTAAGGAGAGCTCTCCTGGCCTTTGGGAAGGTCTTTTCAAGTAAGACTGCTTAATTAGGAACAATCACTATGCATTAGATCCACCAAAAAGAAAGAAAAAATTGGCCTAGTTAAGCTTTTCCATCTTGGGTTATAGGCTTCATCTAAAGTGGCTTCTCCCTGGGCCTTAATGGTCTTTGTGTGGAGACTGAAGGTAAGAGAGATACTGGTTGGCCCAACAAAGATCTGGAACAAACTCTCAGAAAACATCACCCCTCAGGCAGTTGAATTCCCACTCATCTGAGACCAGCTGAGATTATTTTGTTACTTCATTTAACTAGTCAGATGATAGCTTGACTGACAGGGTCATTATATCCAGCTCAAAGTAATTTTAGAATAAAAATTATGCAATAGGTTAGATCACAGCTCAATTTGTATCACTCCAAATGCATACAATGACCTTAATGTGATTGTCTTTGGACCAAGACTGAAAGAAATGTTCAGTCCCAAGGTGGCTATATTTTCTGAAATAAATTGAGTGAAACCCCACCCCCTCCCCTCTCTTTTCAACCTAAACACATGAATTTCTAGGCTTTACTTTAAAAATACTAGGTAGAAGGTAAAAACTACAATGATTAATATATCCTGTAGGGCTGGTGGTTGGTGAAGAAAAGTGGCCAACATTTATCTGACTGTCCATCAAGTTGCTATTATCATTTTCATGCTTGAGTCAGTCAGTTAGGTAGTAGACAAACTTCTTGACATGTGGAATTACCTGGGAAATTGGGAATTGATCTCATTTTCATTTTCATTTATTTATTATTTTTTTTTTAATTTATTTTTTATTTTTTTAAGTATATCTTTATTGATTTCAGAGAGAGGAAAGGAGAGGGAGAGAGAGACAGAAACATCAATGATGAGAGAGTCATTGATCGGCTGCAGCCCACAACCTGGGCATGTGCCCTGACCAGGAATCGAACCCTGATCGCCTGGATCCTAGGTGGACGTTTAACCCCTGAGCCACGCCCGGCCGGGCTCATTTTCATTTTTAAAAATGTTCTCAACACAAATATTTTTGCTTGAGTACCTTCTAATTTCAAATGCACCCCATTGTAGTCTCTCTTTTTTATTTTTCTTGCTATTCTTATTGATTTTTCTATTTTTTTCTTTTGACTTGAAGAATTTAATTTCATGATTTTGTAGAAAAATTCAATTTGCAAGAATATCAGCAATTTCTCATTTGAGTACCTTTTGCTATTCCCAATAGCTAGAGCTTGACTTTTGACTCCTGAACCCAATTTGTAAACCTGTCATCCTTTTCACTCCTATCCACCTCAAATTGACTTCTCTTCCTGGAGTTCTTATCTCATTTTTTGGTGCCCTTACTTCCTCAATAGCTAGAGAACAAAAGAAACTTTGCAGTCAGGTGTCTCCTTTACAATCATTCATTTATCCATTCACTTTATACATGTATATTGGATGCCTACTACGTGCCAGACACTGCTTTGGGTACTGGACATAATAGTCATGTGCAAATCAGGTACAGAACTCTAACATCACAGCGATTGTGTTCAAGTACATTTCTTCCCAAAATATTGTCTCTGTTCACGGACACCCCCAACCTCATATAAATGTATATATTTAAAAATATGTATAATATATTTAGATGTATTATACATTTGAGTAAATAAAGACAAAAATTAGATGTTATCACAAGAATGACCCAGTTCCTTTCAGTTCCTTACAGAAATGGGTATGCTGAACAGCTTGTTATGTGATGGAAGTGCTATGGTCACATCAGAGAAGATTAGGTGCTTGTAAGTGGCTTCTTTTCGATTTAAATGAGCAATATGCAATAAAAAATCTTTATTTCCGATGAGTGTTCTTGCCTTGGTGCATATTGTGTCCAGGCTGGCAACCTAGGACTATGGAAGAATACTTTTCTTTGTTTCTGATAAAGCCCCATTCACTGTGTGATCCTATCTTTTCCCTCTTGGGTAGTCTTATTAAATCTACAGAGCTGAACCACTCACACTTTGATCGCCGGTAGTATAGGTTTTCCCCCAGTTCAGTGGAAAATCTTCTGTTGGAGGTCAGCAGTCGAGTTCTCATAGCTATGACCCAGTTTTTAGTCTTTGTACCTCCTAGCCTTTGCACATGCTGATTCCTTTTCTCAGAAAGTCCCTTCTGTCAGGCATTATCTCCTTTGGGAAGCCATCACTGACTTTCTCAGGCCAAGCTAGATGGTGTTTCTCTCTATGGTAGCAGTTCCTATCCCCACCCCTTCAAACTGGAGAACAATAAGATGCCGGTAAAGTGTATGACTAAGTATGTGGTGACCAAGCTGGCCATATGAGTGTATTGTGAGAAGGCCCTCTACCAAAACATATTTTTCCCCTTATTCCTCTTTCTTTAGCCTTTCAAAGTTTCTGAAAGGTCCATTAAAGAAGAATTATTATACTTTTAAGGTGGGTCTGACTTCAACATTCCCCAGTTAAAGTACCAGAACCCTTAAACAGAGTAACTGGTATGCCAGTGAGGAGGACAGTGACTTTGACTTATAAATGGTCCTAAAGGGCTAATATCAATTGGCTGGAGAAAGTTGAAGGCTGGAAATAACCCACTTTTTAATAAACAAAACAAAACAAAAAACACTCCTGCTGCTGGAATATGGCCTTTTAAAAATAGCTAATTCAGCCCGGCCGGGCGTGGCTCAGTGGTTGAGCCTCCACCTAGGGTTCAGGAGATCGGGGTTTGATTCCTGGTCAGGGCACATGCCGGAGATTTGGGCTGGATCCCCAGTAGGGGGAGTGCAGGAGGCAGCCGATCAATGATGACTCTCATCATTGGTGTTTCTATCTCTCTCTCTCTTTCCCTCTCCTCTCCTCTCTCTGAAATCAATAAAGATATTTAAATATATATATTAAAAATAGCTGATTCAGGCCCTGCCTGGTTTGACTCAATTGGTTGGGCATCCTTCCATGCACCAAAGAGTTGCTGGTTAGATTCCCATTTGGGACACATGCCAGTGTTGCATGCTTAGTCCCTGGTTGGAGGAGTGCAGGAGGCAGCAGATCAATGTTTCCCTCTCATGTCAGTGTTTCTCTCTCTTCCTCTCCCTTCCTCTCTCTAAAAAATAAAAAAATCAATAAAAGTATTAAAAAAATATCTGATTCAGGAGAAACTTGCCTTATTACAATGTGATTAATAATAATAAAAAAAGAATCAACACAGGATCTATAAAAAGATATTAAAAGAACAAAAGGAAAAAAGAAAGAGGAAAACTAAATGGTGATCAAGAAACATTTACCAGAAAAATATCTAATGAGCTGGATCAAAATTGTGACCAAATATATTCTTGAATTTAAAAAAAATGAGTAATCACCTATATGCAATTTCACAGAAAACAATGACAAAACAACAGAAGTAGATTAAACATGTGCTGGAAGAGTTAAGGGAAGATATAAAAAAAATCACAGAAATGAAGGTCAAAGTGCAGCTTGGGAGCTGCACAAAGATTATGTCCTGTGGAAACACAGCTAGAGATGTGGGAGACTGGTTTGGAAAAAACAGAATGTAAAGAATACACAGATAACAAGCTTAAAGGATTATATGACAGATATGAAATATATACAAAATAAATTACACATATTTATAATTGGTGTTTCCAAAGAAGAAACTCAAAATAGTAAAATATCATTCTAAGAATATTACACAAAAAACAATCAATACAAAGTGATCAATATATTATTAAACCAAATCCAAGAGCATGTTAACAAACTAACATACCATGTCCAAATGTGATTTATTCCAGGGATGAAAAATGGTTTCATATTAGGAAATCTATTTATGTATTTTTATCATGCTAATAGATTAAAAGTCATGTTCCTAGATGCTGAGAGGCACTTGATAAAACCCAACATCCATTTTTATTTATTTATTTTTAAAGTCCTATTAATAAAATGATAATAGATACCTACGTAACATAATTGAATACATTTATCTCAATCTAAAATCTAGCATCATATTTAATGGGGAACATCAGAACTATTCATATTAAAGTCAGAAACTTGATAAGAATATCTGCTATCACCACTATTAATAAACATCAATCTGGAGATCCTGGGCAATTTAATTACACAAGAGAAAGAAATAAAATGTATACAATTTAGAAAAAATTGTAAGATTTAATACTGAATCACAATAAAAAGTTATCCAACTAAAGGGCCCGGGTGCGAGCACAGCGCTGCCTGAGGTAACGGCGACGGCCGAGCCCGCGCCGGGGGTGTGGCTGCCGGCTGTGGGCCCGCAACAGGTGGGCCGGGCAGGTGCGCCCGCGGCGCCGCGCCGTCCTGGGCCCGGCCCGAGGCTCCGGGCCGCCCGGGGGCCAGGCCGAGCGGGAGCCGGGCCGGGGCTGGGGCTGGGGCCCGGTGGGCAGCCGGTGGGATTCCCCGTGGGAGTCCAGCCCCGAAGGGTCCTCGGACCTTGGGCAAGTCAGTCCTGGCCCTTGGCCCGTTTCCCTAATCCGTGAAATGAAAGTCCGGACTGGGACCTTCCCCTTCTGACGTGTGGATCTCGAGAGAGACCTGCCTGCTCTGGAAGCTGCAGGGGGAGAGCATAGCTTTAAGTCCATGGCCCAAAATGACTCTACCACTGGAGACTCTCTTCTGTAAAGAAGACGACCATCGGAGGCTGGGATGAGCATGCCACTGCATCCAGTCTCCGCCATTCCATCCCAGGATGCCACCTCTGCTAGAGTCTACAGAAGTAAGACCAAAGAAAAGGAGAGGGAAGAGCAGAATGAGAAGACTTTGGGACATTCCATGAGTCATTCAAGCAGCATTTCTAAGGATCTGTCACTGTGAAGGGGATGAGGGAGCCCTCTGATCACCCCCTGCCGCTGCACAGGGAGCCTCCACTTCGTGCACCAGGCCTGCCTGCAGCAGTGGATCAAGAGCTCGGACAAGCGCAGCTGTGAGCTCTGCAAGTACGAGTTCATTGTGGAGACCAAGCTAAAGCCGCCGAGAAAATGGGAGAAGTTGCAGATGACAGCCAGCGAGCGCAGGAAGATCATGTGCTCTGTGACCTTGCACGTCATTGCCACCACCTGTGTGGTCTGGCCCTTCTGTGTGCTCATGGACCGCACGGCAGAGGAAATCTGCTGGGGGCAGGCGACAGGAATCTTAGAGTGGCTCTTTTGGACTAAATTGGTGGTGGCCATCGGTTTTACCTGCGGACTTCTTTTTATGTATGTTCAGTGCAAAGTGTATGTACAATTGTGGAAGAGACTCAAGGTTTATAACAGAGTGATCTATGTTCAGAACTGTCCAGAGACAAGTGAAAAGAATATTTTTGAAAGACCTGCACTCACAGATCCCAACTTTGAAAATAAAGATGGACGTGGAATCTGCCATTCCGACACAAATTCGTGCTGCACAGAACCTGAAGACACTGGAGCAGAAATCACTCATGTCTGATCGTGTGAAGGGAATTGTTTTCCTGGACATGTGTGAACAGCTGAAGGAAATTGCTTACTGCCGATTGTGTACCTTTCTAATGTGCTTTATTAGCACAGGCTGGACAGGTGACTCTTTTTAATGGTTTCTCTTTTTCTAAGCCCTGCTTAGTGAATCTCTGGAAAGCCCTCACGTCGGCTGTATGTGTCTGGGTTCCGCTTCTACCCACGTCTATCCGTGGGGAGGTGGAAGACCCATGATGCCGCAGTAGGGAGCTGGCCTATGGTCTTGAGCAGAATGAGAGAATAAAATGTCAAACCTGAGGGAGGAGCAGGAGCAGGGTGGCACCAGGCCCTGGTGTGTAGCTCGTCCAGTTGGCAGCAGCCCGAGCCTGCGGCGCAGCATTTGGGAGTGTCTGGTCATGGTGCGAGGACTTTCCTCCTCACAGGAGAGCCTGGAAGACTAGCTTCTTCTGCTGACGCTGCCCCTGACAGCCCTCCCGAGCAGGTGGGCTGTGGTGCTCTGTGCATGGTGGCAGGCAAGCCACTAAGCAAACAGCACTTTACAACAAGAGAATCTTTATTTTATTATGTGTCCAGTAAGATTGACATTTAAACGAATGTCTCATTTAGAAACCTTCCTTCATGACCCGATGATCTCTTTTATGTTATAATAGATCTAAAAGCTTTTCTGCCTTAAAAAAAAAAAAAAGTTATCCAATTAAAAAATTACAAATAATAGTAGAGTTCAATTAGGTCTTTGATTACAGAATTAATTTATAAAATCATCTTCTTATATTAAAATAAAATAGCATTAATAGAAGAAAAGTCTTCATTTTTAATAGCAATATGACTAGAAAATATTTAGAAATAAATTTATCACATGTGAAAGATTTATATAAAGAAATCTTTCCAATGATACTCATGGACACAAAAGAACATTTATACTACGTAAAGATATACTATATTCTTGGCAAGGGAAACTCATATCATACAGTTTTTCATTATTTCCAAATTAATGTAAATATTTAATACAGTTCCTATAAGTATATCAAAAGAATTTTGGGGTTCAAATATGATCATAAAGTTCATGTTGAAAATATAGAAGCAAAAATAAACAGAAAATTTCAGAAAAAAAAAAGTGACACTAGTCCAGACAGATGTTAAAATATTTAGGATATGATAAGTGTAGTACCCCAAATCAGTGGGAAAATTTGAAATTAAACAATAAAAACTGTTTATTCTTTCCCAGTTATTCAATTGGGCTGCCTTCCAGAAAAAAATAATATTGGATTCAAATTTCACAACTTACATCAAAATAATTTCCTGATGAATCAAATATTTCTATAAAAACAATAAAAATATCAAAATACTAGGATACTCCATGGGAAAATTATAAAATATGGTAATGGGGAAGACCTTTCTAAGTATAATGCAAAACTCATAAGCCATAAAAAAAGACTGATGAATCTGACAATAAAAATATAACTGAGCAAAAAATGTACAACTAATGATATAAACTAGCACTGTCCAATAGAAATATGATGCAGGAGACATTTGTAATTCTAAATTTTTTAATAATTATATTAAAAGGTAAATAGAAATGTATGAAATTAATTTTAATAACTTATTTTACTTAGCTTGACATATCCAAAATATTATTTCAACAAATAATCAATATAAAATATTATAAATGTGGCATTTCTATTTTTTAAACTAAGAATTCTGGTGTGAGTTTTATATGTGTATTCTGCAATTTGAACTAGCTACATTTCAAGTGCTCTAGAGCCACACATGGCTAGTGACTATCATGTTTGACAGCACTTTAATTGGTTAATTTCCTAAATATAGAATATTATAATATAGAAAATTCTCAGAAATCATTAAAAAAAGTCTACCAACCTATGAAGCATTTTTAATTCACTGAAAGTTAGGAAATTTAAAGTTAAACCATAAAGAAGTATCATTTCTTCTTAGATTTGCAAAAATCAATACATTTTATAACATGCTGGGTCCATGAGGAAGAGGAGAGTCAGTCATATCATACATTGATGGTAAGAGTATAAATTGGTACATCTGTGGAGGGAAATTTGGCAATATCTATCAAAATGTTCAATGCACATACCTTTGATCTAGCAATTCCAATTCCAGGATTTTTTCCTACAAATATACTTGCAAATATGAGACATTATGTACCGATGATTTATTGAGATATTGTTTATAAATGTAAAAATTTGGAAACTGCTTAAATGTTTATCAATATAGTAGTTAAATTTTTGAACATTATATAATGAAATAATATACAATATAAATTAGTAAGGAAATATTTTATGTAATGATATGGGAGGCTAGTCAAGCTGTATTATTTTGTGGGGGGAAAAGGCAAGGCACAGACAAGTATAAATAGTCTAGTAACAACTGTGGAAAAATATATGTATATACACACAGACATATTGAATATGTCTGGAAATATCCATGAGTAATTAGTAACAGAGGTTGCCTACTGGAAGGAAAGTTGGTTGACTCTGAGACAGGGTTAAGAGGGAGAGTTACTTTTTATTGTATACCCTTTTATGCCTTTTAATTTAGTATCAAGAATATGTATTATCTATTGAAAATGTATATAAAATATTTAAATATATTAAAGGACATTGAAGCAACAAGCATATCCATTGAGATTGTGTCACTTATTTTTTAAAATATCTACTGCAAATGTATATTTTAAAATTTCTGCTTAAGATTAACTTCAATATAGCAGTGTTAAGGCAACATTCTGTTCCAAATGCAGGCACCAACCCAAGTAACACAGGTTTGTTCTCTGAGAGTTCGTTTTTTGGCTCTGGTTTTCTCAACAGTCAGAAACACCTGTTACAGTGTTTGCTTAGATCTCTGACCTCCTTTGTTCAGTGAGACCAAGTGACAGTTATTTCCAAATCAGAATATCCTCTACCAATTCTCCCTTAATCTTATGTAAGCTCCTGAGTTGAGGTGGCCTCAGTGGGCTTCCATTTATAACCAGCAAAAGCTCAAATTCCCAAAGGGCTACCCTGGATTTATAGAGTATACAGTAAATATTTCCTGACATATTTCCAGGAAAGGAATGGCTTGCCTTTTTTCAGGGTGCAGAGGTCCCTTTTTCTACTTTGCACAACATCGCACCAGAAAACCCTGGCTGGTTCCAAATCCTGACCACCCCCATGGGGAGAATCGCAGCCCATCCTTGTTGGCACTGATCTCAGTAGGTCTTCCTTGCCCACCTCCCCGCAGACAAGGAAGGCATTGACAACATGGTATCTTGAGCAGGTTGAGTCTGTAGGTGAGGTTATTACACCAGTTGAAAATGTGGTTATAATTGCCAATTTGAGTTTGAGGCATTTAAAAGATATTAAATTAATTGGCGGCTGAGTTGTCATTGATAGCACAGCAGGAATAGGTTGACCTAGATTTCTCAGATCCCTGTGAATTCAGCCTTGATCACCCAAACCTGCTGTAGGCCACATCCTGTTTCGGTTTGTGGCAGTGGGGGTGAGAGTGGGGGCTTGAAGCATGCCAAGGTCTTTGGTCCCACGGCTCAATGTTAGACCAGAGTTTTTCAGAATCTACATAGGTACCCCTGAAAGGTGGATTTACCATCATTTTAAATTTCAATCAATGGCGAAATGCTAATCCCTCAATGCAAAATGCTATGGGCTCCCTGCCCAGCCTGTGAAAACATGCAAGGTTTGGAGAGAAAGGGATGAGGTATTTCTACTCGAACCAGTGGAGGTCAGTGTTGAGTCATTGATCTCTTGTTCTAGCTGGATGCAGGAGTTACCACATTAGATAGGTCCTTGCTGATGAAACAGATAGAAAAAGGACATTCAAAGATGAAAAATGTGGGGCTCTGACACCCTTCGAAGTGTAAGCAGCAGCGCCACGATACTGAAGAATGATTGCCTGAAGTAGCTGACAACATTTGGAGCAACCTCATGAAGACATGCTGCATAGCAAGAAAGTGGATAAAGGGTGACTGTGTGTACTTGCAACTTCAGCCACAGAAACTTGGACCTGTCTTTTACACTGACAGCTTCCACGAATGCCTGTCTACTGAGAGGTTCTGGGATCCAAAGGGAGCGTGTTGGTCTCCTCATTATCTATGTGAGTGTTTAAAAGCAAGGAGAAGCTGGAATTTGCTTCCCAATAGGAAAGGGAACTTCTTGCAGACAATATCTTCCTCCAGGTCACAATCCTTATTTCTATGAAGTTTTAAAAGCCTCCTCAAACATTCATTTCAAACAATCAACCCCATTGCTGGCTTGCTGGTGTTCACTCTCTGAGTGGGCCTGCCTTATTAATCCCTAGATAACTGCACTAGTGGGGAATTTCACAGTGCAAGAGAGGATCCTGGGGCTGTAGGCTCCTACTAACCTCAGGAGGACATCAGGAGACAGAAAATGCCAGTGAGCCATTGATAGATCTCATCTTTCCTCATCTCACATCTCTTCTCTCTTCCTTAAGGGCTACAAATTTTCTTTCCATAATTTGAGGATTTAAGGGTACAAAGAATTGAGTGAAGTATTTATCCAAATGAAATACTTAAGTTCTTGGAGTTTCACTCAGCACTGTTATTTGAGCCTTCATTATTAAAGTGAGTGGGTTGAAGGGGGGATGGGCATAAATGCAGGAAAGTCCCCACTTTATACTGTTTTAACATCTTTGTTGATAGTGGTTATATTTTCAGATGCTTTTATTTTTCATCACAGGACAGCTAAGGAGGATGGATGGCAGCTCTCTGTGTTTGTTAATGCCTGGGGATGTAGGTAGCAATTAGAAATGCAAAATTATACATAACGTAACACACTTTATTCCATAGAGCCTGTGATTCCTATTCAAAGCAAAGGACACTTTTTGAAACGCAAGGAGTGTTTTCTTGGTTTCTGAATTTGGTATTCTTCTTGAGGTTTTTGTGTTTCTTTTTTACACCCATTCAAACAGAGCAATGGCCATAGATATTTCTCTATTGATAGAAGTACCATGCACTTCAGTTATCAGAAATTTCCTCTGTTCTTTTCATACATTACTCCAATGCCTTTGCTCATGCTACTTTCTATTTGTTACACTCCCTTTCTTGTGTTGTCTGCTACCTTCAAGGTATTTCCCCAAGGGTGAAATTCTATTTATTTTTCAAACCTAGTTCAAATGTCACTTTCTGCATAAAGCTTTTAATATCTCTTTCCAATCCTTTTTTCCCAGGGAAAATTAATCATTCTCTTTTCCACTCCCATCCACAACCCTGAGTATTACATATATTTCAATAGTGTGTACACACATGTACACATCAAATAGTTAAATAGCTAAACTTCAGCAATGCAGGAGAGAGATCATAAAAAAAAACCCTGTTGTTGCCATTGGGGGAATGAAGACAATACAATATAGGCAGTAATCACAAAGTAAGCATCTCCAAATAAGTGGAGGAAAGAGAAGATGGCTTTTCTAGATAGTTTCTAAATAGAAAAATTTCCTTTTATTTTTTTAAATTTATTTATTTTTTAAATTTATCTTTATTGTTGAGAGTACTACAGGTGTCCCATTTCCCCCCCCCCCAATTGCCCCCTCCACTTCACTCCCACCCCCTCCCCAGGCCTTCACCTTGTTATTAACTGTGTCCATGGGTTATATATATGCATATAACTTCTTTGGTTAATCTCTTCCCACCCTCCACGCCCTTTCCCTCTTTTCTCTGAAATATGATTGTCTGATGCATGCATCAATGTCTCTAGATCTGTTTAGTTCGTCAGATTCTTTTGTTCATTAGTTTCTTCTTAAAGAAGACCCTTCAACTTTTCCTGAAGTGCTGGTCTGGTGGTGATGAACTCCTTTAGCTTTTTATTATCTGTGAAGCTCCTTATCTGACCTTCAGTTCTAAATGATAGCTTTGCCAGGTAGAGCAATCTTGGTTGTAGTTCCATGTTTTTCATCACTTTGAATATTTCTTGCCAATTCCTTCTGGCCTGCAAATTTCTGTTGAGAAACCAACTGGCAGTTGTATGGGTGCTCCCTTGTGGGTAACTAACTGCTTTTCTCTTGCTGCTTTTAAGATTCTCTGTTTGTCTTTAACCTCTGGCATTTTAATGATGATGTCTCTTGCTGTGGACCTCTTTGGGTTCCTCTTGTTTGGGACCCTCTGTGCTTCCTGGACTTGTAAGTCTATTTCTTTCCTCAGGTAGGGGAAGTTTTCTGTCATTATTTTTTCAAATAGGTTTACAATTTCTTGGTCTCTTTCTTCCCCTTCTGGTATCCCAAATAATACAAATGTTGGGCCTCTTGAAGTTGTCTCAGAGGCTCCTTATGCTATCTTCATATTTCTGGATTCTTTTTTCTTTTTGCTGTTCTGGTTGGGTGTTTTTTGTTTCCTCATGTTCCAAATTGCTGATTTGATTCTCAGCGTCCTCTACTCTACTGTTGATTCCCTATAAATTATTCTTCATTTCAGTTCGTGTAGACTTCATTTCAAATTGGTACTTTATTATATTATTGATTTTCTTAGTTATTTCCCTAATAGTCTGCTTAAACATCCTTATAACTGTTATTCTGAACTCTGTATCTGTTAGCTTGCTTGGATCTATTTCATTTAGTTCCTTTTCTAGAGATTTCTTTGGTTCTTTCCTTTGTGACATGTTTCTTTGCCTCCACATTTTGGCTGATTCCAGGTGTTTGTTTCTATGTATTAGGTAGAGCTGCTATGTCTCCTGGAATTTGTAGAGAGGCTTTGTGTAGTAGGTGTCCTGTAGGGTCCAGTGGCTCAGCCTCCCAGTCACTTGAGCTGGGCCTTCTAGGTGCTCCCCTGTGTGGGCTGTGTGCACTGTCCTGTTGTAGTTGAGCCTTGGTTGCTGTTGGCCTCCCTGGGAGGAATTGAACCCCAGGCCAATCAGCTGTGAGGACCAGCTGTAACTACAGCCAAAGCTGCTGTGCTGGAGACACCCCTATGGAGCAGGATTTACTTCAGTGGAGCTTTGGTGTTCACCAAGTGTGCGCCTTGAGTGTCACTCGTGGATGTGGTAGGGTTGTAATCCAGCAGGGTCAAGTCTGACCACCAGGTGCACTGTCTCTGGGGCCTCTGGGGAGGTGCAAAGTCAGCCTCTGCCAGTGCCTTGCCCAGGGCCCCACAGCATGAGCTACACAACAAACCGTAGTTGGCTGCTGCTTGTGCTGGGCTTGGAGGTGTCCAGGAGAGGCCAAGCTATGAGTCAATGCAGGCTGCTGCTAGTCCCAGGCCTGAGGCCACTTATCAAGCTGTATGGGGCATGATGCTGTTTGTTTGAGAGATTTTAGGAAAGTCCTAAGCATAAGGCTCGAGAGGCCACTTGCACAGAAAAGCCCCTGGAAATGGCCTGGATGAGCCTGCAGGTGGGGCGGGGCGGGGCCTCCGGGAATCACGGGGCGGGGCCAAAGGTGTGAGTCAGGCGCTGGCGATTCAAATATGGCACCTGCCTGCCGGCTGTGTGAGGGGAGGACTCGCCAAAGGAGTAATGGCCTCTGCCAGCTCTTCTGTCTGGGAGGAAGCTGCCCCTCCACCTCTAGCCCAGATTTCAGGCAGGTTAGTTCCTCCCCGAGTGTCCCAGGTTCCTTTCAGGCTGCTGCCTGGTGCTGGGGCCCAGAGGGAGTGTGTCTGAGTGTGTCCGTGCCGGGCCCTTTAAGAGGAAAGCCTGGGACCCCGGCAGCCTCCAGGCCCCTCAGCCACAGTCCCCGCTGGTTTCATAGCCCGAAGGTGTGGGGACGCTGGCCCTGGATCCCTGGGCTGGGGGCCTGCTGTGGGGTTGGGACCCCTTGCTCCTCCGGGAAACCTCCACCGCCAAGATTCCCTCCCAGGTTTCAACTGCAGCACCGGGTGTGGGCCGGCAGCACGTCTCCGGTTCAGTCCCAATCGGCCTATGTCTCTGCCCCTCCTACCACTCTCGATGCTCCTTCAGTTCCCTGGTTGTGGGGCTTCTGTTCAGCCAGATTTCAGGAGGTTCTGAGTGATGGTGGTTCTGTATTTTAGTTGTAATTTTGCTGTGGTTGCGGGAGGCGGTGGGTGCAGCTATTACCTACGCCGCCATCTTGTTTCTCCCTCTAAATAGAAAAATTTTCAATTGCTGTCCCCAAATCAGAGGGGCCTATAATATCACTGCCCTCATAATAGTGCAGAGAGGAGAAAACAATTTATAACAGTCATTTTATAGAGTCTATTTTAGAGGGGACCCAAGTCTCCCTAAGTTTCTGCATGTGCCCATATATGTGCAGTGTCAACTAGAAACGGAACTAGCTGATGCTACTGAAATGTTGTTATTAAAGAATCTAAACTTCGAAGCAGCCCAAGCGTTCATCAGTAGATGAGTGGAATACTATGCAGCTGTAAAAAAAGAAGGAAATTTTACCCTTTGGGACAGCATGGATGGACCTGGAGAACATTATGCTAAGTGAAACAAGCCAGTCAGCGAAAGACAAGTACATGATTTCACTCGTATGTGGAATCTAATGAACAAACTGAACTAACAAGCAAAATAGAGACAGACTCGTGGAGAGCAGGCTGACAGCTATTGTGGGGGGCAGCTGGGGGTGTGGAAGGATTGACAAAAAAAAGGGAAAGAAAAAGAACTCGACATGGACAACAGTGTGGTGATTGTGGGGCAGTAGGGTGGGTGGGTGGAGGTGGAAGAGGGTATAGCAGGGATAAATGGTGATGGAAAAAATAAAATAAAGAAAAAAAATAACTTTAGATTCTAAACTGTAATGTCAGAACTTTTTACAATTGCAGAGAGACAGACTTCTCTCTACTTAATAAAACCACTTTGATAGTAACTAATTTGACCAATCTGCTGGGTTAAGCTGGGACATGGACAAAAGTAGAACAAAAACAGCATTAGCAAAGAACACAAAGCAGTGAAACCAAAGATGAGAATCCAAAAAGGGACAAGGCAAAGGTGTTTTAAATGGCCATTTGTAGTGTGGATTTCACCAGTGCATTAGTGAAGAGGGGCATTTAGAGAATCCAGACCTTAGTTATCTCTGTGTAATTTGGAGGCTGGAGCATGTGCATGTGTGTATATGAGTGTAGCAGAGTAATACTGTGACATCTTGACCTGCCTGCTGCCCCGCCCCCAACCAGGCAAAGCTCACTGACTGTTTGTGGTTTACTGACTCAGGAAAAGGATGTGTTAAGCAAAAGCAGAGAAAGAGGAGCCTCTTCTAGCTTTTGAGTTTCCAAAACCAAAGCCCAGAAAGAAACAGGGAAGATTAAAAGCAAAGATTCCAACTTCTGAGAGAAAGATAAAGCTTCCCCAGCTTGGGTGAAAGAGAGTAATTGGAGAAGTGAGGAGCACTTAGCCAGGGCTGAGTATTTTGTTCAGGTGGTGTGCTCTGCGAGAACCCTGACATTGCATTGGATCCCTTTTTCTGCTTCATGCTGCCCTGAAATTATATTGTATAACAAGTTGCCTAGTTTTTAGTTTGTCTCACTAGCTAAAAGGGGACTTAATTCATAAATTAAAGTGAGTAACCAAAAATATAAAAAGAGAGATAAAATATGTGACATCAAAGGGCTCTTCAATGTCCTCAGCACTTTCCAAAGAAAACTGAATCTACGTGCCCATTTGCCTTAGTTAAATGTCTAAAGATCTTTTCTTATACTTTCCTGCTCTGAGAGTAAACTTAAGAGCTAACAAAACACAAAAAATGTTTTTTAAATACTACAAAAAAGAAACTAACATCTATCTCCATCTCTCATTCCTACTTTAAAAATCTTTCCGAATCTTTTATGAAAAAGTAAAAACTTGCAAAGAAACCCTTTTACTTGAGTGTTGCTTTATGATTGCAGCATTGAAAGCATGATACAAGGCTGCTGTGACTGGAACTCTTATTATATTAGCATATTTTAGGAAAATATTATACTTTTCTCAAGATTCACTTTGGCAGAGTTTCCTCCCTCACATCCCACTCCCCCAGCTTCCTGTCCTAGGCTCCAGGCTAGGATACTCAGCACCAGGCCCCGATATCCAGGAGAATGAACCATTTTTAATGCCAACTGCTTCCCTTGGGTTGAACCCAGGTTCTCGACCTACTCTCTGGACCACATGCCTTTCTGCTTGTCCCAGAATAATCAGTCCCATCCAATGTGCTCCAAGGTCTGATCTTATATCTTCTCAAGCTTGATCACGTACTAGGTCTGTTTCAAAACCTGTAGTGGATTCCTGTTTTCAATTGCAGAATTTTCTTTCTGCTTGTCTATAACACATTGTCTTCAAAGTATTAGGATGGGTTAGCTGCTTTAACAACCCACCCCAAATTTGTAGTGGCTTAATACAAAATATTTTACTTCTTGCTCACAGAACAATTTAATGCAGGTTAGAAAGGGGAGTTGGAGCTCTGCTCCACGTGGTCTCTCAGGAACACATTTTTCTTTCATCAGGTGGCTCTTCCCTGCTTTAGGTCTTCACAGACCTCATCATTCAACCAGAGGATGATGGAAGAACAAGGACTGGACATAGGAGGTTTTTGTGAGCAGGAAGGGTAATGACACATTCTGGTAGTAGAACTTCTATGAACAGTCCATTGAAGAGAATTGGTTACATAACCATGCCCAAGTAGAACATGTAATCTGGCAGTATGCTAAGAAAGGAGAGCACATGTTGGTGACCACTAGTATCCTCAGTCACAATTGTATAACTTTCACTACTGAAGATACATAGTTCCTAGAACTTTTAGGCCAAAAGTGTCTATTGATGCATAAGGCAAATTATGCCCTAACTAGATCTGGCTACAGTGAACTAGCCTAACTCTTACTTTGAGTCACTCTTTTTTTTTTATAACTATAAGAATAGACAAATGACTGAGCAGAAAAATCATAGTAATCATACTAATAATTTTCAATTTCCAGTTTATGTATCTGATCTCAGTTCTGTAGCTTGCTTTAAAATTATTTCAATGAGTTGACATTTTAAGTTGATGATAAAAGGATATATAAAGAGCACTTGCTATTTATTAATGAATTCTGTAGAAACCCAAATATGTATAGTATACCTACAGTGTTGAATGGTTCAAATGGAAAATTTTAATATTTTAACTTCCATTTGAGAAACGCTGAACAAAAACAGGATAAATGTTATATTTTTCTCAGCTAGACTCAGCCCACCTCTTCACCATCCTCCTCACCGCTCTCTTCCTAGAAATAGATCTGGGAGTTGAAGCAAGGAGAACAAAGGTGAGGGGCCACTCTCCCTTCCTGTCAAGCTGCGTTGTTGATGGAAGCATAGGCAAGGTACTGGACCACAGTGGGGGACTACAGAGGCATGGACATGAGTTCAACGTGTATTTGCCTCTTTCTTCTCACTGTTGCCCCTAGTTTCACAGCCAGGGACTCATGGGAGAAGACCCCTGGAGCCCAAGAGGGTCTGTTTGGTTTAAAAAATATATAATCCGTTGATCAGAAGCTGGTTTTCTCAGGTCAGCTCTCTTCTCCACGAAAGCACTTATAGATTTCCTGTAGTTAATATGAGATAGTATAGCTCCAGCTTTTCGTTAACAATGGTAATTCACAAAGCAAGCAAAGGACTTCACAAGTTGGGGCTATTTTGTATGGTTTTTGAAGCTAGACCCATGGGTGATAAAATACTTAATTCTTAATTAGATAGAGGTCATATGCCAGCCAAGCTTTTATCAAATAAATTGTATCATGTTTGATAACCATATAATTAATTCCCTCCCCAACCAGTCAGCCTGAATATGTGGGCCTTTAATCTTAAAGGGGTTTGCATATGAATCATTTGGGGGGAAGGTAAATCTGGGTTTGAAATCTTTGACTTTTATTCTAACCTGCAGAAAGCTTATCAATTTGAGCTGCAGTTAAATGAAACTGCTAAATAAATTTACACAAAGGTTGTTGTGAAGTTGGATGAGGTCATGTAAAGAACACCTGCTCTTTCTTTTTTAGCACAATCTACCACTATAACCAATTCCTGTAACTCAAAGTACAATCTTAACTATAGCAAGTCAGCATCATAATCCTCATAAAAAAGAACTAAACATTTTCACTAGTTGCACAGCCTGACTTGGTAGATGGAACACAAGAATAGGTGTCTGGAGCCAACTTGCCTCCAATTCAACTGTGTAAAGTTGGGTAAGTCAACCCTTAGCTTCCTCATTTGTAAGATGAAGAGCTTAATTCCTGCTCCATCACCTCCCAGGGCTAATATAAGACTCAGATGTCACAATGCTGTAATTCCATTATTACTACCTGTCACTTCATGTTAAACAGGGTCCTTTGTATGCAACTTTCCAAAACACTCAAACACTTATGACAAGAGCTAGAGTCTATGACTCATTAATTCAACACATATTTATTGGTCTCTTCTGCTGTGTTGGGTGTCCTGAGGAGCTGGGATACAGTAGTGAGGAAAGGTGTGTAGAATTGTATAAATAATAAACAAATAAACAAATAAATAAAGTAGATTGTTTCACACACTTATGAATAGCTTAAAAACTAAGCAATCTGAAGAGAATGAGTGGGAGAATGAGGTGGCTTAAATTGCTTGTTTAAGGAGGGCTTTTCTAGGGACATGATGTTTGAGCTGATAAAAATAATTATTTGGTTATTGAACAACTTATAGACAATAGAATGACATAAAAATGAATGTGCAAGTGCCATTCACAAATTTTAGTTAAATTCTCTTCTTGGAAGTGGTTAGAGAAGCAAGGTGGGACAGTAGAAAGAAAAAATGGCCAAGAAAAAGAAGGCAGAAGGGCACCAAGGACAAATTTTCCTTATCTAGCAGTTTGTCTGTTTTACTATCGGCCTCTCTGTGATTGTCTAAGTTATGGTCCTTTCTTCTCTCTCTTTCCATTCAAATCTTCTGCCCCTTTTACTTACCATTTCTCAAATTTTATCTACTTTATTTATTTTACCTATTTTATATTAACATTAAAAGAAAAAAATTTAAATTCCATAATTTTCATTTTCCCACATTCCCTTCTAGTCTTTGACATGCCTCTGTGTGTGTCACATGATTAGGATCCAATCACGCAACCGAGATTCTGAGGGCATGATTATTAATGAGACTCTGATAAATCAGCCCCCTCTCAGGAAGTAAGGAGAAACTGTTGCTAGTCCAGCTCAGCCATCTCACAGAACCCTCATGCCTTGGTGACATCATCTTTAAAAGAGGTGACATCTTACAGTTCCAACATGGTCAGTGCAGGGCAAGTACTGGGTTTGGGTACACTGTCTCCCCCACATACAACTGTGCACCCCCAGTGGGGGAGCTTCAGGACAAGGATTGTAACTAAAATCCCTCCCTCTTCCTTGAATGTTGAGGCCACTAAGATAGGTGAGATATCTTCTCTCCAGCAAGTCACAGTCCGTGTTTGGAATTTCAGAAGAATAATGTCGACATTAAATTACACCTGTTGAAAAAATAGTCTTCTATAGTTAGACTCTTAGTGGAACTTCTGTCTAAACAAACTCTGCAACTTTCAGCACCCAGGGAAGAGAAAATGTGTTCACATGGTAATATGTTTTCCTAAAATTTCCAAAAGACAGATATTTAAGTCTCAATTAGTTAAGACTGCTGTCTGTTTCCAAGATTTTCCCCTCCATTACACTTCTCCCTGTATTGAGTAGTGTTGGAGTGGCCAAGGACATTTTTTTTTCTTTGGAAGTAGCTAAAGGGATGTTGCATTGGGGATTCATTTAGTTCGGGGTTAGTGAGGTGTATTTACATGACACGATCACTTCTCTGTATACTTATTGAGCTAATACACTTCCTATGTAGAGTATTCTCCAAGATGGAATTTTGAGCAGAAGTAGTGGGTAGATTTTTGGATTATTTGATAATTTAATTAATGATGAGGAGTAACTAATTCATATGATTTATTAAACACATTGAGAAGGTTGTAATTTCTTACTTATTTGACATAAAAATTGACATCAATGAAGAAAACAGGAACATATCCACCGCTACAATGAGGTATATGATGCACTACTTAATGAGTACCATTAATATAAAGAATATTTAGGATTAGCCACTATACAAGAAGCTCAAAGTGACCTTAAATCCTGCAGCTCATATATGAAAAAAACTTGATTGAGATTCCTCCACATTTGATAACAATCCTAAAAAAGAAGAAAAGAAAACATTTTAAATAAGAGGCTGTGGGGCTAAAAGTTTTCAGCTAGAAAGAAAAGGCTGAAACTAAATCATCTTTCCATGCTCTACGTAGAAAATGCTATTACAATATCATTGTCAGAAGGGAAGGGGGTCAAAGAACAGTCAAGCAAATGTGGAAAACATATAAATGTATCAAGCTGTTAACTAATAAGAAAATGTTTCTAGATTTTGTGATATTTTTGGTATTTGCCAGTCACCCCAGCCTAACCACCAGGACCTGGCCATCCACAATCTCTGCCTTTCTGAATTTTCCCCAAACCTGCTTTCTTTCTGCTAGTATTTGATAGATCACGCATTTCTCAGAGCTGTCTGTGAGCAAACATGACATCAGATTTCATGGCAAATGCCTGCATGGCAAAGATAATAAGAAAAAGCAGCCAGGGTCTCCTTAAATGGGAGTGTTATTTTGGTTCACATGAGATCCTTGTAGGCTTAAGAGGGAATCTCAAAGTCCACATTGTGTCATGAAAAGAATAAAAGAGGATCTGAAAAAGAAAACACACTTCTCTCCCACACAACCCCTACTCTCTCCCCTTTCAGGTCTTTTTTTTTTTTTCAACAAAAGAAAGATATATTAATGATATTGGACACACAAATAGTCATGTAAATACTAGATAGCTCTGGGAAATACAGACTTGTGGAAATACTTCCTGTTTTGTTCTGTGATGTTTCAGTTTACCTGATCAGCACTTTAACAGTCTGAAGAATTTTATACAGGCAACATATTTTGAAATATGCTGCAATATGAAAAGTTAGAACAAAATGGTTTGCAAGGTCCTTTTACAGAGCTAACATTCTATGATTTCATAATAATGATGTTAACATTATTTTGATACTTAGTTAACATTTTTTTTGTTTTATATTTTTAAGTGTCTTGCAATCCAGTCAACAGGCATTGATTAAACATTAAGAGGGCATGTACAGAAAAGTACCTTTCTGTAGGAAACAACTGTGTTCTTGGAAATTTGCATGAAATGTATATTTCTTACATGAATCAATATCTATTTTATGTATGCCATGGGGTTTTCTTCTTTGAAGAATCCCATGATGAAGCTTTTTACACAGTTTATTTATCTAGTATGTCAAGTTCAATTATCTTTAAAAAGGAAGTACGTTAATTCTGGGTGCTTGCACTGAATCTCATTCAGAGGGTGGCTTCGAGTCACATTGGGGTTGCTGAACAGTAAGGGCAGTCCCGGGACCAAGACGAGAACTCTGGGAACTCTAGGCCCACACTCTGACCCCAGTGTCTCACGTGTCCTTTCCTGGTTAGTTTTTCAGAGAATGGATGTGTTAATGTGCTCACATAATGGATTTCCACTGAACACACTGAGCTCTGAGACTCCAAGTACCTTCTAGGCAACATTTCATGAGAAAGAGACAACCTTCTGAATGCTGTTGTCATATTGTGACTAGACTCTGTTTGGCAATACAAGGACACTCCAGATATATGTTTTCCCAAGTTAAAACTATGTATTTATAGATGTATAAAGGGAAAATAAACCTCACTCTACTGCAGACTTCTTAGTAGCTTCTCTGCTTTTCAATATAACCCAGCAGCATCCCCACTTTGTCTATGGTAGTAAACAAGAAGGTATAGTTAGTGGAGCAGCTGCCTCCAAGGTCCCAAGGAGTGTTAGGTGGAGGGTACCCCCCATCATGTGAGATATTTGCCTTCTCATGGTCTTCCTTGGGCTTTGGCTCTTGGTGAGGACCCTACAAACAGGAGCAGATCGTCCTTCCTCACATCACTTGCACTAGGGATAATTCTTTATATTGTTAGAACTATAAACCCAACATTTCTTATCAACCTTGTATGAGGCACTTTCCCATATATCATTTCCCATCCTAGGGCTCTTGACTCTAATTTCTTCTTAGGAAGTATTTCTTTTTTTCTTTTAAATATGTTTTTATTGATTTTTAGAGCAAGAGGAAAGGAGAGAGATAGAGAGATAAAAACACTGATGAGAGAGAAACATCACTGATTGGCTGCCTCCTGCATGCCCCCTATTGGGGATTGAGCCCACAACCTGGGCATGTGTCCTGACTGGGAATCTAACCAGTGACTTCTTGGTTCCTAGGTTGATGCTCAATCACTGAGTTCTGCCTGTCAGAACTATTTCTCCCCTTGTCATATTTTCACTTCTTGTTCCCTTGAAAAGTGATATAGTTCTGCTCTGCTTTTCACCCCAGGAAACAGAGACCAGTGTGGTAGTTCTGTGTTTTAAGTGATGTATTGGAGCTAAAGAGGTGGGAAGACGATTGATGGTGGAGCCTAAAAAATATTCAGAGAATGTACTTGACAATGAGATTCTTTCTATTAAGTGCTAAGAACTGCTTTTCTTCACTTTATTCTTTTCTTTCACTTCCTTGGCATTATTTTCCAATGTTTTCTCACACACAGAGAGGGACTGGAGATGGGGCAAATGGGGGAGGATGGCATTGGTGCACATATTTCCACTCAGATTCCAAGGGAAGGATGAGGAATGTGCTCTAGTCATGTGCCCTGAGAGATGAGAAAATAGGTTTGCTAAGCATTCAGCCAGGATCCATCCAAGGAAAATGTTTCCTAGCCTAGCCTAGCCTAGCCTTGGAGCAAGGCTAAACCACTCAGTAAGTGAATATTTATTGCTGGAGACTGTGCACACCATGGGCCAGAGGCAGGAAATATGAGGTGAAGCAAAACTCACAGTTTAGAGGCAGAACCTGCTATCAGTTCCTCTAGGGGCAGCATGGTAGGGGCTCCTGCTAGTGGTGTGAACAGAGATGTGGAGGTAGAGAGGAGGGGAACACCTGTCCTCTGGGCTTAGGGAAAATTTCACAGCAGAGGTTGCTTTCAAGCGAGTTTGTGAAGGCTGAGCCCACTTTGTGAGGAGGAGAAAGGGGCAGTGGGTATGAGCAGAGGGAAGTGCCTGAGACTGGTAAAGGTGGCAGGTGGCCCAATGTGAATGGGGGTGAGACCCCAGCGTGAGTGGGGGGGATGGGGTAGAAGTGGCCTGTTGAGCATAGATGGTGGGGAATTACCTAAGAACAGGTCACTGCTGAAGGCTGAGGGACAGCGGAATGATGTGATTGCATCCGTATTACAGGCAGTATGTTCTGGTGGCATGTGGACGATGAAGGGGTGCTCAGAGGATCATCGGGAGTCTGGGATCCCAGCGAGGAACCTGCTTCTACACCCCAGGCAAGAGGCATCAGAGCAGATGTTTGGAAGGATGAGGTTAAGGCTTCTCAAAGGATTTGATGGCTGGTTGATTGTGGCAGGTAAGGGGTTTGGCACTTTGATTCTCTCTATTTACTTCCCTTCTGCCTGCCCTCCCACCCCAAAATGCTAATTTTAATGTTGGCAATTACAACAAATAATGTTATTAATTTCTCTTCTGATTTACCAGCGTGAAGTCTCTCCTGAGTAGAGAAGGCAATGCTACAAATAAAAACATTTCTGATTTTTGCTCTAAATCCCTTTCAAGACATTATTAAGTGTACCTGACTTATCAGGGCAAACTGATTATCAGAATAACTTTAACACTATTTACTCAGTAAATGGCAGGCACTGCTTTAAGGACTTCACAAATATTAACTCACTTAATCCTCACAATGAGGTAGGTGCTTCCAGAAAAAAATTATCCAAAAATTAGAATGAAGGCAAAATGGTGGACAACACATCCTTTCAGTATAAGAAGGCAAAGGCTATCTAAGCATTTTCTTGAGGAAGGTCCTTGGTTTGCCTCATTGCTTAAAATCTCGATGAAAGTTCCCATATTTAGGAAAGTCACTTGTTAATGTGAAGACTTTGAATAAAGAGATTTGTAAATAATTTCTCAAGAGTGAAACACATAACCTTAATGATTTCTGGTATGTTGGACATTACCCAGGTTATATCAAACCCAACAATCTTATCCTAATATTTCTTTATCAAACACTTAACAAATATCCTAGCTTCTCAGATGGTCTTTAAACCAATCATAACATTTTATTAGTTATTTCATTATTGAGTTAAAAATAAATGATTTTATAATTTTTGAAAATTACATTTTAAAAATTATTATCCCTAGTTTACAAATGAATAAATTGAGACAAACATTATGGGACTTGCCCAAGGTCAGACATACAAGTGATAGAGGCGAAACTCAAATTCAGGTAGCCTAGTTCCAGAAATGTCTCCTTATTCACTCACTATGTATTTATTGAACACTTTTCTCCATTTAAAAAAAAAATTTATTATTGTTTAAAATATTACAGATGTCCCTTTTTCTCCTCAATGACCCGTTCCACCCCGTTCCTTCCCCCTCCCCAGTCCCTCTCCCCACCATTGTCCATGTCCTTGGGTTGGACATGGACAATATAAATTCTTTGGTTACTCTCTCCCCCTCCACCCACCCGCCCTCTCCACACCTCTGACATTCATCAGTCTCATCTATGCTTCCATGTCATTGAATCTATTCTGTTCATTAGTTTATTAAGTTCTTTAGATTCCACGTATAAGTGAGATCATGTGATATTTGTCTTTCGCTGCCTGGCTTATTTCACTTAGCATAATATTCTTCAAGTCCATCCATACTGTCCCAAGGGGTAGGAGATTCTTCTTCTTTACAGCTGTGTAGTATTCCATGGTGTAAATGTCCCACAGCTTTTTTATCCACTCATCTACTGATGGGCACTTGGTCTGTTTCCAGATCTTAGCTATTGTAAACTGTGCTGCTATGAACATCGTGGTACATATATCCTTTCTGATGAATGTTTCAGGGTTCTTAGGATATATTCCTAGGAGTGGGATCACTGGGTCAAACGGCAGCTCCATTTTTAATTTTTTGAGGAACCTCCATACTGTTTTCCATAGTGGTTGCACCAGTCTGCATTCCCACCAGCAGTGTACTAGGGTTCCCCTTTCTCCACACCCTCACCAGCACATGTTGTTTGTTGATTTGTTGATGGTAGCCATTCTGACAGGTGTGAAGTGATACCTCATTGTGGTTTTAATTTGCATCTCTCTGATGACTAGCGACATCGAGCATTTTTTCATGTATTACTTGGCCATCCGTATGTCCTCTTTGGAGAAGTGTCTATTTAAGTCCTTTGCCCATTTCTTAATTGGGTTGTTTGTCTCAGTGCTATGAGTTCTTTGTACACTTTGGAAATTAGCCCCTTATCACATTCATCCTTGGCAAATATGTTTTCCCAGACCATAGGGTTCCTTTGTATTTTGAGGCTGTTTTCTTTTGCTGTGCAGAAGCTTTTTAGTTTGATGTAGTCCCATATGTTTATTTTTTCCTTTGTTTCTCTTGCCCTAGGAGATGTATCAGTGAAAAGTCCACTACGTGGGATGTCTGTGACTTTACTGCCTATGTTTTCTTCCAGGATTTTTATGGTTTCGTGACTTACATTTAAGTCTTTTATACATTTTGAGTTTATTTTTGTGTATGGTGAAAGTTGGTGGCCTAGTTTCATTTTTTTGCTTGTATCTGTCCAATTTTCCCAGCACCACTTATTGAAGAGACTGTCCTTACTCCATTGGATACTCTTGCCTCCTTTGTCAAATATTAACTGACCATAATGGTGTGGGTCTATTTCTGGGTTCTCTGTTCTGTTGCATTGATCTATATGCCTGTTGTTGTACCAATACCAGGTCGTTTTGATTACAGTGGCTTTGTAATATAGTTTGAAGTCTGATAATATGATCCCTCCCACTCTGTTCTTTTTTCTCAAGATGGCTGCAGCTATTCGGGGTCTTTTTTGGTTCCATATAAATTTTCGAAATGTTTGTTCTAGGTCTGTGAAATATGCTGTTGGTATTTTCACAGGAATTGCATTAAAGTTACAGATTGCTTTGGGTAGTATAGACATTTTAATGATATTAATTCTTCCATCCATGAGCATGGTATCTTCTTCCACTTGTTTAAATCTTCCTCTATTTCTTTTTTCAGTGTCATGTAGTTTTCTGAGTACAGGTCTTTTACAGCCTTGGTTGAGTTTATTACTAGGTATCTTATTTTTTTAGTTGCAATGGTAAATGGTATTGCTTTTTTAGTTTCTCTCTCTGAAAGTTCATTGTTGGTGTATAAGAATGCCATTGATTTCTGGATGTTGATTTTGTATCCAGCTACCTTGCCAAATTCGCTTATCAAATCTAGTAGTACTTTGATGGAGACTTTAGGGTTTTATATGTACACTATCATGTCATCTGCAAATAATGACAGTTTTACTTCCTCCTTTCCAATTTGGATACCTTTTATGTTTTCCTCCTGTCTGATGGCTATGGCAAGGACTTCCAGTACTGTTGAATAAGAGTGGTGAAAGTGGACATCCCTGTCTTGTTCCAGTTTTTAATGGAAATGGTTTTAGTTTTTGCCCATTGAGTATGATGTTGGCTGTAGGTCTGTCGTATATGGCCTTTATTATGTTGAGGTATGATCCCTCTATTCCCACTTTACTGAGAGTTTTTATCAGAAATGGGTGCTGGATTTTGTCAAATGCTTTTTCTGCATCTATTGATATGATCATATGATATTTGTCCTTCATTTTGTTTATGTGATGTATCACATTTATTGATTTGTGGATGTTGTACCAGCCTTGCATCCCCGGAATAAATCCCACTTGGTCATGATGTGTGATCTTTTTAATGTATTGCTGGATCCAGTTTGCTGGTATTTTAGTGAGGATTTTAGCATCTATGTTCATCAGGGATATTGGCCTGTAATTTTCTTTCTTTGTAGTATCTTTATCTGGTTTTGGGATTAGGGTGATGCTGGCCTCATAAAAAGAATTTGGGAGTTTTCCCTCCTCTTGAATTTTCTGGAATGTTTGAATAGAATAGGTGTTAATTCTTCTTTGAATGTTTGGTAAAACTCACCTGTAAATCCATTTGGTCCAGGACTTTTGTTTGCTGGGAGTTTTTTGATTACTGCTTCAATTTACTTAGTTGTTATCGGCCTATTCAGGTTTTCTGCCTCTTGTTGATTCAGCTTTGGAAGGTTGTATGCTTCTAGGAATTTGTCCATTTCCCCTATGTTGTCCAATTTGTTGGCATATAGTTGCTCATAATATTTTCTTACAACCCTTTGTATTTCTGTTGGATCAGTTGTTATATTGCCTCTTTCATTTCTGATTTTATTTATTTGGGTCCTCTCTCTTTGTTTCTTAGTGAGTCTGGCTAAAGGTGCATCAATGTTATTTACCTTTTCAAAGAACCAGCTCTTGGTTTCATTGATTTTTTTGTATTGTTTTTTAAATCTCTATGTCATTCATCTCTGTTCTGATTTTTATTATTTCCTTCCTTCTACTTCCTCAGGGCTTTTCTTGCTGTTCTCGTTCTAGTTCTTTTAGTTGTTGTGTTAGATGGTTCATTAGATCTTTTTCTTGTTTCTTGAGATAGGCCTGTAATGCTATGAATTTTCCTCTCAGGACTGCTTTCGCCGTGTCCCCTTGGTTTTGTGTTGTTGTCTGTTCATTTTTGTTACTTTTCATGAAGTGTTTGATTTCTTCCTTGATCTCCTTGGTAACCCACACATTCATTGTTTAATAACATGCTATTTAGCCTCCATGTGTTTGAATATTTTTGAGTTTTTTTTTAGTGGTTGATTTCTAGTTTCATGGCATTGTGATCTGAGAAGATGTTTGATATGATTTCAATCTTCTTATATTTGTAGAGACTTGCCTTGTGCCCTAACATGTGGTCTATTTTTGAGAATGTTCCATGTGCACTTGAGAAGAATGTGTATTCTGCTGCTTTGGGGTGAAATATTCTATCAATGTCAATTAAATCCATTAGGTCTAGTGATTCATTTAAGGTCTGCGTTTCCCTGTTGATTTTTTGTCTTCATGATCTGTCCAATGCTGACAGTGGGGTGTTAAAGTCCCCCATATGATAGTGTTGCTTTGAAGTCCCCAAAGAGTTTTTTTTATACATTTAGGTGCTCCTGTATTGGGTGCATAAATGTTCATAAGGGTTATTTCCTCCTGTTGGATTGATCCCTTTAGTAATATGTACTGACCACCTTTGTCTCTCTCGTTATGGTCTTTATTTTGAAGTCTGTTTTGTCAGAAATAAGAATTTCTACTCCAGCTTTCTTTTCCTTTCCATTTGCATGGAATATTTTACTCCATCCCTTCACTTTCAGCCTGTGTGAGTCTTTTGCTCTGAGGTGGGTCTCTTGTAGACAGCATATATTTGGGTCCTGTTTTCTTATCCATTCAGCTACCCTTTGTCTTTTGATTGGCCCATTTATTCCATTTACATTTAAGGTTACTATTTACATCAACTTATTTAATGCCATTTTCCCCCTTTATGCTGATGTACCTTTCTCTCACTATGCCTTCTTTTTCTTGAAGCAGTCTTTTTAGCATTTTTTGCAATGCTGGTTTGGTAGTACTGAACTCTTTTAGCCTTTTTTTTTTTTATCTGGGAAGCTTTTTATTTCATCTTCAAATTTAAATGATAGCCTTGCTGGATAAAGCAATCTTGGTTGCATGTTCTTGCTTTTCATTACTTCCAAAACTTCATGCCACTCCCTTCTGGCCTGAAGAGTCTCTGTTGAGAAATCAGCTGTCAGCCTTATGGGGGTTCCCTTGTAGGTCACTGCTTGTCTTTCTCTTGCAGCCCTTAATATTTTCTCTTTGTCCTTGACATTTGCCATTTTAATTATGATGTGTCTTGGAGTGGGTCTCTTTGGGTCCCTCTTGTTTGGAATTCTCTGTGATTCCTGAACTTGCGTGGCTTTCTCCTTCACCAGCCTAGGGAAGTTTTCTATAATTATTTCTTCCACCAAGTTCTCAATCCCTTGCTCTCTTTCCTCCCCCTCTGGCACTCCTATAATGCAAATGTTGTTTTGCTTTATGTTGTTCCAAAGTTCCCTTAGACTGTCCTCATGCTTTTTAAGTGTTTTTTCTTTTTGGTGCTCTGATTGTGTGATTTTCTCTACTTTGTCTTCTAAGTTACTTATTCTATCCTCTGTTTCATTGAGCCTGCTTTTAATTCCTTCCAGTGCATTCTTGATAGCAGATACAGCATTTTTAATCTCTGTCTGAGTTTTATTTATGGTATGTATCTCTTTTTTCATGTTTTCACTAAGGTTCTCGAATTTATCATCTAGAGTCTTCTTAAGTTCCTTGAACATCTGCATCATCCATACTCTAAACTCCATTTCTGATAACTTGCTTAACTCCATCTCATCAAAGTCTTTTTCTGGCGATGTTTCCTTTTCTTTAATTTGGGGGTTGTTTCTTTGTCTCCCCATTTTAGTAGGTCTTAGTGCTCTTATCTGTATATTAGATATATTTGCTGTTTCCCAGTCTTGTGGGATGGGATTTTGTCTTGAGGGTCCAGTGGAGCCCAGAAGTGTATATTATTGTTAATACTGGTGAAAATTTAGAAAATAATAATAAACTAAAATGTGAAAAATAGAGAAACTACTGGGAGATAACAGAAGCAGGGAAAAGATTCTAAAGAAGGGCCAGCAAAAAATTAAGGGAGAGAATAGGAATTGGATAATAGTTGAAAATGAGAAAACAAAAATACAATAAAGAGAATAAGAGCAACTAACAATTGGACAGGAAGACAGAAGGGAGCATAATGAAAGAATGAAAGAAAAGTAGAAAAAGAAAGAAGAGAAAGAAGAAAAAAGTTATGCCAATGTATTGAGAGGAGACAGAGAGATAAAGCCCATGTAGGCAGGTATTCTGGTAAGAGATTTTGGGAAAACTATAGAGGAAAGCAGTAAACTTGGTTATAATGATAAAGTCCCAGTCATTAAGCAGGGATATCAAGAAAGTCATGATAGTAGAAGCAAGGATAAAATAAAACAAAGCAAATAACCAAAACAAAACCAAAAACAAGCTAAGCAAGACAAAATTATTTAATAAAAGAAAAAACAAAAAAAAACTTTCATTAAAAAAATGTTTAAAAAAAATTGAAAAAGGGGAAAAAAAAAAGATTTTTATAAAATTTAAAAAAGAAGAAAAAACAAATTTTCTCCCCTTTCTCTTCTTCCTAAGGAAAAAAGAGAAAAAATAAACCCACAAACAAAAAATAAACAAAAAAACCCCCCAAAACCGACAAAAACAAAACCTAACGAAACAAAAAAACAGCAGAAAAAAAAGTAGTCAATCAGGTGCGTTTCTTCTGGGCAACTTATGTTGTCTGAGGGTCACTGTTTTTTGTGATTTCAGTTCTCCTGGGAGGTACTTGTGTATCACCCCAGTGTGAGGAGCCGTCTAGGTGTGGCTTTGGTGTCCTTAGGTAGATGGTTGATCTGAGGCTCTCTGTGGGCCACCTCCTCTTGTCAGCTATTTTGCAACCTTGTAGTTGCCTGGTCTTGCTCCAGAGTCTTCTGTAGAGACTTTAGGGTACAGGGTGGCTAGTGTAGCCCAGGGTATCACTCCCCTTAGAGGTGTCGCTGTCAGGCACTCACTTTGTGGGAGTTAGTCTCTGCTCCACAGCCTGCTCCTCAGTCCCTACCTTGTCCTCTGATCTAGCTCCCCAGGCTCTGTTCTGCTGCAGCTTCAGATTGATTTCAGCCTGTTGCCTTTTCTGTATGAGCCGTGTCAGCAGCCTGGGCCCAGTGAGTTCGATTAAGAACACATTCTGGGCCCTTTGCCTGCCCAGCCCCCAGCAGGGGTTTTCAGCTTTTCCTCCAGTTCCCAAACAACAGTCCCTGAGAGTCTTATTCTTGGAGAGTCCTCCTGTGAGCTGCTCTCCCTTCCCCCTCAGGACTGTGCCCTGTGGGTGTGTCTGGGGCTTCAGTGAGTGGGACCCGCCCCTTTCCTATTGGGGGCGGTGCTCCAGGCTGCAGGAGAGGCTGGCGGGCTCTGCCCCTCCCTGCTCAGCTCTTGTTGGCTGGTTGCACCAGGCCTGCCCCTCAGACCGTCTACTGTGCAGACCCCAATGGCAGCCTCTGCTGGTCTGTCCATGCAGTGCATGCCGGGAAGGTGGGAACCAGTTTCACAATCAAACTCGCAAAGGTACGAAGCAACACACAGGCAGAGAGTCTGCCCTGCAAGGTCCCGCCGCCCTTGCTCCAGGGCACCCAGTGGGAGGGGACCCAAAGTCAGCTCCAGGCAGCTCTCCACACCGCTGGTCTGAGCAAAGCTGGAGCAGCTTCATGCGCCACTACGGGGCCCCTCAGGGCCGCTCACAGATTGCAGCCTCTTGGCACCTGGGAGCTCAGGGCAGGAGGATAGCCTCAGGGCTGGTAGCAGAACCCAGCCTCCCAGCTCCAGGAGCGCAGGACGGGAGGGTTCCTCACCGACCCCACGCCAGGCAAATTCAGTGCTTTCTGGGGCTCAACACAGTGCCCCACAGGGAGGCAGAGGGTCCCCGTGTGCGGATGCTCAGTGCAGCCCTCTGGTCCCTCACGACTTGGGTGCCACAGACCTTGGGACAGCCTTCCCTATGGTTGGCACCCCAACACCAGACGCCGGTCGCAGCCACTCCTAGAGGCTTTGTTTCCTAGGAAGGCGCCGTCCCCCCTTAGATTTTTTGTTTCCTAGGAAGGTGCCATACCCTCCCGGACTCACCGCTCCCCTGGGTCCTTCTGCCCTGTGTGTGGGGCGCTCATTCCCCTCTCTGCTACAGGTGTGGGATCCCCACTTTTGGATGTCATCGGCGGAGCTTTGCTGCCTCCAAGTCTCCAGGCTCAGAGCCCAGCACAGGCTTCAGGGGGACTCCCCCTCCTACGGCCCCCCTCTCTTACCAGACGCCGTGATGTTTCTTCAGTGCTCCCCACTCACACTCCTTCCACTCAGGTATGTTTCTCTGTTTTTTTTCAAGCTGGTTACGTAGGATTTTAGGAGGAAATCAAGTCTGTGGCTGGAGCGGGGGCGCTGCTGCTTCTCACAGGGCCGCCATGTTCCCTATTCCCCCTCCATTTTTGATTTTTCTGAATTTCTCCTACTGAATCCAAGGGTTATTCATTTCATTTAACGAATATTTACTGAGTTGCTACTATGTGGCAGGTTCTACATTAATCTAGTTCATGGTAAACAGCATGAATGTTGCACAATATAAGCTTAAAAATAAGCTCTTGTCCATGTGTTCAGGCTGTAAAAATAATCAGTCAAGGAGACTTCTAGGCATTTGTATAATAAGCCTTATAGTCTTAATTATAAGACTCCTTTTTATTGGAGTCTTATAGTTACCTATGCATATGATGGAACAACTGTACTTGCCACCAGAAGAGGGAGGAACCAGAAGAGTTAAAAATCAGGCTTCTTCATAATGGGGGTTAGGGCCTATGTAAATTCCAAGAGCTAGGTTTCTTCCAGAACCTGAAGCTCATGAAATTTATATTTGTAAAGCTAGACATGCAAAATGATGTTATATGAAGGTTCCTTCTGGGCCAAATCTCCATCATCGATGCTCCGCTTCAAAATCGCCTGGTGGCTACCTTTGATTTCCACACCTAATTCTCATCTTAATGCTGGTCCTTTATGCAGACTATTTACAAGCAATTATAATTGGTGATTTTATTTTATTTCAGAGGGTAGTATGTTCTCTTTTTGTTTTAATGGCGTCTCTGGTTTTAGGTGATAAAAGCATATGATAAAAGGACTGGGATAGTTGTAACCACACATATAATACCAGTTGCTATTATTATTAACTGTCACATCTTCTAAGTTAAGGTAAAATACTCAAAACGTTAAATGATTGAAATGCTAGTGAGTGTCTGACCTCATTTTTGATTGCTGGTGCATCTATCTTTGTGTCTCACTTGTTCCAACTCAAAATGCCCGTCAAATTTGAGTTCTCTCCAAATGATTTTATATCACGTGTGAGTGAGTTACTCTTCAACTTGGATTAGTGGGAAGGAACCTAGTAGTTTACTGCTTGCAAACTCTGGCTGTAGTGGACCAAATGGTATGCTAGTGACATGAGATCATGGCACTTTCAGAATAAATGATACGAACTGAAGTGTCATTCTTTCTCCTGTAACTGGCACAAGTAGAAGTACAATGTGTTAAATCTGGAAGAGAACAAGGAGTCCCTGCCTCTCCTATACTAAGGAAGTGCTAATTTGCGCATCTGGAGACTGCCATTTTATAGGGAGAACTGTTCACCCAGAACTGTAGGACAGGAAGAAGTATAAATCACTTCCATAAATCCCTTAACTGTGTACACAGATTCAGGGAAGGGATTATATGATATGGCAAGGATCCAGGGAAGGAGGTTGAACCACTGATTGATCCTCTATTGCAGATCAGAGAAAGGAGGCCCAGAATATTGAAGTAGCTTATCTGAGGTCACCGCTGGGGAGCAGTGGCAGATCAGGGATGTGGGTTCAGGCTCTCAAATTCGATGTCAAGCTAATATATCTGTGAGTGTCTCTGGGGCTAGCTGCCATTAGCGTTTACAGAAAAATGTCCTTCAACACTTCTGAGTGTGACGTGCTCCATGGAAGGAAATGTCTGTTACTTAGTTGGGGTACATAAGTTTTTATTGAAGAAAATGCACTTGAAATTTCCCACTGCTCCTCTTCCTTTGAGATGAGAACAAACTAAGGGAGCTGAGTGAAGGTGTGAGGTGAGCACCCCAGGAAATTCAATAACCAGTCTAAATTAAGGCAGATATGCAAGTGGAATTTCAGTATGTTTGATTTTCATGAAATGCCCAGCTGCATTTTTCCATCACACCTTATGGGCCTCCAAGGGGCTGTGAAAAGCATCTGGTCTCTAGGGACCAATATTCTAAAGTAAGCATCTAGGAAAATCCTTTTTTAATATGTCTTGAAATGAACTCATGATTGGACCAGAAATATATTTTTACTCAACATGAACACATCAATAAGCCAAAAAGCAGAAGTGCTTCCAATATACTTTGAGTGGCGTTTGATCAACATCTTAGAGCCCATGGCAGCTCCAGAGCACGTTTGGAAATTCTCTACTTCCAAGCAGAACAAAAACCAATGTGCTGGGAAAAACACAGGAGTGAGTTTTTAAACCGAGGCTGGAGCTTATGGCTTTGCAAGGAGACTTTACAGCAGGGGGTGGCAACTTCTGCAAAACAGGGAGTGGTAGGTTTGTAGTCCTTATATTGGCAGGAACAGTCACAACAGAAGCCTAGGGGACTTGGCAATGCCTCCACACTTGTTCACTTGGCCAAGGTATGAGCCAGTATTGGGAGGGTCCTATGGGAGATTAGGGAGGCAGCTGCTGGGGGTGGGTCTGGGGCTGTGGGCACCTACGAGGTGTCTGTTTCTGATGTAAATGTCAGATTACTCACCTTAGTCCACAAGTACACCTCCAGCATTCTGTGTTGAATTTTGTGACCAACTATTTTCTTTCTTTTTAGCTTCCTGCTACCTGTTTGGCAGACAGAATCCATCATTGGCTCTCAATCCATCAGCTATATCCTCTATTTTCTTTTGCTTGCACGACCATGGTGTATTTACCCTCCTCTGGGAGGCTTCCAGTAAGAAAGGCTAGGTATTTTCCCACAGTGGAGACAGAAACTCTGTTGGTCTAATGGAATCATAGTGATCTCACTCCATTACTAATGAATTAAAGTACAGAATTATTACAAGTTGGAGTGAGATGGTTTGGGGACCAGATAGGCCAGAGAGTGGAATATGTGTAAGGAAGAGAAGAAATAGCCTGGAAAGATAGGTTAAAATCAAGTAATGGGATTTTGTTGTGTTTTTTAAAAAAAATTATCTTTATTGTTGAAAGTATTACAGGTGTCCCATTTTTCCCCCCATTGATCTCCTCCACTTCACTCCCACCCCCTCCTCAGGCCTTCACCCCATTATTGTCTGTGTGCATGGGTTATGCATATATGCATATAACTTCTTTGGTTAATCTCTTCCCACCCTCCATCCCCCTTCTCCCTTCCTTCTGAGATATGACCATCTGTTGCATGCCTCAGTGTCTCTGGATCTATTTAGTTTGTCAGATTCTTTTGTTCATTAGCTTCTTCTTAAAGAAAACCCTTCAACATTTCATGTAGTACTGGTCTGCTGGTGATGAACTCCTTTAGCTTTTTCTTATCTGTGAAGCTCTTTATCTGACCTTCAATTCTAAGTGATAGCTTTGCTGGGTAGAGTAATCTTGGTTGTAGGTTCTTGATTTTCATCACTTTGAATATTTCTTGCCATTCCCTCTGGCCTGTAAAGTTTCTCTTGAGATATCAGCTGACAGCCATATGGGTGCTACCTTGTAGGTAACTAATTGCTTTTCTCTTGCTGCTTTTAAGATTCTCTCTTTGTCTTTAAGCTTTGGCATTTTAATTATGATGTGTCTTGGTGTGGGCCTCTTTGGACTCCTCTTGTTTGGGACTCTCTGTGTTTCCTGGGCTTGTAAGTCTATTTCTTTCCTCAGGTAGGGGAAGTTTTCTGTAATTATTTTTTCTTAAGTAGGTTTTCAATTTCTTACTCTCTTTCTTCTCCTTCTGGTACCCCCATAATATGAATGTTGGGCTGCTTGAAGTTGCTCCAGAGACTCCTTACACTGTCTTCATATTTCTGGATTCTTTTTTTTTTTTTTTCTCTTCTGATTGGGCGTTTTTTGTTTCCTCATATTCCAAATTGCTGATTTGATTCTCAGTGTCCTCTACTCTACTGTTGATTCTCTGTAAATTATTCTTCATTTCAGTTTGTGTAGCCTTCATTTCTGATTGGTACTTTAATTTGTCATTGATGATCTCACTAGTTTCCTTAATAGTCTTACTAAGATCCTTGAGCATACTTATTACCATTATTCTGAACTCTGTATCTCGTAGCTTTCTTGGCTCCATTTCATTTAGTTCTTTTTCTGGAGATTTCTTCTGTTCTTTCCTTTGTGACATGTTTCTTTGTCTCCACATTTTGGTTGCTTCATGGTGTTTGTTTCTATGTATTAGGTAGAGCTATGTCTCCTGGAATTTGTACAGTGGCTTTGTGTAGTAGGTGTCCTATAGAATCCAGTGGCTCAGCCTCCCCAGTCACCTGAGCTGGGCCTTATAGGTGCTTCCTTGTGTGTGTTGTGTGCACTGTCCTGTTATAGTTGAGCCTTGGTTGCTGTTGGTGCCACTAGGAGGAATTGACCCCCCAGGCCAATCAGCTGTGAGGACCAGCTGCAACTATAACCAAAGAGCTGTTGTGCTGGAGACACTCCTATGGAACAGTATTTACTTCAGTGGAGCTTTGGTGTTCACCAAGTGTGCCCCTTGAGTGTGTCACTTGTGGATGTGGTAGGGTTGTAATCCAGCGTGGTCATGTTTGATCACCAGGTACACTGTCTCTGTAGCCTCCTGGGAAGTGCTAAGTCAGCCTCTGCCTGTGCCTAGCCCATGGCCACCCAGCATGAGCTACACAGAAAACTGTAGTTGACTGCTACTTGTGCCAGGCTTGGCGATGTCCAGGAAAGGCCAAGCTATAAACCAGTGCAGGCTGCTACTAGTGCAAGACCTGGGGCTACTTATCATGCTGTATGGGGCATGCTGTTGCTTGTTTGAGAGATTTTAGGAAAGTCTTAAGCATGAGGCTCGAGAGGCCACTTGCATAGAAAAGCCACTAGAAATGGCTTGGATGAGCTTACAAGGAAGGGAGGGGTGGGGTCTCCAGGAATCACCGGATAGGGTGAAAGGTGTGTCAGGTGCTGGCGATTCAAATATGGCACCTGCCTGCTAGCTCTGTGGGGGGAGGGCTGGCCAAAGGAGCAATGGCCTCTGCCAACTCTTATGTCTGGGAGAAAGCTGCCCCTCTAGCTCATGCCCTGTTTCCAGGCAATTTAGTTTCTCCCTGAATGTCCCAGGTTTCTTTCGAGCTGATGCCTGGTGCTGGAGCTCAGAGGGAGCATGTCTGAGGAAGGCCTTGGACTCCTGAAGCCTCTGTGTCCCTCAGCAACAGTCCCCACTGGTTTTCACAGCCCAAAGCTGTGAGGACTTCTCTTCCTGGCTCTGGAACCCTGGGCTGCAGGACCTGGTGTGGGATTGGGACCCCTCGCTCCTCTGGGAAACCTCCACCCCTGAGATATCCCTCCTGGTTTTAAACTGCAGCACAGGGTGTGGGCCTGTGACCATGTCTCTAGGACTCAACCCAGATTCTGCCCCACATCTCTGCCCCTTCTACTGGTCGCAGTGCTTCTTCAGTTCCCTGGTTGTAGGGCTTCTGTTCAGCTAGATTTCAGGAGGCTCTGTGTGATGGTTGTTCTATATTTTAGTTGTGATTTTGTTGTGGTTGTGGGAGGTGATGGGTACCACTGTTACCCACGCTGCCCTCTTGTTCAGGTTCTCCAAAACCCAAGTAATGGGATGTTTTGAATAACAGGTCAAGAAGTTTAGATTTTGTCCAGTGTCATTATTTGGGTTCAGATTGTTTATGTGGGTGGTGATCAGAGGAAACCTAAGGGGAGAAATGGGGATAGTGACAAAGGGAAGGCAAAGAAGCCAATTAAATGTTTGTTAGTGAGTGATTTACTGCTTTGGGCAACTGGTGCTCAATCCTGCTGGTCTCTCTGAGACACTGAGGAACATGCTTTAAGAGGATGAGGACACTGAGACATTGAGCCATTGACTCCCAATCCATGTGGGCTGAGGACTGCTTTCAGGGGTGTTGACTTTTACCAACTTTATATGTTTAGTAGAACAATCACCCTCGATGCTGGTGAAAACTCTCAGGAAGAAGAGACATGAAGCTTTTAATGTAGAGAATTGTCCTAGAAACTGTACCTCATGGCTGCTTAGGGGGCTAGGAAAACTGAGTACAGGGAATCAATAGCATCCCCTACATTGGGTAATTAATGGGAAATAAAAAAATTTTGAATTGGTAAAAGACATGATTAGGACTTTCTTTGAAAAGATTATTTTTTCTGGAGATAGGTGGGAGTTCGCATGTTATTCAAAAGACATTCTGTGAGTCCTGTGCAATATGCCAAGAGTATGATAGGATAAATCTTTTTTCCTCAAGAAGCTCAATGTCTGAGAATTGGAACTATTGTTGTGAGAAGATGAGGAAGCTATGCTATTGGTCAAGTGAGATAATGAGTAAGAAAATTACATTTGGGGCAGGGGATGGTAGAAAGGAGACAAGAGATGTAAGAAACATTGCAGGGAAGAAATGGAGAGGTCTTAGTAGCTAGTTGAATGAAAGGGTCCAGAGTGAAAAAGTATTTATAGGTCACTGAAGTTCTGATAATGGCTATTTGAGAGGATTATGCTGCCAAGAACAAAATCTGGGATGGTAGGGAGAAGAGCTGTTTTGGAAAATAACATGAAGGGTAGGAAAATGACTGCTGTGAACAACATACATACAGGTCTGATTTCTATTAGCCTTTTATTAACAAACATTTTTAAAGAGTCCTCTATGTCTTAGGAACCATGCCAGCCACTATACCGAAGTCTAATTACAAAAACCAATGAAAAATGATTTATGTCTTCAAAGGCCTTACAGATTCTTTGTGATGGAGGTGGACATCCCAGTATGCTAGGAGTTCATGGGAAGACCTTGGAGGTAAGGGGTAAAAGGCATGGTAAGGAAGGCATGAGATGACAGTTGAGTGAACTTTTTTATTTACTTGTTTGTTTGTGTTTGTACATAACATGCTTTTATTCTAGAACCCCTATGTGTATAAATACAACCATTGTTGGATATATATGAAAGACTGGCCAAATATTAAAGGCTACTCATGTCTTACAGGGCCTTAAATTAAAGTATATAATGTCCAAGTATATAATGGACACTTGGCATCAAATTTAAAAATTTTCAGACTCCTAATATAAAATTTTAACATCAAAGTGTCCTATTTCTTTTCTTTTCTTTTTTTCTCTTTTCTTTTCTTTTTTTCTCTTCTCTTTTTTTCTCTTCTCTTTTTTTCTCTTCTCTTTTTTCTCTTCTCTTCTCTTCTCTTCTCTTCTCTTCTCTTCTCTTCTCTTCTCTTCTCTTCTCTTCTCTTCTCTTCTCTTCTCTTCTCTTCTCTTCTCTTCTCTTCTCTTCTCTTCTCTTCTCTCCTCTCCTCTCCTCTCCTCTCCTCTCCTCTCCTCTCCTCTCCTCTCCTCTCCTCTCCTCTCTTCTCTCTTCTTTTCTTTTCTTTTCTTTTCTTTTCTTTTCTTTTCTTTTCTTTTCTTTTCTTTTCTTTTCTTTTCTTTTCTTTTCTTTTCTTGCCTTTAAAATGTATTGGTGCATATGTTAGTTACAGGGGTAGATATTTATATAGCAAATCAAAACTAATTTACTGAGGGTAACAGGTCACTGTCTTAATCACATAACTAACTTCAGAGAAACCTAAGTTCGTGGTTCTGAAATTGTGGTCCACTGTCAGAAATGTTATTTGCCTTTTCACTCTCATTCTCTCATGAGCATACAATGCAATTTACCAGAGGCTATATGAATGTAACATCGCAACAGACTGAATGTAGAAGCGGAGAGAATACAGCCATCTTCTAAGAAACCCAACATTAAAGATGTTTATGATGTGTTCATTGTTGCTATTTGTCAATGAATTAATCAATATTCTTAAGATCTCAGTTTTAAGTTATAAATTCAATAAATATCTATAGATATAATCTACAGGAACTAAATCTCTTTGTTATCCCCAGCAATTTTTTTAACTGTAAAGGAGTTCTGAGAACAAAAGTTTTTGAGAGTCACTGTCTTAAAATGAACAAACAACAGGAATTCTTTTTAAAAATGAAAAAAAATGGCCAAGAGACACATGAAAAAATGCCCAAGGTCACTAATCATCAAAGAGATGCAAATTAAAACAACAATGAGGTACTACCTCACACTTGTAAGAATGGCTACCATCAACACATCATCAAATGACAAGTACTGGTGAGGATGTGGAGAAAAGGGTGCCCTACTACACTACTGGTGGGAAAGCAGACTGGTGCACCACTATAGAAAATAGTGTGGCGTTTCCTCAAAAAATTAAATATGGGACTGCCATTTGACCCAGTGATCCCACTTCTAGCAATATATCCTAAGAAACCCAAAACACCAATTAGAAAGAATATATGTTACCCCTATGTTCATAGCAGCACAATTTACAATAGCTAAGATCTGGAAACAGCCCATCAGTAGATGAGTGGATAAAAAAGCTGTGGTACATTTACACCATGGAACACTATGAAGCTTTAAAAAAGAACGATCTCTTATCCTTTGGGACAGCGTAGATGCACTTGGAGAGTATTATGCTAAGTGAAATAAGTCCATCAGAGAAAGACAAGTATCACATGATCTCACTCATACGTGGAATATAATGAATGAAATAAACTGATGAACAAAATAGATACAGAGATATAGAACCATGGAGCAGTAGGACAAATTTCAGAGGGTAGCAGGGGTGGGGAGTTTGCGGGGAGAGATTAATCAAAGAACTTAGATGTATATATGCATGATCTATGAACACAGACAATAGTGTGGAGAAGACTGGGGGGTCAGGCAGGGGTGGATGCCGGATGGAGGGGATCAATGGGGGGAACATCTGTAATACTTTAAACAATAAAAGATAAATTTAAAAAAAAATTTAAATTACATTTGACACTCAACATTATATTAGTTTCAAATATACAGCATAGTGATTAGACTTTTATATAGCTATGAAGTGATACCCCTGATAAGCCTAGTACCCACCTGGTACCATACATAGTTATTAAAATATTATTGACTCTATTCCCTATGTTATACTTTATTTTGTAACTACCAATTTGTACTTCTTAATCCCTTCACTTTTTTCACCCATTCCCAACATCATTTATTGAAGAGGCTATCTTTACCCCATTGTATATTCTTGCCTCCTTTGTCATAAATTAATTGGCTATACAGGCATAGGCTTATTTCTGGGCTATTTTGTTCCATTGACCTGTGTGTCTGTTTGTATGTCAGTACCATACTGTTTTGATTACTGTAGCCTTGTAATATAGTTTGATATCAGGTAGCATGATACCACCTTTATTCTTCATTCTCAAGATGGTTTTGGCTATTTGGGGATCTTTTGTGGTTTCATATGTATTTTTGGATTATTTGTGCTAGTTCTGTGAAAAACTCATTTGTATTTTGAGACTGATTACATTGAACCTATGGACATTTTAATGATGTTATTTCTTCCTATCAATGATTACAGTCTATGCTTCCATTTATTTGTATTTCTTTAATTTCTTTCTTCAATATCTTATAATTTTTCGAGTACAGGTCTTTTACCTCCTTGGTTAAATTAATCTTAAGTATTTTCTTTCTTTTTGTAATTATAAATGATATTATTTTCTTAATTTCTTTTTGATAATTCATTATTGGTGTATAAAAATGTAACTGAGTTCTGAATAGTAATATTGTATCTTGCTACCTTACTGAATTCACTGATCTGTTCTAATAGGTTTTTTGGGGTTTTTTTTTTTTTTTTTTTTTTGGTGGAATTTTCAGGGTTCTCTCTCTTAGTATGTCATCTGCAAATAATGACAGTTTTACTTCTTCCTTTTCAATTTGGATGCCTTTTATTTCTTTTCTTTTCTGATTGCTGTGGGTAGGACTTCCAATACTATGTTGAATAAAAGTGATGAAAGTGGACATTCTTCTTATGTTCTATTCTTAAGGAAAATGCTTTTAGCTGAGTGTGTTTATTGAAAATGGATGCAGGATTTTGTCAAATGCTTTTTCTGCATCTATTGATGTGATCATATTGTTTTTATCCTTCATTTTGTTTATGTGGTGCATCAAGTTAATTGATTTGCGGATATTGAACCAAACTTGCATCCCAGGAATAAATCCCACTTGATCATGGTGTATGATCTTTTTAATGCATTGCTGAATTTGGTTTGTTAGTATTTTTTGAAGACTTTTGCATTTATATTCATCAGGGATATTGGCTTATATATGTTTTTTTGTAATGCCTTTGCCTGGTTTTGAAATTAGGGTAATGGTGGCATTTTGACATTAGGGTACAATGAGTTTGGGAGTCTTTTCTTCTTTTCAATTTTTTGGAATAGTTAGAGAAAAATTGATGTTAATTCTTTTTTGAATATTGCATAAAATTAACCTGTGATACCATCCTGTCCAGTACTTTTGTTTGTTAGGAGTATTTTGAGTACTGATTCAATTTCATTTGTATTTATAGGTCTATTCATATTTTCTGTTTATTCTTGATTCAGTCTTGGAAGATTGTAATAGTCTAGGAATTTATCCATCTTCTCCAGATTATCCAGTTTGTTGGTATATAATTGTCTGTAGTATTTTCTTATAATCCTTTATGTTTCTGTGGTGTTGGTTGTCATTTCTTTTTCATTTCTGAATGTATTTACTTGAATTCTCTCTCTTGTTTAATTGATGGGTCTGATTAAAGGTTTATCAGTTTTGTTTATCTTTTCAAAGAACCAGCTTTTGGTTTCATTGATCTTTTTAATTTTTTGTAGACTCTATTTTGTTTATGTCTGCTTTGATCTTTATTCCTTTCTCCTACTCACTCTGGGCTTTGTTCGTTGTTCTATTTCCTTTAGGTGTAAGGTTAGATTACTAATTGGAGATTTTTCTTGTTTGTTGAAGTAGGCCTGTTTGGCTATAAATTTCCCTCTTAGAAATGTTTTGTCTGTGTCCCATAATTTTGGGGTCATTGTGTTTTTCATATCATTTGTCTCAAGGTATTTTTTTGTTTCTTCTTTGGTTTTGTTGTACCTATTAATTGTTTACTAGCATGCTATTTAGCCTCCAAGAGTTTGTGTGTTTTTCAATTTTCTTCTTGTAATTGATTTCTAGTTTCATACCATTGTCATTGAAGAAGATGCTTGGTATGATTTAAATCTTAAATTCATTGATATTTGTTTTATAGCTTAGCATGTGGTCTCTCATGTAAAATGTTCCATGGGCTCTTGAAAAAAAAAAAAAAAGTATACTCTGTTGTTTTAGAGTTAAATGTTCTAATAATATCAATTAAATCTATCTGGTATAATGTGTCATATGAGGCCACTGTTTCTTTTTATATTGCTATCTGGGTAATCTATCCCTTTATGTCAATGGGGTGTTAAAGTCCTTACTATGACTATGTTATTGTAAATTTCTCCCTTTATGTTAGTCAATGTTTGCCTTATATATTTAGGTGCTCCTACATTGGGTGCATGAATGTTATTAAGGGTTATATCTTCTTGCTGGATCAATTCTTTTACCATTATGTAATATCTTTCTTTGCTACTTGTTACATACTTTCTTTTAAAGTCTACTTTGTCTGATATAAGTATTGCTATCCCAGCTTTTTAAAAATTATTTCATTTGCATGAAATATCTTTTTTCATCCCTTTACTCTCATTCTGTGCATTTTTTCAATCTGAAGTGCATCTCTTGTATAATGGATATTATTTTCTTATCCATTTAACCACTCTATATCTTTTGATTGAAGCATTTAATCCATTTGCATTTAAGGTAATTATTCCACTTAAAACAATTATTTATTGCCATTTTATTATTCATCTTTTTTATCTTCTTTTCCCTTCCTCCTAAAAAATTCCTTTTAATATTTCATGTAATGTTGGTTTGGTGGGAATGAACTTCATTAGCTTTTTCTTGTCTGGGAACCTCTTTATCTCTCCTTTGATTCTAAATGACATTCATGCTGGGTAAAGTAATCTTGGCTGTAGGTCCTTGCTTGTTATCACTTTGAACACTTTGTATCAATCCCTATAGCCTGAAAGATTTCTGTAGAGATATCAGCTACAGTCTTATGGGAGCTCCCTTGTAGATAAGTAATTGCTTTTGTCTTTCTGGTTTTAAGATTTTCTCTGTCTTTAACCTTTGACATTTAAATATGATGTATCTTGGTGTGGGCCTCTTTGATTTTATCTTGTTTAGGATTCTCTATACTTCCTGGGCTTGTATGTAAATTTCCTTTGCCAAGTTAGGAAAATTTTCAGTCGCCATTTCTTCAAATAGGTTTTCAATGCCTTGCTGTCTCTCTTCTCCTTTGGGCACCCTTATGAAGTGAATGTTACTACATTTGATGTTGTCCCAGAGTACAAGAGACAAAGAACATTACTATCTCCTTTTGTAAATTATTTTTTCTGTTTGCTGTTCCTGTGGGTGTTTTACTACCTTGTCTTCTAAATCACTGATTTTATCCTCCACTTCATCTGATCCGTTGTTGATTCTATCTAATGCACTCTTCATTTCAGTTATTGCATTCTTTATTTCTGACTGGTTCTTTTTTATGGTTTCTATCTCTCTACGTAAGCTTTCACTGAGTTCATCTATTCTTCCTCTATGTTCATTGAACACCCTTACAATTGTGTTTCAAACTCTGTAACTGGTGCATTGATTGCCTTTATTTGATTTATTTCTTTTTCTGGAGTCTTCTGTCCTTTCATTTGCTATCTATTTCTTTCTCTCCTCACTTGGCTATCTCTCTGTGTTTGTTTATGTATATTAGGTGCATCTAGTATGTGTCCTAGTCTTGGCAGAGTGGCCTAATACAGTAGATATCCTGTAGGGCCCAGTGGCACAATCTCCCTGGTCACCTGAGCTGGGTGCTCCAAGGGTGTCCCTTGTGTTTATTGTGTGTACCCTTTTGTTGTAGTTGAGTCTTTATTGCCTTTAACATATCAGTGGGTGGGATTGGCCTTCAGGCTGACTGGTTGTGAGAACTGACTGGGTCTACAGAAGATAAACTGTTGTGTGGGGCTGACACTATAGATTGGAATTTTCTGTAGCAGGTTTTGGTGCCTGCTGAGTCCACCCTTTGAGTGTGCTGTTTGTGGAGTTAATTAAGTGTTGCTTTCATGTGGTCTGAAGCTAGATATCAGTTTGGGGCCTCTTGGGAGGGGATTTGGCACAGGCCCGGGATAGTTACAGCCTGTGCCCAACCCAGGTCTGCCTGATAGGTGCTACAAAATGATTTATGGTTGATAGATGTCTCTGCTGGGCTTGGAGCTGCCTGGGAAAGGCTGTAGTGCACACCAAGGCTGGATGCCATTAGTGCCAGGCTGGGGACCACTTAGTAAGAGGTACAGAGTTTGCCACTGCCAACCACTGCTTATTTGGGGTTTGTGGACGTTTCAGAAATTTTAGGCAAGTCCACAATGTGGGCAGAACTCCGCTGCTTGGGAGTAACAGCCATTGAATGAAATTCTGACCTATGCATGAGTTTGGTGGTGTGGTTTCTTAGGGAATCACCAGGGTATGGCGAGATTAATGGAGCTTCAGATTTGGCATTCCTCTACCCCTGCATGCTGGGTGGAGGAGCACTCAACAAAGGAACAACGGCACCTACCTGCACTTCAGTCTGGGAAAAGCTGCCCTTATAACTTTCCCCCTGAAGTCAGACAATTCATTTCCTCCTTGTATGTCTCTGGTGCTTTTCAAGCTGATAATGCAATTTTGGAGCTCAGAGCAAGCAAGTCCATTAGCCAGGACCCATTAAGAGGAAACCTTGGAACTCCAATAGCCCTCCTTCTCACCCACATGAAATCCCCACTGGTTTCACAGCCAATGTTTTGGGGACTCCTCTTTTTGGCACTGGTGATCCAGGCTGGGGATCCCAGTGTGGAGCTGGAACCCCTCGCTACTCAGGGGAGAACGCTGCAGCTGAGATATCCTTCCTGATTCTTTAAAAAAAATTAATTTTAGAGAGAGGAAGGGAGAGAGAGAGAAAGAGAAACATTGATGTGAGAGAGAAATATCAATCAGTTGCTTCTTGCACTTGCCCCAACCAGAGATTGAACCTGTAACCTGGGTATGTGCCCCAACTAGGAATGAAACCCTCCACCTTTTGGTGTATGGGATGCTCCAACAAACTGAACCACACAAGTCAGTGTATATCCCTCCTGATTCTTAACCTCCATGGGTAGGTGTGGGACCAGACTGTTTTGTGTCTCTCCCCCTCCACTAGTTTCAATGTGGCCTCTTCTTTGTATCGTTAGTTTTAGTAGTTCTGCTCTGCTAGTCTTCAGGTGGTTGTTCTGTAACTTAGTTGTAATTTTAATGTGTTCATAGGAGGACAGTGTTTACCTATCATCTTGGTTTGAAGTCCAGAAATTCTTAATAAGGACAGAATGTTCTATCACAGGCCTCTGTGAACTGTGAACCTAAACCCTGGGACTGACAAGTGCTCAGGATCCAAGCCTCTTATTTCTTATCCTCCAAATATCTTCACATAAAACAATTTAGTAGAATTTTTATATTTATTCTATTTTATCTGAGGCAAAATATTTGTGAAAATTATCATAATTTTCTAGTTATCTGAGCTCAGACTAAAAGAATGGATGAGTTTTGCCAGCCGGGCTTGGCTCAGTGGTTGAGCATTGACCTAGGATCCAAGACATTGCGGTTTGATTCCCGGTCAGGGCACATGCCTGGGTTGCGGGCTTGATCCCCAGTTGGGGGTGTGCAAGAGGCAACCAATCAATGATGACTCTCTCATCATTGATGTTTCTTTCTCTTTCCCTCTCCCTTCCTCTCTCTGAAATCAATAAAGACATATTTTTAAAAAGTGGATGAGTTTTTCAGGCAAAAATTGGAATGGCCTATATCATGGCTGTTGTTGTGTGCCATGCTTAGGCTTATAATTTATCCTATAGATGATAAAGAGCTGCAAAAAAAGGCTGTAGGTAAGGGACTGTCCCAGTCAATGTGTGTTTAAGATCAGTGAGGCAGTGACATGAGGAACAGAGATCCAGGAAAGGAGGCAGGAAGGCCATTTGCAGATACTCTAGAGTAGTGGTTTTCAAAGTGTCTGGGGGGTCCTGAGGGTCTCCAATACCTTCCTGGAGGTCTGTGAGATCAAGCTTATTCTTACATAACATTAAGATGGTATTTGTCTTTCACTTTTATTCTGTCACTGCTGTACAGTGGAGTTTTCCAGAAAGTAAATGATGTGTGATGACTTCCTTCTTTAGTGGCTAGTAAATTGTGTTTTTATTTTTGTGGGTTTTTTTTAATCCTCACCTGAGGATATTTTTTTTCTACTGCTTTTCAGAGAGAGTAGAAGGGAGAGAGAGAGAGAGAGGGAGAAAGATAGAGGGAAAGATTGATGTGAAGGAGACACATCTATTGGCTGACTCCTGCATGTGCCCTGGACTGGGGCTGGGGTTGAAGCCTGCAACCAAGGTATGTGCTCTTGACTGGAATCAAACCTGAGACCCTTCAGTCCACAGGCTGATGCTCTAACCACCAAACCAAACCAGCTAGGGCTCAAACATTTCTTTCTTATTTCTAATTAATTTCTAAAATCTGATAAATCTGGTTTACTCATTCTATGGGTTCAAATATTAATCTCATCCAGAAACACCCTCACATACACACAGTATAATGTTTAAGTAAATACCTGGACATCCTGTGGCCCAGTCAACTTGACACATAAAACCATGAACCATCACGGGTAGACAAAGTGGAGACCCATCAGAAAGAAAGTGAAAGAATTGGATGGGAGAAGACAAAATACATCATTTGCTGACTCCCTGGCCACAGACTCTCACTGTTCCTCCTACATTCTTAGCCCATAGATTCCATTTCCATAAGACCAACCAATCAAGATTCTCATCCCCTCTCTGCCTTGTATCTTGTCTCATTTCTGCAGGAATCCCTTTGGTCAAGGACCAATGCTGATTCTACTTTCTGGACTGAGTTTACTTCATTTCAGCAACCATGAAGCATCAAGATGGTGTGCCTGCCCCCAAACCCACAAAATATCGTACTAAGGAATACATCAATTTCTCTGGAAATGTACTAAATGTTAAAGCTTGTTTTAGAGGGACTCCTTAGCTGTAATCTGATTCACACACAATAATGTGTTGAAAATTACTATTAAATGCTCTTTTCAGTAATCTGAAAACTGATGTTTGCTCTCAACAAGTGAGTTATTAGTAGGAAAGAAAATAACCCTTCATATTTGGGAATGTTGTTAAATCCAGATTTTAAATGAAAAAGTCCCCGATGAGATACGTTTGGTGGGCTCTGCTCACTAATCCACATAGAACAATGATCTGTGGCATGCAGGCATAGCTATGCAGGAATGATGCCCCAGTACACACAAACTGGTTCATAATGTCCTGGTGGCCCAGAGATTCTTAGGGTCCCTACATGGCTGTACACCCAAGTCTACCATCTCTAAGACCCTGACCGCCTGGCCTTTTTGCTAGCTGTCTGTCAAAGTTTATCCAGGGTCTCAGGTGTTTGCAGTGAGAGGCTTGTTGCCATTGACAAATTCACAGTTGATGTATTAATAGCATAAGGTAGCAATCTTCAGATAGTGTTCCATAGAGCACAGTAGTTCTGGAAGATTAGGAAAATGTGTTTTATAGTAATGCAGTTTTTAAAAATCCTCTTTGGAGTGTCAGAATAATATTAGCCTTTTAAAAACTCTGAAAAGACCTTCAGCAATGACTGCTGTTTTAGTTTAAACTAATTTTATCAGGTGTCAGATACTGTGGGTTGCTTTACTCACTTCTCACTCCAATTCCCCTTACACTGTGGGTGTCTTTGTTTTCTAAAAAGTACATTTCCCAGGACTCCCTTGTTGGTCAGATGCAGGCACATGATCTAGATGTGACCCATCAGATGTGTGCCTGGGGGATACCTGGTAGAGGAGTCATCACATTAAGGAAAAGTTGCAGCTCTTGACAAGCAGTGTTGCAGGGGTCTGGTTTTCCTGAGGAGTCTGTGAAGTGCCTTGTGTCTACTCTCAAGTGTCATAGTTGCCAAGTAGCAGGTGATTGTAATAGGAGTGGTGTTTCTGTTGGAAAAGTGCCACGGTTGGGCATTGTTCTAAACCTGTTGTTGGCCCTGGCTGCATTGTTTCTGGCTCAGTAGCATACAAGTCTGCTCTTTTAGGGTATAGTAGTAATAATTCTCTTGCTGCTTAAGTTAGCTAGAGTGAATCCAGGTTGTAACAGACTTACAACAACAGAAACTATTGAATACTTAAGAACATTCTATAAAACTAGTGGTTCAAGGAAGATAAGTTTTAGATACTTATTGCTTTAAAAAGAAGACTTAGGGCCCTGCCTGGTGTGGCTCAGTTGTTTGGAGAGTTGTCTTGTGCATGTTCAGGTTGTGGGTTAGATTCCCAGTCAGGGCACATACCTAGGTTGTAGGTTTGGGTTTGATCCCCCATTGGGGCATGTACAGGAGGCAACCAATTGATGTGTCTCTCTCATATTGATGTTTCTCTCTCTCTCTTCCTTCCTTTCTAGAATGAGAGACATAATCCTCAGGTGAAGATTTAAAAAAAAAATTTTTTTTTAAAGAGAACTTAGGACCCTTGCTGGGTGGCTTAGTTGGTTGGAGCATAGCATCCTCCTGTACGCCAAAAGGTTGCATGCAGGTTCAATTCCCTATCAGGTAACATACCTAGGTTTCTGGTTTGATCCCCAGTTGGGGCGCATATGGGAGGCAACCGACTGATGTCTCTCCCACTTGGCTATTTCTCTCCCTTTCTCTCTGTCCTGTCTGTCTCTGTCTGTCTGTCTCTCTCTCCCTTCTTTTCTCTTTTAAAAATCAATAAAAACATGTCCTCAGATGAGGATTAAATAAATAAATAAATAAATAAATAAATAAGTAAATAAATAAATAGGACTCGGGGAGTCTTTCCTTTCTAAACCTTAATAAAAGGGAATATAAACTTTAAGGATGGAAATTTCAGATACTGAGCCAGGCAATATCTGTCAGGATGGACCATGGTGGCTGTATATGTGCCATGCTATTAGCCTATTCTGGACCAGAAGCTCTTGAAGTACTTCCTAAAATGTAAACATTGGCAGGATGAAGTACACACTCTATCTCACACATCTTGCTACATCCTCATGAGGAAATACAAATAGGTAAGGCTTGGTATTCCATTGGGAATAACAAGAGGCTAGAGATTTGCCATGGCCGGTGTGTATCAGTGGTTAGAGCATAGGCTTTGCACTGTAGGGTCATGGATTTTATTCCTAATTGAGGGTGCATACCTGGGTTGCGGGTTCAATCCCTGGCCCCAGTCTGATGCGTGCAGGAGGCAGCCAATCTATGTGTCTCTCACATTAATATTTCTCTCTTTCTTTCTCCTTCCTTCCTTCCTTTCCACTCTCTCTAGAAGTCAATGAAAAAAATATCCTTGGGTAAGGATTACCACCACCACCAACAACAACAAAAAGAGGCTAGAGATTTATGTATGAGATCATTAGGGAACTTAAAATGATAAAAATTAAGTGCTACATTATTTTTTAAATCTTTTTTTTTTTTCCAATTACAGTCGACATACAATATTATATTAGTTTCAGGTGTACACCCCAGTGATTAGACATTGTAAAACTTATTAAGTGATCATCCCAAAAAAATCTCATACCCATCTGACACCATACCTATTTATTAGAATATTAGTGACTATATTCCTTATGCTGTACTTTACACCCCCATAACTACACTATAACTATTGATTTGTACTTCTATATCCCTTCTCCTTTTTCACCCATGCCCTAACCCCCCTCCTCCCATCTGGCAATCATCAAAATGTTCTTTTTATCTATGAATATGTTTCTGCTCTGCTTGGTTGTTTATTTTGATTTTTAAATTCAGTTGTTGATAGATCTGTATTTTTTGCCATTTTTTTTCTTCATCTTCTTAAAGATGACCCTTTAATATTTCATGTAATACTGGTTTGATGGTGATGGATTCCTTTAGCTTTTTCTTGTCTGGGAAGCTCTTTATCTGACTTTCAATGATAGTTTTGCTGGGTAGAGTAATATTGGCTGTAGGTACTTGCTTTTCATCACTTTGAATATTTCTTGCCACTCCCTTCTGGCCTGCAAAGTTTCTGTTGAGAAATCAGCTGATAGTCATATAGGTGTTCCCTTGTAGGTAGCTAAATCCTTTTTTCTTGCTGCTTTTAAGATTCTTTCTTTGTCTTTAAGTTTTGGCATTTTAATTATGATGTGTCTTGGTGTGGGCCTCTTTGGGTTCATCTTGTTTGGGACTCTGCACTACTTGGACTTGTATGTCCAATTCTTTCACCAAGTAAGGTATGTTTTCTTTCATTATTTTTTCCAAATATGTTTTCAATTTCTTGCTCCCTGTCTTCTCCTTCTGTAACACCCATGATGCAAATATTGATATGCTTGAAGTTGTCCCAGAGGTTCCTACACTGTCTTCTTATTTTTGGATTCATTTTCTCTTTTCTGTTCTGATTGGGTGTTATTTGCTTTCTCATATTCTTAATTGCTGATTTGATTCTTGGCATCCTCTACTGTACAGTTGATTCCCTGTAATTGTTCTTCATTTCATTTAGTGTATCATTCATTTCTGACTGGTCCTTTTTTTATGTTGTTGAAGTTATCACGAAGCTCCTGGAGTTCTCACTAAGTTTCTTGCTCATCCTTATAACTATTGTTTTGAACTCTGTATCTGGTAGTTTGCTTGCTTCCAAATCATTTAGTTCTTTTTCTGGAGATTTCTCCTGTTACTTCATTTGTGACACATTTCTTTGTCTTTGTATTTTTGCTGCTTCCTCATTTTTGTTTCTCTGTATTAGGTAGAGCTACTATGTTTCCCAGACTTGGTAGAGTGTCCTTGAATAGTAGGTGTCCTGTAGGGTCCAGTGGCTCAGCCTCCCTACTTGTTTGAACTGGGCATTCCAGGTGTGTCCCTGTGTGGGGTGTGTGCATTGTCCTGTTGTATCTTGTCCTGTGTGCATTGTCCTGTATCCATTGTGCTGTTGGCATCACTGGGAGGAACTGATCTCCAGGCCATTTGGCCTTGAGGACCAGCTGAGTACAGTGGAAGAGCTGTTGTGCAGGAGCTGGCCCTGTGGAGCAGGACTTGTTCAGTGTGGCTTTGGTGCTCACTGAGTATTCCCCTTGAGTGCATCACTCATGGTGGTGGTAGGGTTGTGATCTGGTGTAGTCTGAAGTTTACTACCAAGGGCACTGGCTCTGGGGCCTCCTAGGAGGTGCAAAGTCAGCTACTGCCTGTGCTCTGATGGGGGCCACCCAGAAGGAGCTACAGAGTAATCTGAAGGTGGCTGATACTTGTGTTGGGTTTGGAGGTGCCCAAGAGAGGCCAAGTTGTGAATCAAGGCAGGCTGCTGCTAGTGCCAGGTCTGGGACCACTTATTGAGAGGTATGGGGCACATTGAGGCCAGCAGCTACTTGTTTGAGAGATATTACAAAAGCCTAAAACACAAGCTAAGATAGGCCATTTATATGGAAAAGCCACTGGAAACAGCTTAGGTGGGCCTGAAAATTGGGTGGGGCAGGTCTCATGGAATTACCAGGGTGGGGTGAAGAATGTGAGCCAGATTGATAGAGAATCAGATATGGTACTTGCCTGTCAACTCTGCAGTGAGGAAGCTCAGCAATGGAACAATGACCTCTGCCAGCACTTTTGTCTGGGAGAAAGCTGCTCCTACCCCCAAGTCCATGCTCTGATGCCACACAATTTAGTCACTCCCCAATATCCCTGACTCCTTTTAAACTGTTGCCCCAGTGCTGGAGCTCTGAGGGAGTGATTCCAAGTAAATCCGTGTCCCTTTAAGAGAAACTGCCTGGAACCCTAGCAACCACAATCCTTGCTCTTCCTGTCACTGGACCCCTGGGATGAAGGGTCTGTGTGGGTCTGGGACCGCTCCATACTCAGGGGGGACCTCTGAGGCCAAGATATCCCTCCCAATTAAAAACCACCACTGGTGGGTGTGGGATCAGCCTTGTTCATGTCTCCATCCCTTCTACCAGTCTTCATGTGGATTCTTTAAATCCTTAGTTGTAGGACTTCCATTCAGCCACATTTCAGGTGGTTTTGAATGGTGGCTGTTCTTAGTTTAGTAGTAATTTTGATACGATTGTGGGAGGAGGTAAGTACTGTATTTACCTATGCCACCATCTTGACCGGAGTCGTCTTAAGTGCTACATTTTGAGGTTTAATATATCTAACTTATTAAACACATAAATCATACAACAATTCTTCAATTATCTAGAATTTCTTTCTCTAAAATAGTGGCTCATAAGCTAAATTGGGTCCATAAGTATGTTTTATTTTGCCCACACTGAGTTTTAAGTGTATTAGTTGACAACATTTGCATAACTGAGAGGTTTTTACCTTAAAAGCTGAAAGAGCTGGCAACTAAGAGCAGACATAATTATGCGATTCTCTGATGTGAAGAATATTTTTTGCTTATTTGTTTATTTTTTAATCCCCAGAATTATTCTTCACAAAAGACACTGGCTATCTGGATACTTTTGCTGATTTTTTAAGTTTCCCCAATGCAATTGTGCCTATGAAGAGCTCATTAGATTCATAAATGACCCACCTGATTTCCCACACCCTTGAAGTGAAAAGAAAGATGAGTAAGTGGCAGTAGGTAGAGGAAGAAGTCAGAGATGGAGAGCAAGAGTTTGGATTTGTCACCTGTACCCACTAGCAAAAGGCAGATCTGATGATGGAATGCAAGTATGGTGATGGTCAGTGTAGTGTTCTGTATACTTAACAAAATATCTAGTAATTGTAGATAAAATGTTGGAAATACTGTTTAAATGTATAGGTAAGCTTTTTAAGGAATATGATAAATTCCTAGAGTATTGAACATATAAACTGACAGTGTGCCTTCCCTGGATTTGGGGGTAGTTTCCAGTCTTAGAAACTAAGGGGTCTTGGGGGTTTTTTGAAGTGTACAATTCAGTAGTAAGTACATTCATATGGTACAACTCATCATTATCCATCTCTAGAACTTTTTCATCATCTCAAACTGAAACTCTGTACCCATTAAACAAGTTCCCATTCCTCCCTTCTTCCAGCCCCTGGCAGCCACCATTGTATTTTGTGTCTCTATGAGTTTTACTATATATAACTCATGTAAGTGGGATTATGCAACATTTGTCCTTTTGTGGTTGGCCTATTTCACTTAACATAATGTCTTTAAGGCTCATCCATGTTTAAGCAGGTATCAAAATTTTATTTCCTCTTTAAGGCTGAATAATATTTCATATATATCACATTTTGTTTTTCCATCCATTCATCAATCAGTGGATATTTGGATTGTTCCCATCTTTTGGCTATTGTGAATATTGGGGCTACGAATGAATATGGTGTACAAGTAGCACTTCACCTCCCTACTTTTGGGTATATACGCAGAACTGGAATTACTGGATTGAATGGTAATTCTATTTCGAATTGTTTTGAGGAACTACCATACTGTTTTCCACAGTGGCTGCATGATTTTACATTTTCAGTAGTAGTACACAAGTCTCCTAGTTTCTCCACATCCACATCCACATTTATTGTTTTCTGTTTTGTTTTGATTTAAAAAAATAGTAATAGCCACATTAATAAGTGTGAAGAGGCTTTGGTTTTAATGGTTATTTATTTAGGAATAGGAATTGAGATCTTGGACCTACAGGAGGTTCAAAACCACCTATACAGTCAGTATTCTTAAATGGCTAATCCTTCGTTAAATGGAAGAATTACAAGTAAATCTGCCCATCAGCATATACATATGTCAAGGAAAATTGTCTATTTCAGTTTGGACTCTTGTTGGAAAAAAAAGTTTACTAAAGTAAAGGAATCCTGAAGCTAAAAAATTAGTTAAAGTTAAAAAGTGTACTTCTTTGCAGGGCTATACCCTTCACCAAAGAGCACAGATCATTTCCTCAGATAAAACTCAGTGGAACAGAAAACCCAATTTTGAGTCAAAACTTCAACATATAATGATACAGTCCACCATAAGTAGAAGTCAACTAATCAAATAAGTAACTTGATTGGATCCTTCAAGATATACAGATAATATAGTTTTCAGATAGAGGTTATAAAATCAGTATGATTGCCAGGCTGGATGTGGCTCAGCGGTTGAGCATCGACCTAGGATCCAGGTGATCGGGGTTCGATTCCCGGTCAGGGGACATACCCTGGTTGCAGGCTCGATCCCCAGTCGGGGGCATGCAGGAGGCAGCTGATCAATGACTCTCTCATCACTGATGTTTCTATCTCTCTCTCTCCCTTTCCTTTCCTCTCTCTGAAATCAATAAAGATACATTTTTTAAAAATCGGTATGATTGAAATAATGAGGAACTTAAAAAGGAATTTAAAAAAGGGAGAAGGTCCTTGGGAGAAAAAAGGCTGATGTGAAAAAGATAGAATTTTTATAAATAAAAAACACAGTAATTGAAATTAAAAACTCAATTGACAGATTAAATAGTCACTGTAACAAAGTCGGAGAGAAATTTAATGCATGTGATGAAATTATCCAGACCATAACACAGATAAAAACAAGTGATAATTATAAAAAATAGAGTAATGGAAGAGTGGAATGTTTGTACACTCTCCTGCTTAAAACAATAACTTTTGGGGAAAAATGAACAAACAACTGAGAGATGAACAAAAGCTGGATGAAACTGGTGAGGATTTGATCCTTACTAAGTGAGATCCACATTTATATGTTTTTTTCTCCTAATGGTACTTACAGATTCATTGGGGGGTGTGGCAGATAGAACTGAAACAGAAAGTGGCAGTCTTACTGGAATGAGAAATCAGAAGATAGAATTTGGGACTGCCAGTGATACCTAAAATTGGAGACCTGGGAGTAGAGAGGTGGGAAATTCCAGATAGGGCAGATTCAAAATTTGTGTAGAAACTCCTCTCAAATTACTGGCTGAGACTCCAAGATGCCCAGGGAGAAACAAGAGCTGTAAAGAAAGGAAGCTGTAACAGCTGAGCACTGATTTCAATAGTTGCCTGTTACAGACACAGTAGTCCTCTCTTATCCATGGCTTCTTTTAGTGTGCTTTCAGTCACTCCTGGTAATCCGCCATATGAAAATATTAAATGAAAAATTCCAGAAATAAATAATTTGTAAATTTTAAATTGCACGCTGTTCTGAATAGCATGATAAAATATTGCACCATCCTGCTGTGTCAGGCCTTGGATGTAAATCATCCCTTTGTCCAGTATCTTCCCCAGGCTAATGGAAAAACGGAAATATAACCATTTAGCAAAGCCTAAAACCAAGCCTTCATAAATCAAGTTTATCTGTCAGTAACTTAACTGCCTTCTAAAACAAAAGCCAACACCTTTTGGAGGAAAATAAATTTGTGATTTCTACAAAGTGTCATCCACAACATTTAATATAAAATAAAAGCTTAGTAGTTACAAAAAGATACAGGAAAATGTGACACATATTAAAGAGAAAAGTCAACTAGAAAAAGACTCACAGACCAAACATGTTGAAATTAAAAGACAAGGATTTTAACATAATTTTTTTATAATATATTAATGAAGTTATAGGAAAGCATGAGTATAATGGTTGAAGAGATTGGAAATTGTCAGGAGTGATTATAATTTTTTTTTAAATCCTCACCTGAGGATATTTTTTCAATTGCTTTTCAGAGAGAGTGAAAGGGAGAGAGAGAGACATCTATGTGAAAGAGACAGATCAATTGGTTGCCTCTCACACGAGCCCCAAACAGGGCTAGGGGTCTAACCTGCAACTGAGGTATGCACCCTTGGATGGAATCGATCTTGGGACCTTTCAATTCACAGGCCAATGCTCTAATCACTGAGCAAAACTGACTAGGGTGATATATAAATTTTTTTAAAAAATCAAATTTAAATCCAATAACCGAAAAACACATTTGAAAAAAATTCATTTCCTAGGATTGACAGTATATTAAACATAAGAGAAAGGAGTAATGACTGTAAAGACAGGTCAATAAAAATTGCCTAAGATGAAAGACAGCAAAAGAGATTTTTTTTTGAATGAGCAGAGCTTCACAGAGCTATGGGACTGTCTCAAGAAGACTGAAGATGCATTTAAGAAGAAGGGGAGAGAAAAGAAAGAAGAAAAGGAGAGAGAAAATGGGGCAGGAAAAAACTGTAATTATATTGGTTGAAAATATTCTAAATTTGGTTCAAAAGAGCAACCCAGACATCCATGAAGCTCAGCAAACTCCGAGCTGGATAAGTGCAAATAAAAGCATGCCAAACCACATCATAGTCAAACTGCTGAAAATCAAAGAATAAGAACAAATCTTAACAGGGTCCAGAGAAAGAAGACATTATATAAGAGCAAATAATTGCACAAAATATGGCTATTTCTCAGAAGAAAAAATGGGGCTAGAAGACATGGAACTATATCTTTAAAATGATAAAAGGAAATCACTGATAACTCAAAATTCTGTTCACAGCAATAAGTATTTTTAAAATACAAATGAAATAAAGATATTTTTAGATATACAAAAGCTGAAAGAATTTGTTGCCAGCAGACCCACACTATAAGAAATTCTCAAAGATGTTCTTTAGGCTGAGGAAAATTAATAGCAGATGGAAATTCAGAGCCACAGTATGAAATTTTTTAAAAAAATTAAAAGTGATAAATATATAAGTAAATATAAAAGAAATATATTATTTTGTCAAATTTAACACCTGTCCTTCAAAACACACCATTATGAAAATAAAAAGAAATCACAGAATGGTAGAAAGTGTTTGCCCCTGTGTGTCCCATTGTCTCAGTTCTCATTGCCATCACTCTGAAGATATTGTTTGGGGCTGAGTGCCAAGGAAACTGCAAGAATAAAAACAATGGGAGATTTTTGCTTAGGAGCTCCCTTACCTACTTTTTAACCCAGGGCTAAGGGGGTATCCCACTTTTAGGTTTCAGGTTGTCTTGTGTCTAGACAGGGACACAAAGTACCAGGTCAGTGGTACTTTGAATTATGATCTTTTTTCCCAGTTTACCTGCTACTTTTTAGAGTCCTCAAATATCTCATCCAGGTTTTAGAGCTGCATTCAGTGAGAGAGACAGGGTAGATGGAGTGTGTGCTTAACCATGTTACCCAGAATCAAAACCCATGAATTAAGTTTTGAGAATGTTGAGCCGAGTACTTGTGGGACATCCAGATGGAAATATCTGTCTGGAGCTTTGAAGTTAGATCTGGGCTGGAAATAGACATTTCAGTCACCGTGTAGTATAGGTGCTTCCACTCACAGGACTGGAGGAGAGCAATCAGGAATAGGATGTAGAATAAGAGGAATGGGCTGAGAATAGAACCCAGGGATCATCAACATTGAAGTAGTAGGTACAGGGAGAGGACCCAAGGCAGAGGGATCAGACAGGTCAGAGGAAAATCAGGATGCTGGTGTCAAGTCTCCATCCAGGTGTCTCCTGAACTGTGCTTTACCAGCGGTCTTTGGGCGTGTTTCCAGTGTTTGGCTATCCTCCACCTATGTCAGAAGCACTTGGGGAGGGGTGGGTGTTAAACATGATGATTTTCAGGCCATACTTCAAGCTTATTTAATTAGAATAAGTGGTAGGGCCTGCCTGCTTGAGTTTTTAACTAGCTTTCCAGAAATTTCTTATGAAAAGTTAGAGAACTACTGCCCTAGGTCTAAATAGCATGGGGACTCCTGAGGCTGCCACCAGCATAAAGAGCAGATGCTGATCAAGGGGAAAGGCAAGAGAAAAGAAGGAGAGGGGAGAGATAAAAAGGGAAATAGAGAGATTTCCAAAGTTTGGTAAGTGATGTGGGAAGAGGAGGAAAGAGACCCTTTATTCTCATTATTCCAGACCCAAGGTAGACACTCTTTGAGCAGGTTCATCTTGAGAGTTTCATGTTTGAAGTCCATTAAGAGCCAGGCACCATCCAGCAGGGCCCCATGTCAACTAAAGGAACGGGGAATTGGGGAGGGGTACTGTAGCCAGGTGGCTGTATAGAATATGATGATGAACAGGACATAAGTGATGAGCAATTTGGCTGATACTGCCCTTCTTAGAATAGCACCCAGTGGTAATTCAGTCTTGTTGCTTTTACATGATTCAATCAGTATGGGTTAATTGGTCCATTTTATTCCACATCCAGTAGTTTTGTTCTATGCTGTGCTCCTCTAGCCAAACAACATCTGTTTCAATAGGAGAATGAAACTTGCTGAGATGCAAAGTTACAAACACTCCAGTCTCCTCACTCACTACACAGTAAACTTAAGAATTCTTGAGAAAAAGCACTTGACCCCTTTTGTGCCTCCTAATAATCAAAGCAATGCCAAATTTTCTTGGCTTTCAATCGACTTCTTCTCAACCTTGATTTGCTCCTGTGTCTCAACAATAGTGACTATGTTGCTTTTCTCTCTGAATTCCTAGCTCCCAGCACAGTGCCAAACACACACTAGGGGTTCAACGTGTTTGTTAAACTTACTAAGTTTAACTCTGGGTCTAGCATCAATAGACGTGCATTCCTTCTAATGTTTTCTACATTTCTTTTTTATACCTTCCAGATTTCTCCTATTTTCTATCCCTTTCTTTCCTTTTCTACTTCTTCCTCTTTTTCTCTCTTCTCCTCTCTCCTCCAGTGCCCAATTATTGCCAGAAGAGGACAATGTTGGGAACTGGACTGTGAAGAAAGTGAATTTTCCGAGGCTTTTCTTTTGTCTTTCATCTCTCCTTTTTCTCTTCCCTCTCCTTCTCCACATCCTTCAGGTTTCTCTTTCTGCACTCCAAGTTCCACATAGATGTGGAAACATTAACTTGAGAATGCAGTGCTATTTAAGTCAAGGAATAAAAGCTATTATTTATTTCCTATTAATCTCTCACCTTTAGAGAGTCTTAGTTTTGAGTGAAAAAGAGAAACTAAAAAATATCATATTTACGATCGAATAAAGAATACCTAAGAATAAATTTAACCAAGGAGATAATCAATCTGTACATGGAAAATTATAACAATGAAGAAAGAAATTATAAGACATGAAGAAGGTACAAAGAAATGGAAGCATATACTGTGCTTACAGATAGGAAGAATTAACATCACTAAAGTGTCCATACTACCCAAAGTAATCTATAGATTTAACACAATTCCCATCAAAATACCAATTGTGTTTTTCACAGAACTAAAACAAATAATCCAAAGTTTATATGGAATCACAAAAGACCCTGAATAGCCATGGCAATCCTGAGAAAGAAGAACAAAGTTGGTGGTGTCATGCTACCTGATATTAAACTATACTACAACGCCATAGTAATCAAACCAGCACAGACAAAATAGCTCTGGTCCATTTACATAATGGAATACTATGCAGCTATAAAAAGGAAAGAAATCTTACCCTTTCCAACAGCATGGATGGACCTGGAGATTATTATGATAAGTGAAATAGTCAGAGAAGGACAAATACCATATGATCTCACTTACATATAGAATCTAATGAACAAAATAAACTGATGAATTAAATAAAAACAGATGCATGAGTACATGGAATAGACTGACAGCTATTAGAGGGAAGGGAGAGGGAAGAACTGGAAGAAAGAAGGTGAAGAGACTAGCCAAAGAACATATATGCATAACCCATAGACACAGACAACAGTGTGGTGATGGCCAGAGGGAACGGGGTGTGCGGGCTGGGTGGAAGTGGGGAAAGCGGGGGGTGAGGACATCTGTAATAGTGTTAACAATAGAGATAAAGTAAAAAAAACAAACACCCCAGCATGGTAATGCAATAAAAGACACACAGATGAATGGAACATAATAGAGAGCCCAGCAATAAACCCACACATAGATGGTCGATTAATCTATGACAAAAGAGGCAAGAATATACAATGGGATAAAAACCAGTCTATTCAATAAATGATGTTGGGAAAATTGGACAGGTACATGCGAAACAGTGAAACTAGACCACCTTCTTACACCACATACAAGAATAAACTAAAAATAAATTAAAGAGTTAAATATGAGACTCAAAACCGTAAAACTCCTAGAAGAAAACATGGGCAGTAGACTTTCTGAAATTGATTTTAGTAACATTTTTTCTGATACACCTCCTCAGGCAAGGGAAACAAAAGAAAAATAAACAAATGGGACTACATCAAACTATAGAGTTATTGAACAGTAAAAATAAAACAAACTATCAACACAATGAAAAGTTAACCTAGTGAATGGGAGAACATATTCCCCAATGATAATATGATAAACAGTTAATATTTAAAATTTATAAAGAACTCCAAATCAATACCACCTCCCCCCAAACAATCCAATTAAAAAATGGGCAGAAGACCTCAATAGACACTTCTCCAAAGAGGACATACAGATGGCCAATAAGCATATAAAAATGCTTAATTTCAGTAATCATCAGAGAACTGCAAATTAAAACCACAATGAGGTATCACTTCACACCTCTCAGAATGGCTACCACTAACAAATCAATGAATGACAAGTGCTGGTGAGGATGTGGAGAAAAGGGGTCCCTTGTATGCTATTGGTGGGAATGCAGACTGGTGCAGCCACTGTGGAAAACAGTATGGAGGTTTCTCAAAAAATTTAAAATAGAACTGCCTTATGAGCCAGCAATTCCACTTGTGGTTATTTATCAGAAGAAGCCCAAAACACTAACTCAAAAGAATGTAATGTACCTCTTTTTTTTTGCAGCATTATTTACAACAGCCAAGATGTGGAAACAGCCCGAATGCCCATCAATAGATGAACAGAAATCTTATCATTTGCAACAGCATGAATAGACCTAGACAGTATTATGCTAAGTGAAATAATCCAGACAGAGAAAGACAAATACCATATGATTTCACTTATATGTGGAATCTGAATAACAAAATAAATGAACAAACAAAATAGAGACAGAATCATATATACAGAGAACAGACTGATGGTTGCCAGAGGGGAACGAGGTTGGGGGGCTGGGTGAAAAGGTGAAGGGATTAAGAAGTACTAATCAGTAGTTACAAAATAGCCACAGGTATATAAAGTAAAGCATAGGAAATAATCATCAACAATTTTGTAATAACTTGTATGGTGCCAGGTGGGTACTTGAAATATTGGTGAGGTCACTTTGCAAAGTATATGATTACCTAACCTCTATTCTGTACACCTGAAACTAATACAAAATAATATTAAATGTAAACTGTAATTGAAAAAAATTAAAAACTCCTCTATAGCACAACTTTAAGATGCAGCATGATCCATTTAGTATACCTAATCTTCAGTATTCTTAATTAGCAAGTGCATTAACTTTATACAGAATTATATCTCCACATACATTTGGCAGTCTGCCTGATGTCCTGAGGACTCAAAAGATTTGACCAAAGTCCCCTCCAGAAGGTAAATTTGCCAGATCTTCTATTGAACAATGAACAAATGTCTATGGATAACAACTGTGCAGAAATTTCTGAGATTATGGGTTTACACATATGTATTTTAAGTAACACTTAAAGACTCCTGACTTACTGGAGTCCATTACTCTTTTGACTCACTGTACTCTCATCAGCAGTTCACATTTCTGAATAATCTAGGCCCTTGGGCCATCTGGAGATTTCGCTGGTTGATAGTTAACTACTCCTGGCAATAGAAAGAGGATGAAAATTCATCCAGCATATTTTCCTTTCTGAAAGCAGTCTTTGTAAAAGCTGAGCTTCTGCTGGAACTTTTTAGGAAGAAAGTGGAGGAAGGAAACCAACATTTTTAAACCCCTTCTGTATACTACCCAACTTCTAAGCTAACTCAACTATCACAAAAACATTATAAGGGGGGGGAGATGTTATCTTTATACACCAGACAAAGTAATGGGGGCTCAGACAGATTAAGTAACTTGCTCAAGGCCACAGAGCTAGACAGTGGTGAAGCTAGGATTCAGACTCAAGCTTGGCCAAGCCCAAAGCTCACATACTTTCCAGCACTTTCTACTCTGTCTGCATGCTTTAATTTCGCTCCTGGACTTGAGCATGGCCTGCACTTAATTCTTTCGCCATAGGACTGTGCCTAGTGATCAGCTCCTGAAATTGCATCATCCACTATTCTCCCTTTCTTGCATTCCCCCAAATATCCTTTCTTGTTTTGCTGTCATCAATACACCAACCTCACATTTGTCTGGTGCTTTGTAGATAGTTATGAGGTGCCTTCACAGTCATCATCTCATTTAGGTTTCATAGCATCCCTGGGAAGAAATACTATTACTATTGTTTGCGGTTTACAGATGTGAAACATGGGGTCTGTAGTGATGGTGGAATTGGCTCTTTGTCAAAGAGCAAGTCAGTGTCTGAGCTGATTCTGGAAGGAAGATGGGCCATGGGCCAGGTCACTGGGGAGCCTATAGGGCAGATCCAAGGCTTCGATTGGCAGGTCAAAAGGAATGGGCCAGTAGGGCAGGATGGCCAGCTGAATGTTTGGAAACAGAGGCTGAATTCTATTTGCTGAGAACTGCAGAATTTGATAGTTCTACTTCCCATTTTGCTGCTTAGGGCACTAGCATAACCCCCCAACTCCTGACTGGAAATTCTTGCTTCATTCAAAGTAGCTTGTCTTTCGATGCTCATCTCCTGAAAGCATTATTCATTTTCTTCTTCCATCTTCAAGCGCAGGCCCTGCATTTCTGATGCAGGCCTCACCACATTTTACACGAATGACTGTAGTTTCCTTCTGATTTGTCTCCCTGCATTCAGCCAGCTCCCACATCAGCAGTGCACACTAGACTGATTTTTCTTAAATGAAAATTTAATCACATTATTTCTCTGCTTAACATCTTTTAGTGTCACCGAATCACCTTTAGGATTGAATCCAAACTCCTTATTGCCATGTATGGTATCCTTCATAGCTTGGCCCCAGCTACCCTTCCAGGTCTGCTCTCACACACCTGTGTCTTCACATCCCTGTCTTTCTGCCTACACTGTTTCTGTCTCACACTCTACCTTAATTAGTTGTCAAGAAGATGCCTCCTCACCTCTTTAGCTTTGTCTCCTTTCCTACTGGCCCAGGCAGATGTAGGGTTTTCACCCCCACGCTCTCATCACATGTCGTTTTGTTGGTTGAAGGTCTCTCTTCCCCCGCCAGTGTGAGACACACAGCGGGAAGGACTTTGCCTTTCCACCTTTGATTCTATTGTTGTCCTCAACATCCCTTCCTGGATGCCGATCTTTCCAAGGGCAGGGAGAATTCTTGTAATGATGGGGAGACAACTGATGCCTTTTTATTTTTTTTTTAGCCCAGTGAGGGACAGGGGATTAAACAAATGTGTGTTTCTGTTTTTTGTTGTTTGTTTTGTGAGCGATGGGCTGGGGTTGGTTCCTGAACCACTTCAGCGGCATCTTCTCTTGTTATCCTCCACCTTCAGGATGCATGCACCTTCTTTCCCCCACTGGATGTGTTAATACTCAAAAATATTTGTGAAACAAATGCTAGTTTCCATTAAGTTCAAAGGTATTTTACTGACATGAAAAATACATTTGTATGTCTTATGAGTCAAAGAAATGCAAAGTCCAAATAAGTATTAAAGCAGTCAGGATGGGTTCTGACCTGAGTTCTGCCCTATTCCAGGATGACTACAGGAATAAGCACCATGTAAATTTTGAGGATGACAAGTCTGTTTTTAAATTAAAATGCTCCAGTTACAGGCCTGAACTTATAAAGTAAGCATCCTGGCTAAATCTCCAGTTGTGACAGATCCTCAGAAAGTAACTCCCCAAATACCTGTTACTGCACAGGTCTGGGAAGATACAAAACTAAATATGGAAATCTTTTAGAAAGTCAAAATTACATCATTCATATGTCACATGAAGCTATCTCTGCCTATTTAGTATTTATTCCTGGGTAGGAGCAGTCAGCGTAGGCTGGTTTCCTTTGCCCTTTTTTCCTTGTGAAGGTGACCTTGGAAGCATGTGACCTGGCTAATGTAGATACTAGATGGAGGAGGGCTATGTGAATACACAGGACCCACGAGAAGGAGAAATAAACCTGTACTGTGTTGTGAGAAACTGTGAAAGACAGTTTTCCACTGTGACTCTCACATTTCCAATAGCTGTGTCCACCCCTTCTTACACATAACCTTAAGACCTAACTTCTTCTCTCCACTTTTCTTGATAAAATTCAAATTGCTTAAACTATGGCTGCTGATCCACAAATACAATTCCTTTTTCTTCTGAAAATCTTCCTAGATTCAAAGATTCCTGAAACTGGCTGAACTTCAGCAGATCCTCTCTTGCTAAACCTATAAAACATTCTGCCCTCCTTCTTCAAGTTAGAAATCCTATTTAGAAACTTCTATGCGTGGAATTTTTTAGTAAAGACTACTGCTAAAGGTGTTCTGGTTGACTTTTTTTCATAGTGTCAAGCCATCACAATTTGAGGCTTTATTTGTTATCACTGCATAGAATAGCCTATACTGACTAACATATTTACTAAATTTGTAAACAATATTGGAAAATTTTATTAAATTGAAGATTAGTCACATTTAAAAATTTGTTTGATTAAATTTACAGGAAAACTTAAATGCATGGGAAGATTTGTCATCAGACAATTCAAGTAGTACTTAAAAATACATACATTCATAAATAAATTTAAAATATTCAAAGATGTTTAATTAATTTGGTTCATAAAATGAGACCAAATTATTCAAGGGACCCTTAAATATTGCTAAAACTTGCTAGATTTGTAAATAAATAATATGATTTATCTGATGCAGTCAAAGCTTAAGGAAAGCTTGGCCAGCATGGCTCAGTGGTTGAGCATTGACTTATGAACCAGGAGATCGAGGTTTGATTCCTGGTCAGGGCACATGCCCGGGTTGTGGGCTCGATCCTCAGTGGGGGGCATGCAGGAGGCAGCCAATCAATGACTCTCTCATCATTGATGTTTCTATCTCTCTCTCCCTCTCCCTTCCTCTCTCTGAAATCAATAAAGATATATTTTTAAAAAGGCTTAAGAATGAATTGCATTTTTAATGCAATTTTAATAAATCTAATATTGCTTCTATAAATCAGCCCAAACCCTGAGAGGCCTTTTCTGTGCATAAAATCTATACTCAAGGGTATTTAGAAGCCTTCATATTTAGCGGTTTGCTGTGTGACCGGGTGGAGCTGACACTGACCAATGATTCACATTGAAGTCATTACCCAAGGGATAATGAGATCTCAGAGCAAAGAGCCCCAAAGGACAGAAGGCAGAATAAAGAGATGGTAAAGGGAAGAAAGAATATTCAGGATAGGGAAGTGGAGAGAAGGTCTTGCTATGGAGAGGGCAACCTGAGAAATGTGAATGGAAATCAGGGGCAAGATAGATAAGTCAGAGAACTACTGAGTGCCCAGCACCCTGTGAATATGATATTTTGAACTAAAGTAAGAGTTCAGTGTGAAGGAAGGAAGGAAGAAGTCACTTTTTCCTGTCTTACTCCCTTATGGATGCTGATGTTTCTTCGTGAGAAAATGGATCTCCGGGAGTGACTCCTGAGACCAACTGATTGGCTGAATAGTAAGACTGTTTTCATTACTCTCTGTCCTACCCTGACCACTTCATGATAAAGGCTAAATAAATAATAAACCTTTACATGAGTGTGGCATTTTACAATGTACAAAGTGCTTTATAAAATCCCCAAACCTCATCCATTTAACCTCCACTGTAGACCTCTGAAATCCTTATTTCTGTCACACACTTTATTTCATCCCAAGCCTGCACATATGGAACCACAATCTCATATACTTCTAAAGCTTTGAGAGACCTGTGAGGTCAGTGGGTTCAAACCATTCTTTTAGCAGATGAAGGGACTAAGAGTCATAACATTAAATGATTTTACCAAAGCCATAGGGTTAGTTGGGATAAAGTCAGTCAGGGATTTTGGTTGTTTGGTTGGTTGTTTTTTACTTCTTAATAATGCTAACCCCAGTTAAAAGATTGGCTTATAAATGGAAGATGTGTATATGGGGAAAGTGAGAAAGAAGAGGAAGGGGGATGGGGAATAAATTGATCCTTGTCTAAAAGCATGTGTTTGCAAGTTCCTCTGATACAATAAATTTCCAAAGGAACTCAAATTTGCTTGAGGTAGCTATTATTGCATGAGTCTCAGTGCCCTAGTACAACATTCTCCATCATGGATTATACATTATAATATTCAGAAATAAGGGCTGTGACCCTAGCTAGTTTTGCTCAGTGGTTAAAGCATCAGCTCACAGACTGAAGGGTCCTGGGTTTGATTCCGGCCAAGGGCAGGTACCTCCGTTGAAGGCTCAATCCCCGGCCCTGGTCAGGGTGTGCGTGGGAGGCCACCAATCAATGTGTGATGTCTCTCTCACATCGATGTCCCTCTTTCTCTATTTTTTTTTTTTCTCTCTCTCTCCCCCCTTCCACTCTTTCTGTAAAGCAATGGAAAAAATATCCTCAGATGAGGACAAAAAAAAAAGAGAAGGAAGGAAGGAAGGAAGGAAGGAAGGAAGGAAGGAAGGAAGGAAGGAAGGAAGGAAGGAAGGGAGGGAGGGAGGGAGGGAGGGAAAGGCAGAAAGAAAGAAAGAAAGAAAGAAAGAAAGAAAGAAAGAAAGAAAGAAAGAAAGAAAGAAAGAAAGAAAGAAAGAAGAAGAAGAAAGAAAGAAAGAAAGAAAGAAAGAAAGAAAGAAAGAAAGAAAGAAAGAAAGAAAGGAAAGAAAGAAAGAAGAAGAAGAAAGAAAGAAAGAAAGAAAGAAAGAAAGAAAGAAAGAAAGAAAGAAAGAAAGAAAGAAAGAAAGAAAGAAAGAAAGAAAGAAAGAAAGAAAAGAAAGAAAGAAAGAAAGAGAAAGGCAGGATCTGGTAGGCAGCCTTTAAGTTGGTTTCCAATTTTCCAATTATCCCTGCCTTCTATGTAATCTTCTCCTCTTGAGTGTGGGCTGGACTTAGTGACTCATTTCCAAAGACTAGAATAGAAGTAAAGGAGTGTTGCTTCTGAGATTAAGTTATGAAGACTATGGCTTCTGTCTTGAGTATTCTCTCTCTCTCGCTCGCTCTCTCAGATCACTCACTCTGGAGAAAGCTAGCTGCCATATGTTTCCTTTTTCAATGTTTTAAAATTTTATTTTATTTTATCATTATTATTTTTTTAAAATTTACCTTTATTGTTGAAAGTATTACAGATGTCTCCCTCTCCACACCACTTTTTTTGTTTTTGTTTTTAGTTAACCCTGTGGAGAGTTTCATGTGGCAGTGAACCGAGGGAGGCCTTCAGCCAGTAGGAAACAGAGGCAACTTAGTCCAACAGACCACAAAGAATTGAGGTCTGACACAACCAGGTAAGTGGGCTTGGGACTCGACCCTCCCCATTGGAGTCTGCAGATGAGACCACAGCCAAACTGGCAGCTCCATTTTATGAATGCAGCCTCATGAAAGCCCTTGAGCCAGAGGTTTCCAGCTAGTGGCTCCCAGAGTCCTGACTCATAGACACTGTGACATGAAAAATGTTTGTTGTTTTAAACTGCTGAGTGTTGGGAAGTTTGTTATGCAGTAATAGTTAACTAATACAAGAGTGAAATAAGGACAAAAGATATCTTAGTTAACTGATTATTTTCTCACTTCGATCAGTGCATATCGCAGTCTTAAAGACAGGCCTTGAAATGTTTTTAACTTTTCTTCAGCACTGTTACCAGTAAGCTTGCACATCACACAACTGAAAAACATATCCATTTATCTACTTGAATTTGTTTCTTACTGCACATCATGGTTAAAAATACATCTTGGTAATAATGAAAATCATTGGGGACCAAGTCAGTTATACATTATTTCAGCAACTTATTATATTTGGATACAAGGTCTATAGACATTTTCAAGACTTTGTGGAGTTGGTATTTTTAGGTGTGAGTCATCGTCTGGGCCAGAGTGCTTTTATTCTTTCTGAATGTCCCCCCCCAGCAGCTGGTCAGTACTGGAAGGTGCTCAAGGAGGTCTTGCACTTTTGCTAACATCACATTGCTTTATTTGCCGAGCTGGAGATATGCCTGCTAAAGACATAAAAATTTCTATTTTATAATTATACCTAGAAAGAGAAATATTTTCATTTTCTACCTCCCACTCAGCCAGCCTGTAATGAAGTTCTGCTTGAAAGACAAAGGTTTAGAAGAAAATAGAAGCTGCTTGCAGTAAGAGGAATGGCACATCACAGGCCAGAAGAAGCAGATCTGACCTAAATGTGTGAGATTTTGAGTTTAGAAAGTAAAGCTCTGGGGAATTTGACAGGTGGGGAAATTCCAAAATGCCATGTAGCCAAAATGAAAGGGAGCGCTGATCATTTTTGATGTCTATCAAAAAACCCAGAATGACAGATTAGGGGAAAAGAATTGTGACCAGTAAAGACTAATTCAATTTAAGGCTCTTATGCTGAGAGCACAGCTTGTGTATATCTGGGTGCTGAGTTGGAAGCCCAACTAGTTCCTCCCCCACCCCTACATTTTTTTTGCTAATTTATTTTAAGAAAAACATTTAGATGGACCTGCCTAAAGAAACCAGAGATACTATACTACAGCTTCATGAAGCATATACAGTCAGCATATTGAATTTCTCAATATCTCTTCTGTTCCCCCTTATTTTTTCTTCTCTTACTTATACTGGTTCTTCCTCCTATTGCTGAACTCAAGGGATTCACAGCTTGGGGTGTTCTGTTCAAAAACAGGATGTTGTAGCAAGGTAGTTTTATTTATGTGCTGCAAGTAAAGGACAGGATTCATATCCAATGCTCTGTCTCCTGGCTGTCTCTTCCAAGGGAGGCTTAGCCATGGCTTACATACACTATTTTGTCAATTACAGGTTGATTTCTTTGAAGTTGGCTACACTTATCTAGTTGGGCTCCTGTCAAACTCATCCTGTTTACTGATGCATCTGCAAAATACTGTGCTACATTTTAACATTTAGCAAAAATAACATTTAGTAAGAGCTACCCAGACCTTGAGAACCTTGTCCTATCTAACATTCATTATTTTCTCTCTCTCTCCTCTATTTTCCTCTTCAAAAACATTACTAGCATCTTGCACCAGCTTCCTTTTGAGCTACAGGGAAGGTAGGGGTTTAGACTTGAGGAAGGACTGTCATGAGAAGACACTGCATCTTTTGTGAATCTTTCTTGTCTTTAGTTGCACTAAAAGCCATATTTATATTATACTACTTTTTAAATGTAGTGGCTCTTTATTTCTAGACATGGACTTTTCAAAGTTTATTTTCCTCTCTAATAAAGTCAAACCAACAAACTCACGTCCTTCGTCATCAAGGAAGAGAACATTTACATTTTCTCAAAGTCTAACTTACTAATGATGACCCAGGGTGGCTTTTAAATAGAAGTGCTCTTGTGTGAAGGGAGCAGTCAAGACCCCTGTCCTAGCCAGCTGTAAAACCTGTGGTTGATTTCTGAAAAACATATACAAAAAAAAGAGTTAAGGGAGACCATGTAAAAAGTAAAAGAAATAAATTGATCACACATGTGTGATTGTTATTCATATGCGCATTCTCTCTATTACTCCATAACACAGCTGTATACACACACACACACACACACACACAGACACACACACACACACACACAGACACACACACCAGTCCCTTTTTCTTCTTCCTATTGGAGTCTTATTAATTTCTCTTTAATGAAACGCAAATGTTCATGTGCTTCATTGTGAGGAGCATAGTCTCACTGGGTGTTTGTTCAGCACTGGCCAGAGTGACTGTGCCCGTTTAATACAAATGTCTGGAGGCCTTTCAAAGCCCCTTGACAGGGCCTCTTTTGAGCATGCCAGTTACCATGGTCACCAGTGTGCTGATTTGCAAAGAAAATTGGAAGCCATGCTCATTATGTCCAAAACTACATTGGGGGATGAAGAGAGCAGGTTTGCTTGAAAGTTGGCAATTGGGGTTTGTTAGTCTCCCCGCCCACACACTTCCATCAAACAATGTCTCATTCAACTGTGTAAGTCAAAGTTTAAACTGCCATCTTTCCAGCTGCAATGGGCCTGGGGAGTGTGAACAGAAAATCATCACTCACAGAAATATCACAGCGTAGGTTAGGGGCTAATCTGTTACAATGACTAGCAAGGAGGGACAGATGGGTGGTGGAGTGGGAAGCAATGAAGCAATGACACCTGAATTCTGTGACCCTTTGGCACCAACTAAATGTTTGACTTGGACTTGTGATATTTTGGGTTTTCTTCATCTACAAAATGAGATGGGTGATAGAGCATCTATAGGGTCCCTTTCTTCCTCCAAATTCAGTGATTTGAAAACCCACTCTCAATGCTGATACATTCTTATCATATGCGCAGGCAGACACATACAGCTTTATTTAGTTATTTTTTAATGTTTTCTTGGTTTGAGAGCATGAATGCAACACCTCACATTTTTATATGAGGTGTGCAGGCAAAATCAACCCTTTCCAACCTGTAAAGAGAGAGCATAATTATAGTAGTTTGAGAATTAAAGCATTGGTTTAATCACTTATGATTACTTTTCTTAGCAACAACAATGTCATCTACTTTGAAATAATCAAAATCCTACCTATCATGCATTCTGGTTCTTATTATTGACTCTGTGCTGGATGCTTTCACATCAGGAGAAGCTAGGTAATTCTTCCAAAGTCTTTCAGCTAAGTGGCAAGGTTTGGTTTTGAATATAGATTCTTTTGATGTCAAAATTCATTCTTTTTCTATCTGCTAGGCTGCTGTTTTTCTTCTTCCTGCCAATCTTCACTTAGAAGGCCCTAGAAATCAGAGTGGGAGCAGAGAGGTTTACTATAAAAGGATAAATCCAGTGGAAAATTTGATGGGCCCAAATAGAAGTTTTCCAGAAAAACTAAAGTTACACTGATTAAAGAGGTATGTGTATCTATGGCTGTAACTGAAAATGGACTAAGATCTAGAGAGAAAGGACATATCAAAAGGTGAATAATTTATGTGTTTATTTTATTGAGTAAGCTAATTATTTAAATAAAATTACTGAATTTGGAAAGCTTGCATATTGTATCAGGAAAGTAAATTTATCCACTGACACCCCGAAGGGGACTAGAGCCATATTATAGCTGGTTTGGAGGGAAAATAAAGTAAAGCTTAGCGAGGCCAACAAAGGCACTTCAGCTGAACTGTGTGGTTGTTTTTAGCATTTGGGGAGCTATTTTTTTTTTTTATTGTAGGATTATTTAAGAATCAAGTAAGTTAATAAATATGAAATTGGGATATAAAATGAAGTGCTTAACCAGTGTTAATTGCTGTTAAGTAAACAAATATTTGTTTGTTTTAACAAATACTTATATAGTGTGTATACCAGGCACTATTCCAAGAGCTTGATTTACTGCTGTTATCTACATCATATAAATAAGAAAACTGAAGCCTCAGATCAGTATTAACTTGATGGAGCATCTCTATGACTTTGATATAGAAGCCTGTCATTAAACATTAGAGATCCCTAAATACGTATTGGAGTTGGCTTTATCATGGTTTTCAAAATGTTTAGTAAATTGCTCCAGTTTTATTCTCTCTACAGAATTTGCCTAGCTGTAACTACAATTAAAGTTTTGGTTTCCATTCTCTTGTTCTAATTTTAATTCCCCTCAAATACATATATATATTCTATTTCCTATAAGTTAGGCTGAAAGAACCAGGAAACCCATTGCTCTTCAGAGGGCACCAACCAGATGTTGATAAATATCCAGGCCTTGGCAACCACCTGTCTACTTTCTGTCTCTATGGGTTTGACTACTCTAGGTACCTCATATAAGCAGAATCATACCATGTATGTCTTTTTGTGACTGAATAATTTCACTTAGCATAATATTCTCAAGGCTCGTGTATGTTATAATATGTGCCAGAATTTCTTTCTTTTTAAGGCTGAATGATATTCCATATTCCATTGTATGTATATACCATATTTTGTTTATTCATTTATATCCATTTATCTGTTGATGAACACTTGGGTTGTTTCCACCTTTTGTCTATTGTGAATAATGCTGCTATGAACACAGGTGCACATATTTGAGTCCCTGCTTTCAATTCTTTTGTATATATACCTACCCAGAAGTGGAATTTCTGGATCATATGGTAATTATATTTTTACCTTTTCGAGGAACCTCTATACTGTTTTCCATAGCAGCTGTACCATATCACATTTCCACTAACAGTGCATAAAGGTTCCAATTTCTCCCCACCCTTGTCAATACTTGCTGTTTTCTACCTTTGGATAGTAGCCAGCCTGCCTAATAGGTGTGAAGTGATATCTCATTGTTATTTTGATTTTCATTTTCCTAATGATTAGTGATGTTGAGCATCTTTTCATGTGCTTATTGGCCATTGGTATACCTTCTTTGGGGAAATATCTATCCTTTGCCCATTTTTGAATTAGTTTGTTTATTTGTTTTTATTGTTTAGTTGTAGAAGTTATTTAAGTACTCTTTATTATTATTATTTTTTAAATCCTCACCTGAGGATATTTTTTCCATTGCTTTTCCAGAGAGAGTAGAAGAGGAAGGGAGGAAAGAGAGAGAAACATTGAAGTGAGAGAGACATATCGACTGGTTGCCTCCCACATGCTCCCCGACTTGGGGCGCAGAGCGAATCTACCGAGGTACGTGCCCTTGACCATGAATCGAACCTGAGACCCTTTGGTGCGCAGGCCAGTGCTCTAACCACTGAGCAACACCTGCCAGGGCTTAAGTACTCGATATTAATCCCTTATCAGCTATATGATATGTAAATATTTTCTCCCATTCTATTGATTGCCTTTTCACTCTGTATTTGTTTTTAAGCTGGTTTTTATTTTTACAGTGTTGTATTTAAAGAAGTTTCCTTCCTTGTCTAAGACTATTCACCCACAGAAATATGTTTACTGGCCCTATTCCCTGGATGTGATACACAATTTATGAAATTGTTAATAGACCTTTGAGAACTACACTTGAATCAGCGAACATAGTCAGGGTCCAGTCATGAGATAAAAAGCACACCAATGATTATAACAGAGTAAATTTAATATAAAGAACAACTAAGCGGGTGTTGGAGAACTAAAAAGACAAAAGGGAGAAACATAACAAAGATAGTAACTGCAGGAAGTAGCTGCCATTCATAGGGCTGGGGAAATAAAGGGAAGAGGCTGGGATTACTAAAATTTCACAGGTGGGAGGAGGGGCTTATGAGGTTGGCCTAGCCCTCTGCTCTTATCTTGGAGAAGTAGTGATGATGCAGCTGGATCTAGAAGCATGGAAACACTGCAAGCGGATTGCTTCTCCCAAGGTGAAGAAGCCATGTGATGGCAATGTGGATGTGACATGAAGCGAGTGGGGTAGAAAGCATCTACCCCTTCTTCCTCCAGCCTTCCCTCTCCCTCTAAGCATACCACTGGCAGAGCCTAATAGGGAGCAGCTGGCAGAGGTGAATAGGTTTCCAGAGTGTCAGCCCCTTCAGCACTAAGCAGAGTATGGAAGGGTAGATTTACAGCTCAGAGACAATAGCATAATGACAAGTACAGCCACCAAGGCCCTTTTATCTCCCAAAGTGAGGAATCTTTGTTGTTGTTTTTATAACTCCAGAAACTAACATAGTGTCAAGAATATAATCAGTGTTGAGAAATATTTGGTGAATAAAAAAGGAATAGACCTAGAAAACAGAATTTTAGAAAGGACATACAATGCTTGAGTTTACTGCTTTGTTCTTCACTCATCTAGGACTTTAATTATATTTAACTTTTAGTTGCTCTGAAAATGAATTGCCTCTCAAAACTTCATTTATTATACTGGTTTCCATTTATTGGACACTTACAATGTATTAACGGTTCAACATACTTCTTATTCTTTTTAGGCATCCTGCAAATGAAGGTAGTCTTATTTCCATTTTGCAGATGAGAAAACTGAGTCTTGGAAGTTAAGCAGTATGCTCAAGATCAACCTGGTAGTAAATAATAGAACTCGGATTTAGAGCTTGGGTCACTCTTCCAGAGGCTGCACTCTTAACCATTAACCTCCCATGCTCAGTCTTCCACACAGTATCTAAAGACACTCAGTGGGCCACTCTTCAGTTTTCCTTTCTGTTTTAGCTGCCCTGACAGCAAACTTGATATGGCTTCATAGGCATGTCCACCAGAATCTGCACATGTCCTTAAATAATTGAGTTTTCCTTAGTCCTTTTGGCTCCTTTCCTCTCTCTCCCCTTCTCCCTCCTCCTCTCTCTTACACCTCTCCCTCCTCCTCCTTCTTCTTCCCCCTCCTCCCCCTCTTTCCCTCCTCTCCCTTCCTTTTCCTCTTTCCCTCCTCTCCCATGAATGGTTCCGCCAAAGGAATATTTAAAAGGAAGAAATAATTAGATACTATGAAAAACAACCAAACCATATGAAAAACAACTGAACCGGTTACTCTGTGGCCCTTTAAGTAGGAAGATCTTACCACATTTTATAGAATGACTAATATTGAGAGTGCATCCTGGACTACAGCAAACCTCCAAATACATGCTTCACCAGTGCTGGAGTTCTTTCCCACCCCATGAGAAAGGCTTCACAGTTTATACTGATGGTTGGCACACTTTAGCCTGTGTGCTGTCTGTTTTTGTAAATAATGTTTTATTAGGACACATCGTGATTCATTCTCTTACCTACCGTCTGCATCTGCTTTCACACAACAGCAGAGCTGACTAGCTACAGCAAAGACTGCGTGATATATATTTCCTATCTGACCCTTTACAGAGGGTTGATTGGCCCTGGTCTATACAGACCAAGGATCCCACTGATTTCCCACCCAGCTCATCAGTGTTTGCAGCTGCCTCATTTCTTGGTGTCGTGGGATTGGGAGTTTCTCTTCAGGCGTAACCCACAAGAGGAAAACAAGGCTGCAAACCACACCAAATAAAAGGCCTAGACTTTGAATCCCGAGTGTGGCTTCCTGTATTAACTTCAAAATGGTGTTCCCCTCCCCAGGAAACACGCACTCCTTAGGCAAGTGGGCAACGTTGCCTGATCTTTAAACGATCTGGAACAATTATTTAAGTCATTTTAGGGTTTTCTTAAACTTTAAAAAAGAAAAAAAAAAAGAGCAAGGGCCAAAGTCTTCAGTTTCAAATAGGATCATTCATCATTCATACTGGAGAACAATAGAGGATTTTACACAAAAGGGCAAATCATTTAAATCTCGCTCTTTTATCAGGTCATTGATTGCATTTTTTCCCCAGATGATCTAAAACACATATATCTGTATAATACTATTCCCGTTCTCAAACTTAAAAAATATCCTTGTACTTTAATTTCCCTGCCAATCCTACAAAGGGACAAGCATTATTTTATTCATTTTACCAATGGAGAAAATGAAGATTCTGAGAAAATAAGTAAAATTTAAGTATATTAAGTACACATCTTAGGGCAAAGTAAATATTGCTTAAATTCACTTAACTGAATAGATGGTCTCATGATATTATGTGGAAAGTAAACCTCTATATGCGAGATCGTGATTTTCAGTTTTGGAGAGAATAATTTTGGCTTCAATATATAATAACAACACAGTAATGCACCAAAAAACAAGCTATGTTTCACTATTTGCATCTACGTACTGTGCATTTGGCCCTCCCATGCAAACACTAAAGGAAAAGTTCATAAAATGGACAAAGAACAATGAGTTACTGTGGTTTTGGATGCTTGCTTAATTCATATGTAATTTAAATGTCTGATTAATGCCAGTTTCATTAAATTCTTGTGATCTCTAATAAGATAATGCTATTTCTTTTGTGATATTAACTGGAAAGCTCTTCTCAAAATTTAGAATCATTAAAAATAGGAGGTAAGGGACACTATGGGGATTTCTTCAAAGCATGGTCTTTGCTTTCAGAGAGTTTATAATCTTTCTGAGAAATAGCAGTAAAACAGAAAAAGTGTAAATGTTGATGTACCCAGATTTGCTGAGCCTTCGCTTTAAAACAGTTCTCTTCAAATTTATTTGTGTGTTAAAATTCCCCTGGGGAGAAGGGGAACTCGAGGCCCTGAACATTTCTGGGACTCACCCTGAAAGATTCTGATTTTTGGTTCAGAGGTGGAACTCAATAATCTGCATATTTATTTAGGTGGCTTACAAGCTATATCTTCAGAGAAGATGCTCCAGGTATTTTTAAAGAACAAAGGAAGATGGAAGTGAAGCTGGCATTTGAGGAAGAAGATTAGGCACCCTCTTCAGGGGATAATTTAGGGGGACCAATAAGACCATACCCCTTGCTGCTTCCAAATAACTTCCTTTTATAATTGGAAAACAACAACAAAATAATATTATAACTGGAAATGCATTTCTTTGGCTTGGAATATTGTTCCTAAAAAAATACAAGTATGTTAAGAGGCAAAGATCATTTGGACCTTAGTCATCATCTATACCTCGGTTTGGCCGAATTTATTAGATCTTCCCTCAGAGAGATTTTGATGGGGGAGCAGATGGTGCTAGGGACTCAAAGTGGATAAGGCTATTCTATGACTTAAAAAATAATTGAGGATGTGGGGAAGAAAATGGAAAGGAAAAATGTGGTATATAGACGCAATTTACAAGCCAGTAAGGTCCACAAAAGTTTGGGGATGTCCATGTATTTATAAGATCAAAGTAATACTATAGGGTTCTTAATAGAATTGTTGCTTCCCCCTCCCTCTGGTTTGTTTGTATCTATCAAAGTTCCTAAGTTGAAAGTTTGTAAATTAATGTGGTTCTGTATTTGAGACTAGGCATGCTTTAGAATCAGAGTTTTCAGAGATCAGCTGTAAGAAGCCTAAGACATCTGCTCCTGGACAGCACATAGATTTCAACTCATGTGCAATCTCCAACTGATTGTTAGTGACTGGCTAGTATACTGTGCTGTAGAGAATTATGTGAGTGGTTAGCAATGCCTGTTTTGTCTGTCATGGGAGTAGGCAAAACTCTATTAGTCTAAAATCCTGATTTTATACACACCATCACATTGAAACTCAGACTTAGTCAAAGAGAAACTTCAGAAAAGATTTGAGAGAAATAAGCCTCCGGTTTGTAAATCTTTGTGTGGACAGGGATTTAAAATGACTCCTTGATTTCCTTTACTAGGAAAGTTGCCCACAGGACCCAGGTGTTGAGAGAAGGGCTCACTGCTACATTATTACGGTTGGGGGTTGTTGTGTGCACTGTTTTAGCTCCCATCCTTTTCCCGGTTGTGCATTTTTAGAACAAATGTACCAAGGGACTAGTAAATGGAAGCCTAAATAGTGCGGGTGTGTGTGTGGGGGGGGAGTACCTTTGTAGAATAAAATTCTTCATACATTTTCAAGATCTTTTAGGAATATTTAAATTGCTGAGTGCACTTCCATGTTCCTAATAGGACTAAGGAAATGGAGCAGAAGTCAATGTGTGGTCACGATAAAAAGGCAGAATTCACCTCTCTATACACTATACCATTAGCCAGTTGTTGATTTAATAAGAAATCCTGGGCATCTAGAATCATTTCTTGGGGAAGCCCCACATGCCCTGGAGAGAGGATGTAGTGTGACTTTGTATCTAAGCATTTGCCCAAAAGAGTCTAGATACAATTAGGCTACTAATGAAAAAGTGAATATTCCCGGAGATATGATCATATTCTGGTTTTGATGGCTTTGTAGTTGTTAGATATAGTAGAAAAGGAGCAGTCCCCAGAAACTCTAATTAGAGGTAGGGATGGTGAGAAAATTTTCAGACTCCCCCAAATTCCTATAATCTACCTGATTGTTACAAAACATGATTCATGTCTGGTCCCCAGCCAGGGCAAACACAAGAGCCTCTTGAGGGCTGATTTTTTAAAATTCCACTTTAAAAAGTTCAATCTCAGAAAGTATCTCTTCTCATGCCTCCTCCTTCTGGAATTTGGCTCAAGGTTTTGTCTCTTTCTGGGCAGTATTCTCCTCGATCTCCATCCTATAACTGGGTGTGGAAGCCCTGCCCTTCCTTCATTTATGGACTCATCTACTGAGTCACTCAATTCTAGTCACTCAACAAATATTTATTGAAACAAGTTAAATATGGTTTCAGATGACACCGATGGTGTAATCACAACTGTGTCTTGTGTCTCAAAGGAGGACTGTTGACTTGCCCTTTGTTGTGATAGAAGCCTTTACCTGAGCACTGAAGAATGAATAGGATTGGACCAGGTAAAGTGGGAGGTGGGAGGAAATGAGGAAATAAGGGAAGAGCATTTCAGGAAGAAGGTGCTACCCAGGGATGGCCACAGGCAGGAAGGAACATGTCAAAGAGGAGGAAAAGGCCAGTGTGGCCAGAGTGGTGTGTGTGTATTATTTTTGGAGGGTGTCTACTGAAAATCCCCAAGATGGGCACAGAGAAGTAGAAAGAGAAAATATCCTGTAGAATCTTGTGGGTATGTTAAGGATTTTGTACTCAAGCTTATAAACTATGGGAAACCACCAAATGGATTGGGCTTAAGTGGGGAGCAAAGTACACCTCAGACACTATTTCTTCTGAGAAGCTTTCCCATTTTCCTCCAACATGTTATTTGAAAATCTATAATACTCATTTTATAAACACATAAGTATGGATCTGTCTCCACCATACTGTGATCTCCTTGTAGGCAAGAATTATGTGATTTTCATCTTTGTATAATTTGCAGCATAGCTAGCAGGATAATGTGGAAAGAGTTTATTGGCATGGATGGAGATTTGGAATCAAGCAGCTCTAGCTCTGATTCCTGTCACAATGCTTTTCCAACTCTATGACGCTAACCATGTACCCAGGGCAGTAGAATAGGAGGGCCCTCCTGGGTGCAGGCAAGAAGGGTGTGCATTGCTGTTTAGAATTTAAAAACAGTAAGAAACTTGACTGAAAGTCAGTCTGCTTTTTATTATCACTATGTGCTGACAATTCTAAACAATGTCAGTGATAAAATACTCCTCCCTAAAAGAATCTTTTGTGGGCCAAGGTTCTAAATAATTGCAATGGTTACTATTGAGGATTTTCCTCCCAACATTTTATTATGAAAACTGTCAAACATATAGAAGTTGAAATGATTTTACAGTGAAAATTCACCATCTAGATTCTAAAATTAGCATGTTACCTTTGCTTCATCTATATCTATTTATCAATTATTTCATTCATTTATCAATCAATTTTTGGATACACTTCAAAGTAAGATGCATTCATGACTACATTGCCCTCTAAATATTTCAGTATGCATATAATTAACCAGAGTTATTACTTATTTATAGGAGTTTGATATTTGTTTAAGGCTATTTTTTCTTCTGAAATAAAATTTTCATAGCATGAAATGCATAAATCCTAAGGGCACCGTTTGATGAGTTTTGACAAATGAATACACCTGTATAACCCAAACCACCATTAAGATACAGAAAATGATCATTATCCCAACAATTTCTCTCATACCCCTTTCCAATTTCTCTCATACCCCTCCTTCCATCTTTCCAGAGAAAACCTATGTTCTAATTTTCTTCCAAACAGATTAGTTTTGCCTATTCCAGAACTTCATACAAAGTGAATCCTAATATATGTACTCTTGTATAAGATATCTTTCTCTCAACACAATGTTTCAGATTCAACCACATTATTGAATTTGTCTGTAGTTTTTCATGTTTAGTTGCTCAGTAGCATCCCTTTGTATGATATGAATGTACCAATTTGTCTATTCATTCTCCTGTTGATGGGCACCTAGATTGTTTCTGGGTTATGGCTATTATGAATAAAGTCGCAATTAAATTTCATGTACACCGTGGTTTGTGGTTTATATTTCCATTTTTCTTTTGAAAGCAAAATCTTTATAAATAGAATTACTGGTTGTAGTGTAGGTATATGTTTTGGTTTATCAGAAATGGCAAACTTTTTTTCAAAGTTCTTGTAACTTTTTGTATCACTTTACCCTCTCATCAACAATGTCATTTTTCTTCTTTATGCTGATGTACCTTTCTCTCACTTTTCCTTGTTTTTCTTATAGCAGTCCTTTTAGCATTTCTTGCAATGATGGTTTGGTGGTACTGACCTCCTTTAGCCTTTTTTTGTCTGGGAAGCTCTTTATTTCACTTTTAATTTTAAATGATAGCCTTGCTGGATAAAGCAATCTTGATGTCATGTTCTTGCTTTTCATTACTTTGAGAACTTCGTGCCACTCCCTTCTGGCCTGAAGAGTTTCTGGTGAGAAATCAGCTGTTAGCCTTATGGGGGTTCCCTTGTAGGTCACTGCTTATCTCTTCCTTGTAGCCCTTAATATTTTCTCTTTGTCCTTGACATTTGCCATTTTAATTATGATGTGTCTTGGAGTGGGTCTCTTTGGGTCCCTCTTGTTTGGAACCCTCTGTGCTTCCTCAACTTATGTGGCTTTCTCTTTCTCCAGCCTGGGGAAGTTTTCTGTCATGATTTCCTCCACCAAGTTCTCTGTCCCTTACTCTCTTTACTCCCCTTCTGGTACTCCTACAATGCAAATGGTGTTTTGCTTCATGTTGTCCCAAAGCTCCCTTAGAGTGTCCTCATGCTTTTTAAGAGTTTTTTCTTTTGCTGCTCTGATTAAGTGACTTTTTTCTACCTTGTTTTCTATGTCACTTATTCTGTCCTCTGCTTCATTGAGCCTGCTTTTAATTCCTTCCAGTGTATTCTTGATATCAGATACAGCATTCTTTATTTCTGTGTGATTTTTATTTATGTTATGTATCTCTTTTTTTTATGTTTTCACTAATGCCCTCGATCTTATCCTCTATTGCCTTGTTTTTCTCATTAAGTTCCTGGAACATCTTTATAATCAATACTCTGAACTCTGTTTCTGATAGTTTGCTTAACTCCATTTCATCAAAGTCTTTTTCTGGCAATTTTTCCTTTTCTTTAATTTGGGGGTTCTTTGTCTCCCCATTTTTGTAGGTCTTAGTGTTTGTATCTATATATTACAAACTTTCTCCCAATCTTTTGGGGTAGGATTTTTGTCTTGTGAGACCAGTGGAGCCCAAGGGTGTGTTTTTCATATAATTCTGAGCTCTTTGCTCTAGGCGTGTCCCTTTTGTGGGTGTCTCTTTTGTGGTTTCTTTATGTTCTCCTGTTGTGGTTGGGTCTAGATTGTTGTTGACCAATCCTTGGGAGGACTCTCCTCTCAGTTTGGCTAACTGTTTTTCTCAGCCCAACCTCATTGTGTAAGCTGTTGTACAGATGCTGGCAAGGCAGGACAATACACAACTAAACTTCCAGGAAACAAGAGGTATCTTACAAAATACCTTGACAGTCACAATGAAAAAAACAAACAAGTGAAAATAGAACTTGGAGAGTGAAGGGAGAACATAAATTCTAGAGAATAAAAAATGGCTTAAAAAAAAAAAAAAAAAGAAAGAGAAAGAAAAGTAAAGCTTAGAGAGAGATAAGTATATTGTTGTTAATAGTGATGAAAATTTAGAAAATAATAATAAACTAAAATATAAAAAATAGAGAAGCTACTAGGAGATACTAGAGACAGAGAAAAGATTCTGAAAGAAGGGCTAGCAAAAAATTAAGAGAGAGAATAAGAATAGGATAATAGTTGAAAATGAGAAAATAAAACTACAATATAGAGAATAAGAGAAACTAATAATCGAACAAAAAGAAAGGATGACAGAAGGGAGGAAAACGAAAGAAAGAAAGAAAAGATGGAGAAAAAAACTTATGCCAATGGATCGAGAGATGAGAGAGAGAGAGATAAAACTTCGGCAGGGAGGGAGATTTGGGGGAAACTATAGAGGAAAGCAGTAAACTTGTTGGTTATAATGATAAATTCCCAACAATTAAGCAGGGAATATCACGAAAGTCTTGATAGTAGAAGCAAGGATAAAACAAAACAAAGCAAATAAACAAAACAAAACAGAGAAACAAAACAAAAAACCAAGCTAAGCAAACAAAATTCTTTTATAAAATAAAGAAAAAAATTAATTAAAAAAATTTTAAAACTTAAAAAAAATTATTATAAAATTTAAAAAGAAAAAACAAATAATTTTTTTCCCCTTTCTCTTCTTCCTAAGGGAAAAAAAGAACAAACAAATGAAAAGACAGTCAATCAAGTGGGTTTCTCCTAGGCAGCTTATGTTGTCTGGGTCTCACTGTTTTGTGTGCTGATTTCCGTTCTCCTGGGAGGTACTTGTGTATCAGCCAATGTGAGGAGCTGTCTAGGTTTGGCCCCGGTGTCCTTAGGTAGATGGTTGATCTGAGGCTCTCCATGGACCACCTCCTCTTATCAGCTATTTTTCAGCTTTGTAGTTGCCTGGTCTTACTCCAGAGTCTTCTGTAGAGTCTTTAGGTTGCAAGATGGCTAGTGAAGCTCAGTGTATCACTCTCCTCACTTAGAGGTTTCACTGTCAGGCACTCACTGTGTGGGAGTTAGTCTCTGCTTCACAGCCATCTCCTCAGTCCTTACCCTGTCCTCTGATTCTAGTTCCCCATGCACCGGCCTGCTGCAGCTTCAGGTTGATTTCAGCCCATTTCCTTTTGTGCATGGGCAGTTTCAGCAGCCTGCGCTTAGTGGGTTTGGTTAAAAAACAGTCCAGTGAGTCATTTGCCTGCCCAGCTCCCAGCAGGGGTTTTCAGCTTTTCTGCCAGTTCCCAAACAGTAGTCCCTGAGAGTCTTATTGTAATGTCCTCCTGTGAGCTGTTCTCCCTTCCCCCTCAGGACTATGCCCTGTGGGGTTATCTGGAGCTTCAGTGAGCTGAACAAGCCCCTTTCCTCTTGGGGGTGGTGCTCCCTTACTGCAGGAGAGTGTGGTTGGCTGGTCGCACCAGGCATGCACCTCAAACCATCTACCAATCCCAGCTTTTGCTGGTCTGTTAGCCCAGTATACACCTGGAAGGTGGGAGCCAGTTCAGTAATCAGAACTCAAAAAGGCACAAAGCAACACATGGTCTGCCCCACAAGGTCCCACCTCCATGTATCAAGGCACCCAGTGGGAGGGGCCTCAAAGTCAGCTCCACACAGCTCCCTACACCGCTGATCTCAGCAAAGCGGGAGTGGTTCCACATGCCACCATGGTACCCCTCAGGGCTGGTCAAAAATCCCAGACTTTCTGTACTGGGAGCTCAGGGTGGGAAAGTTCTCTTCCCCTTCCCTGTGCTACACAGATTCAATGCTTTCTGGGGCTGAACTCAGTGACTTACAGGGAAGCAGGGGTCCCTGCATGTGGCTGCTTAGTGCAGACCTCTGGTTCCTCACTACTTGGGTTTCACACACTTGGGACTGCCTTTCCTATGGCCAGCACCTTGAGCATGAGGCCAGTTGTGTCCACCATTAGAAGTTTTGTTTTGCTAGGAAAGGGCTGTCCCCTCCTTGTGGGTAGTATCCTATTGTATATATATATTTACCCCATATTCTTTATCCAGGCATCCATTGAAGGACACTTAGTTTGTTTTCATGTCTTCGCTACCATAAGAAATGCTGCAATGAACATAGGGCACATATATTTTTACAAATAAATGTTTTAAAATTTTGGATACCCAGAAAAGGGAGAGTAAAGTCATATGGTAGCTCTATTCTTAATTTTTTTGAAGAACCTCCAAAATGTATTTCATAGTGACTATACCAATTTACATTCCAACCAGCAGTATTGCTTGTAAATATCCTCTATTTGGTTGGTTGCCTTTTTGTTCTATTGATAATTTCTTTAACTGTGCCAAAGCTTTTTTGCTTGATATAGTTTTGTTCATTTATTTTTGTTTTTACTTTTCTGCATTTTGGGTCAGGTCCATAAAAGCCTCTCTAAAGAAAAGTTCCATAAGTTTAGTGACCATGTTTTCTTCCATATATTTTATTGTTTCAGGTTTTATATTTAAAATTTTAATCAATTTTGAGCTTATTATTGTATATGGTATCAAATGCATTTTAGTTTCACTCTTTTGCATGTGACTTTCCAATTTTCACATCATTTATTGAAGAGGCTTTCCTTTCTCCAGTGTATGCTTTTGGCTTTTTTGTAAAAAATTAGCTGCCCATATATATGTGGGCTTATTTCTGGGCTTTCAATTCTGTTCCATTAGTCCGTGTGTCTGCTTTTATGCCAATACCATACTGTTTTCATTATTGTCCCTTTGTAGTATAATTTGAACTCTGGAAGTGTGATACCTCCTGCTTTGTTCTTTTTCTCAAGATTACTTTGTCTATTAAGGGTCTTTGTGGTTCCATACAAATTTGATAAATTTATTTTTTCTATTTCTTTGAAAAATGCCATTGAGATTTTGATGAGGAGTGCATTAAGCCTGTATACTGCTTTAGGTAATATGAAAATTTTAACTATGTTGATTCTTTTAATCCATGAACACTGAATATCTTTCCACTCTTTGTTTCTTCAATTTTTTTCAACAGTTTCTTGTAGTCTTCCATGTATATGTACTTCACTTCTTTTGTTAAGTTTATCTTTTGAGTCAAGTGCAAATGAAATTTTTTTAAATTTGTTTTTGTAATATTTTATTATTATTTTATAAGAATGCAACAAATTTTTGTACATTGATTTTGTAGTAGGCAACTTTATTTATTTGTTTATTGCTTCTAAGAGTTTTTGTTGGAGTCTTAAGGATTTTCTATATACAGCATGGGGCAAACGTAGGTTTACAGTTGCATGTGAAACATAAAGTTGATTCTTGTATTATTTTTTACTAATTATTGTATTATTTTTCCGTATAAACAACTGTAAACCTATTTTCACCCAATCTTGTATAGAATCATGTCATCTGCAAAAAGTGACAATTTTACTTCTTCATTCCAAATATGGATGCTTTTATTTATTTCTTTTCATTGATTGCTCTGGCAAGGACTATCTTGAATAACAGTAGTTAGAATGGGCATCCTTGTTTTATTTCTGATCTTAGAGAAAAAGTTTTCACAATTTTTCACTATTAAGTATAATATTAGCTAAGGGTTTTTCTTATATGGCCTTTATTATATTGAGGTACTTTTCATCTATACCTATTTTATTGAATGTTTTAATAATTTGGGTGTTGAATCTTATCATATCCTTTTCCTGCATCTATTGATATAATCGTATGATTTTATATTATATTTTGTTAATGCTTTATATCACATTGATTGATTTGTATATGTTGAACCATTTTGGGGCCACTGGAATGAACCCCACTTGATCACAATATCTTTTCAATGTATTGTTGTATTCAATTTGCTATTATTTTTAGTATTTTTGCATATATATTCATCAGAGAAATTGGTCTGATGATTTGTGTGTGTGTGTTGTCCTTGCCAGGATTTGGTATCAGGGTAATTTTGGTCTCATAAAATGAGTTAGAAAATATTTCCTCTGTGATTTGTTTGGAAGAGTTTGAGAAGAATAGTTATTACATCTGTTTTGACAGTTTTGGAGAATTCATTAGTGAAGCCATCTGGTCCTGAACTTTTATTTTGGGAAAAGTTTGTGATGACTGTGGCAGTTTCCTTATTGTTGATCAGTCTATTAAATTTTCCAGTTCTTCATGATTTAGGCTAGGAAGGTTATATAGTTCTAAGAACTTGTCCATTTCTTCTAGGTTATCGAATTGAGTGGTGTAGTCTTTTATAATACACTTGTATAGACTTTTTTTTTCTGTGTTTCCATTGTAATTTCTCCCCTTTCATTTCTGATTTTGTTTCTTTGAGTATTTTCTCTTTTTTCTTACTAACTCTAGCCAGAGGTCAGTCAATTTTATTTATCTTTTCAAGGACCCAGCTATTTGTTGCATTATTTTTTTCTATTGTTTTTCTGTTCTCTATTTCATTTAATTCTCCGCTCATTTTTATTATTTTCCTCATTCTACTGACTTTGGACTTAGTTCTTTTTTATTCTAGTTTTTTAAGGTGAAATATTAAGTTGTTTATTTGAGATTTATCTTGTTTTTTCATTTTGAGGTAGGCCTACAATATTATAAACTTCCTTCTTTTACTGCTTATGCTGCATCCCCCAAATTTTGAGGTCATATTGTTATTCTCATTTGTATATGTTTTTTGGTTCCTTTTGTTTTTTGGCCCAGTTGTTGTTCAGTGTCATGTTGTTTAATCTCCACATATTTGTGGTATTTCAGTTTTTGTGTGTGTGTGTTTTTTTTTAAATATATCTTTATTGATTTCAGAGAGAGGAAAGGAGAAGGAGAGAGAGAGGTAGAAACATCAATGCTGAGAGTCATTGATCGGCTGCCGCCCGCAACCCGGGCATGTGCCCTGACCGGGAATCAAACCCTGATTGCCTGGATCCTAGGTCGATGCTCAACCGCTGGGCCATGCCTGGCCAGGCTTATTTCAGCTTTTTTTTTTTTTTTTAATATATCTTTATTGATTTCAGAGAGAGGAAAGGAGAGGGAGAGAGAGAGATAGAAACATCAATGATGAGAGAGTCATTGATCGAGCCCACAACCTGGGCATGTGCCCTGACCGGGAATCGAACCCTGATCGCCTGGATCCCAGGTCAACGCTCAACTTCTGAGCCATGCCTGGCTGGGCTATTTCAGCTTTTTAATTGCAGTTGATTTCTAGCTTCAAAGCATTGTGGTCAAAGAATATGCTTGGTATGATTTTATTGTTTTTAAATTTGTTGAGACTAGTTTTGTTTCCCAATATATGGTCTAACCTTGAGAATATTTTATGTGCATTAGTGAAGAATGTATATTCTGGTTTTTGATGTGAAAAGCTCTATAAATATTGATTATGTCCATTTGGACTAATGTGTTATTTAAGGTCCATGTTTCTTTGGTAATTTTCTGTTTGAATGATTTATCGATTGCTGTCAATTGGATATTTAATTCCCCTAATATATTATATTTTTGTCAGTTTCTTCCATTAGTTCTGTTTGTAATTGCTTGAGATGTTTTGCTGCCCCAGGTTGGGTGAATATATATTAATAAATGTTGTGTCTTCTTGATGTGTTGTCCCTTTTATTATTATAAAATGTCTATCTTTGTCTCTTGTTGGTTTTATTTTGAAATCAATTTTGTCTGATATAAGTAATGGCTATATCTACTTTTCTCTGGGTATCATTTTCTTGGAGTATAATCTTCCACACCTTCACTTTTGAATCTATGTTTGTCCTTATAGCATTTCCTGAAGGCATCATATATTTGGGCCTTGTTTTTTAATCCATTCTGCTGTTCTTACTCTGTGCCTTTTAATTGGTGAATTCAGTCCTTTTACATTTAGGGTGAATACTTACACATGAGGCCTTCCTATAGCAATTTTATCTTTTGTTTTCTGGTTGTGCTGTGTCTTTATTGTTTCTTTTTCCATATGTTTCTGTCTGCTATTTCTATTTGGTGGCATTCTATAGTTTTTCCCTCCATTTCCTCTTTTTTATGTTATGTGTCTCAGTTCTAGTTTTTTGTTTTGTGGTTACCATTATGTTCATGCAAAACAAAATTCATGTGTACAATAGTCCTTTTTCTTCTGATTGCATTTTATTTCCATTGACCTATGCAGATTCAGTCCTTTTACTACTCCACTCTTGTTTTGTTGTCACAAATTATTCTTTTTTATGGTGTGTGTTCATTTCTAAATTGCAGTAGATATTGCCTTCTTTTCTTCAATGTTTTTACCTTCTTTAACAAGAGTTGCAAATTCCTGCTTCTGTCTGTTACTGTCTTCTTACAGTTTTCTATCCTTTTGTCTTTTTTGTTTCAAGTAGAAGAGCTCCTTTTAGTATTTCTTGTAATGCAGGCATTGTGGTGGTAATTCCCTCAGCATCTGTTTATCTGGAAAAGCCTTTATTTATTTTTCATATCTAAAGGATAACTTTGCTGGTTATATATTCTTGTCTTGTGATTTCTGTTTCAATATTTTGAATATTTGATTCTACTCTCTTTTAGCTTGTAGTGTTTCTACTGAAAAATTGGATGATAATCTAATGAGGTTTCTATTATATGTTACCATCTTTTTTTCCCTTGCTGACTTGAGAATTCTTTCTTTGTCATTTATTTTAGACAGCTTTAATATAATATGCCTTGGAGAAGGTCTTTTAGAATTGAGATAACTAAGTGCTCTATTTGCTTCTTAAGTTCAAGATTCCAGCTCTTTTCATAGGTTTGGGAAGTTCTCATAAATTATGTGTTTGAATAAGCTCTGTGTTTCTTTCTCCCTCTTTTCGTCCTGGTATACCTATCATTATTATTGTTATTATTATTATTATTATTTTTAATCCTCACCAAGGATATTTTTTTCCATTGCTTTTCATAGAAAGTGGAAGGGAGAGAGAGAGAGAGAAACATTGATGTGAGAGAGACACATCGATTGGTTGCCTCCCTCACAAGCTCCAACCAAGGCAAGGGAGCAAGCCTGCAACTCAGATCCATGCCTTTGATCAGAATTGAACCTGGGACCCTTCAGTCTGCAGGCTGGCTCTAACCACTGAGAAAAAGTGGATAGGCCCCATTATCCTTAAATTGCTCTTTCTAATGAAGTCAATTAGTTTTTATGGAGTACTTTTATTTTTAACCCTCAATTTTCTCTCTTTTACCTGAATCATTTCTTGATTTCTGCCTTCAGGATCACTAATCCTTTCCTCCATTTGGTCTGCTCTATTTACTAGGCTTGCTAGTTCATTCTTCATCTCATTTATTGGGTTCTTAAGCTCCAGAATTTCTGTTTGGTTCTTTATTGTATATTTAGTCTCTTTGGTAAACTACTGCTTTTGTTTGTTGATTTTATTTCTGAGCTCATTGAATTTTTTTCTGAGCTTTTTTTGTATGTCATTGAGCTTTTTCATAACTTCAATCTCAAATTCTCTGCCACTTAAATCATTCTTCAATGTCTTTAAGTTTATTTTCTGGAGATTCTCTTGTTACCTTGGTTATTCATTGTGCTAGATGGGTTATTCCTCTACCCGGACATTTGTGGAAATAAAAATTATTTTATTTTTTAGAAAATATTTGACTCCTAACAGTTTAGCAGGTTGATAAGTACAGGTATTTCTTTGTTTTCCAGTAGGTGGTGCTGAAGTACAAGTTTTTGTTTCTCTTACCTGCACTACTGGGGCTTCTGGGATTTCTATAAGGTGGTGTCACTTCAGTTATGAAAAATTCCCCATATGCCTCATGGACGTCGACCTCCTCTTTATGGTCCAGTTGCCTCAGCCTTAATTCACCACCACTATGGTGGGATGTTGGAGGTTATGGACCTTCAGGCCTGCATGTTTCCAGCACTGCCTTTTGCCAGCAGCACTACTCTATCAGAGATGTCTTAGCTGCCTTTACCAGGCTCTGCCTCCAGGGAAAACTGGCTTCCATGTCTGTGACTCTGTTCTTTCCAGTGGGTTCACCCACAATGAGTACAGACCACTAAGGCTAGGAAGTTGTTTCTGCCCTTTTGTGATGTGCTGAGTGGTGATTTTACTGCTGGGGGTGCCACAAGATAATAGACGGGGCAGGTTCCCATGTCTGTAGCTTCTGTCTGGTGATGGTGGTTTGTAGAATGTTGTAACCTTTGTTCTGCCTCTCTGGCCCTACCCTGGGCTCATATTCAAGGCCTCATTGCTGCTTCTGTCCCTCAAGTTTGCCCACTGAGGTTGTGCCACAACCCTTCACTGCTATTGCATCTTCTAGGGCCATGGTGAACACCAGACTGTGTCTTCAGCTCCCATCTATGTTCTTCCCCCATTCCATCTCCTCTGATTGCTCTAATATGCCCACCTTTGTATATCAGATATGTTAGTGTATTGAGCAGGAAATCCCTTGTTAAAGTACAGCTGTTCAGCATGTTATAATTTAAATGAGAGAGACCTGGAAGTCCCCTCACAACGTCATGTAGCTGAAGTCACTCCAGATATACCTTTGAGAAGATTTTCTGCCAGTCTCTGTCTGGTCTATTTACTTTTTTTGTTTTTTACTTAATAATTTTTAATTTTATTTATTTATGTTTTAATTAACTTTATTGGGATGACATTGGTTAATAAGACTATATGGATTTCAAGTGTACAAATCTATGATACATTATCGGTATATTGCCTTGTGTGCCTATCACTCAAAGTTGAATTTTCTTTCATCATCATATATTTGACATCCTTTACTCTTAACTACCCCCATCTCCTTCCCTCTGGTAACCACCATTCTATAGTCTGTTTCTATGAGTTTTTGTTTGTTTGTTTTTCAGTTTGCTCACTTGTTGCTATGGATCACTGGTAGCTCCAGATCAGTTGCCTAGGGTCAGTCATAAGCAGCATCTGACATTTGTGTGCATCAGAGTCCCTCCTAAGAGGTCCGGAACCAATACACCTTGTGGCCAGCTTCAGACAACAACAGAGCAGAACCCACTAAGCTTCACAAGCAGCATATGCAAAGGGAGATCATGGGAGGCAAAAAACCATGCTGAGGTGAATTCTGCTTCATGTGATGAGCACCTGCACAGCAGCTCACATGTGGTGTTTGGTGTTGGCCCTCATAGTCAGCCAAAATTAGGGTTGATCTCATGCACTAATGGGCCAATATCAATCAAGACTCAATTACAGTAGGAGGGCCCACATGCACACAAGGGGCATTCCTAGAGCATCCAGCTCAAGCTATCAGGGAGACTGCGCCACTGGGACTCAAAGGACAACTACTACATAAGGCCACCCTACCAAGACTGGGAGTTACAGAAGATCTACCTAATACATGGAAACAAACACAAAAGCAACCAAAATGAGGAGATGAGAGAATTTTCCAGAAAAAGAGCTAAATTAAATGGAGGCAAGCAATTTATCAGATATAGAGTTCAAAGTAATTATTATAAGGATGCCTTACAGCATGAAAAAGGACAGAGAAACCATAAAAAAGTACCATTCAGAAGTGAAGAATGCAATATCTGAAATAAAGAATACACCAGAAGGAATAAAGAGTAGGTTGGATGAAAGAGAGGATCAAATCAGTGGTTTGGAAGACAAGGTATAAAAAAATCTACCCAATCAGAGCAGCAAAATTAAAAAATAATTTAAAAGAATGAAGATAATTTAAGGGACCTACAGGACAGCATAAAGCATAACAACATCCACATCATAGGGGTGTCAGAGGGAGAAAAGAGAGACCAAGGGATTGAGAACTTATTTGAAGAAATAATAAGCAAAAACTTTCCTAACCTGGTGAAGGAAAAAGACACACAATTTCAAGCAGAGTCCCAAGCAAGATGGACCCAAAAAAGCCATCTTGTGTCAACACCAAGACACATCATAATTAAAATGGCAATGTTTAAAGACAAATAGAGAGTCTTAAATGCTGCAAAAGAAAGGCATTTAGGTACCTACAATGGAATTCCCATAAGGCTGCCAGCTGGTTTTTCAACAGAAACATCTCGTGCCAGAAGGGATTGGCAAGAAAAAATTAAAGTGATGGAAAAAATGACCTAAACCAAAGCTACTTTACTCAGCAATGCTATTATTAAAAATTGAAGGAGAAATAAAGAGCTTCTCAGACAAGAAAAAGCTAAAAAGTTTGTTTCCACCAAACCAGTATTACAAGAAATGTTAAAAGGTTTACAAGAAGGAAGAGGAGGGGGAGGAGAAGAGGGTGCTAGAGAGAAACATAGTTTAAAAAAGGGCAATAAATACATACCTATCAATAATCACTTTATATTAAATGCTTAAATGCTTCAATCAAAGACAGGATAGCTGAATGGATAAGAAAGCAAGACCCATGTATATTCTGTATTCAAGTGACCCACCACAGAATAAAAGATACACATAGACTACAAGTAAATGGATGGAAAAAGATATTTTATGCAAATGGAAAGGATAAAAAAAAGCTGGGGCAGTAATACTTCTATATGACAAAATAGAATTTATTTAAAAAAATTTATCTTTATTGTTGAAAGTATTATAGATGTCCCTTTCTTTCCTCCCATTCACCCCCTCCACCCCACTCCCACCTGTCACAGGCTGTCACCACACTATTGTCTGTGTCCATGGGTTATGCATATATGCATATAAGTTCTTTGTTTAATCACTTCTCACCCCTCCCTTCCCTCTGAGATCTGTCAGTCTGTTCTATACTTCCATGTCTCTGGATCAGTTTAGTTCATCAGTTCATTTTATTTATTAGATTCAACATATAAGAGAGATCGTGTAATATTTCTCTTTCTCTTACTGGCTTATTTTGTTTAGCATAAACAAAGGGTAAGGGATTCTTCTTTTTTATAGCTGCATAGTATTCCATTGTGTAAATACAGCACATCTTTTTTATTCACTCATCTACTGATGGGCACTTGGGCTGTTTCCAGATCTTAGCTATTGTAAACAGTGCTGCTGTGAACATAGCAGTGCACATATTCTTTCTGATTGTTTTTTTTGATTCTTAAGTTTCCTCAAAAACTTAAAAATGTTAGACTCAGTGATTCCACTTCTAGGAATATATCCTAAGAATTCCCCCAAACCAATCAGACAAAATAGAATTTAAAACCAAGTCTTTAGAAAGAGACAAAGAAGGACACTACATAATGATAAAGGGAGCAATTCAACAAGAGGGTATAACCTTTAAAATATTTATGCACCCAACATAGAAGCACCTAAATATGGAAAACAAATCTTGATGGATATAAAGGGAGAGATCGACAGTAATAGAGTCATAGTAAAGGATTTTAACACCCCATTGACATCAATGGATAGATCCTCCAGACAGTAAATCAACAAGGTGATGGCAGCCTTAAATGACACACTAAATCAAATGGATTTAATTGATATCTTCAGAGCATTTCACCTCAACACAGCAGAATATATATTATTTTCAAGCGCACGTGGAACGTTTTCTAGAACAGATCACATGTTGGGACACAAAACAAGTTTCAATAAACTTAAGAAGATTGAAATCATATCAAATATATTCTCTAATCACAATGGAATGAAACTAAAAATCAATCACTAGAAGAAAACTGAAAAACACACAAAGATATGGAGGCTAAATAACGTTACTAAACAATGAATGAGTTAACAATGAAATCAAGGAAGAAATCAAAAGATATCTTGAAACAAATGAAAATGAGAACACAACAACCCATATTCATATCATTAGAGGCCTATCTCAAGAAACAAGAATAAGCTAAAAATAACAAAACAAAACCCAACTAAATTTACACTGAAAGTCCAACATGAGTAGAAGAAAGGAAGTAACAAATATCAGAGCAGAAATAAACAAAATAGAGCCTAAATAAACCTATACAAAAGACCAATGAAACCAAGATCTGGTTATTTGAAAAGATAAATAAGGTCGACAAGTCTTTAACAAGATTTATCAGGAAAAAAAGAAAGGACCCAAATAATTAAAATCAGAAATGAAAAAGGAGAAGTAACAACTGACACCAAAGAAATACAAAGGATTCTAAGAAAATATTACAAATATCTATATGCCAACTAATTGGACAATCTGGATGAAATGGATAAATTTCTTGAAATATACAATCTTTCAAAATGGAATAAGGAAGAATCAGAGAATCTAAATACATGGATTACAACTAGTGTAATTGAAGCAGTAATAAAAACAAAAAAAATACTACCAACAAACAAAAAGTACAGGACTGGATGGCTTCATGGTTGAATTTCACCATGGTTTAATTTCACAGTTGAAATTAAAAGCTATCCTCCTCCTCCTCCTCCTCCTTCTCTTTTTACAACATATCTATTGCTCCAGGCTATGAAATTCTTCTTTCAGGGTGCATTCATTGAGTTTAAAAATAGTTTCTGGACCAAATAATAAATGTAAAAAGCACTGCCATGTGGGGAAGAACTGGAGAATTCTTTTGAAGACTAAAGAATCCTTTTATTTAAATATGTAATCCTTCCCCTACCCGCATTTATTTTATAGCATATTCACATTTCAACTTAACTAATGAAAGCCAAGCTATTCTTTACACACTTATGTTTAATGGCTGCATTAAAGATTTATAAGAAAAGTTAGCTTTAGAGGGTTCAGAGTGCTGTGCAGGTTTATTAACATCTCTGTCTTCTGCCTGAATTTTGTTTTGTGTTTGATGTTAACTTCCTTCTTCCCAAAAATTTGAGAGGAGGGAAGCTTCCCAAGCTCATTTTATGAAGCCAGCATTATCCTAATTCCAAAATCAGATAAAAACACTACAAAAAAAGAAACTTATAGGCCAATATGAACACGATGCTAAAATCCTCAACTAAATATTAGCAAACCATTTCCAGCAATACATTAGAAAGATCACAAACCATGTTCAACTGGGATTAATTCCAGGGATGCAAGTTTGGTATAATATCTGCAAATCAATAAATGTGATACACTACTTAAAAAAAAAAAAAAAAAAAAAAAATGAAGGGAAAAATCACATGATCATGTAAATAGATGTGGAAAAAGCATTTGACAAAATCCAGCATCCATTTATGATAAAAACTCTTAGCAAAGTGAGAATAAAGGGAACATACCTCAACATAGTAAAGGCCATATATGACAAACCCACAGCAAACATAACACTCATTGGGCAAAAACTACAAGCATTCCCCTTAAGATCAGGAACAAGACAGGAATATCTACCTTCACCATTCTTAGTGGTGGAAGTCCTAGCCACAACAATCAGAAAAGAAGAAGAAATAAAAGGCATTCAAATTGGGAAGGAAAAAGTAAAATTGTAATTACTTGCAGATGACATGATATTGCATATAGAGAACCCTTAATATTCCACCAAAAATTTACTAGAACTGATGATATATGAATTCAGTAAAGTAGCAGGATACAAAATAAATATCCAGAAATCAGTTGCATTTTTATACACATATAATGAACTACCAGAAAGAGAAACTAAGAAAATAATCCCATTTACAACTGCTTCAAAAAGAATAAAATATCTATAACTAAATTTAACCAATGTTGTAAAAGACCTGTACTCAAAAAATTATAAGACACTGAAGAAAGAAAATGAAAAGATACAAATAAGTGGAAGCATATACTGTGTTCATGGATTGGAAGAATTAACATCATTAAAATGTTCATACTACCCAAAGCAATCTACAGATTCAACACAATTCTTAACAAGATAACTTTGATGTATTTCATAGAACTAGAACAAATATTTCAAAAATTTATGTGGAGCCACAAAAGACCCTGAATAGCCTCAGCAATCTTGAATAAGAAGAAAAAAGTTGGAGGAATTATGTTACCTGATATGAAACTGTACTACAAGGCCATAGTAGTTAAAACAGCATGGTACGGGCATAAAAAAAGACATAGCCATATAGCTCAACTTCTCTTTGACTAGAACCTCTAGAACAATGTCAAAGAGAAGGTTGAAGAGTGGACATTCTTTCCTTATTCTTGATATTAGATGGGGAGGGGGAATCACTATTTCTCTAAGTATAATGCTAGCTAAATAATTTAAAAATTTTAAATTATGGTTGACATACAATATTATATTAGTTTCAGGTGTACAACCCAGTCATTATACATTATACAATTTACTATGTAATCATCCCAATAAACCTAGTACCCATCTAATATCATATGTAGTTATAATATCATTAATTATATTTGCTACACTGTACTTTACATCCCCATGACTATTCTGTAGCTACCAACTGATACTTTTTAGTCCATTCACTTTTTTGGCTCAGGCCTCTTAACATGCCTCCCATCTGGCAACTGTCAAAATGTTCTCTGTATCTAAGAGTCTGTTTTGTTCAGCTTGTTTATTTTATTTATTTATTTATTTTTTTAGATTCAACATGTAAGTGAAATCATATAACATTTGTTTTCATCTGTCTTATTTCACTCAGCACAGTACCTTCTGGGTTCATCAATGTTGTTGCAGATGTCAAGACTTAATCCTTTTTTTTTTTTTTAATCCTCACCAGAAGATTTTCCCCCCACTGCTTTTCAAAGAGAATGGAAGGGAGAAAGAGAGAGAGAGAAACATCAATATGAGAGAGACACATTGATTGACTGGTTGCCTCCTGCATGAGCCCTGACTGGGGCCAGGAATAAAGCCTGCAACCAAGGTACTCACCCTTGGCTGGAATTGAACCTGGGACCCTTCAGTACTAGGCTGATGCTCTAATCACTAAACCAAAGTGGTAAAGGCAAGACTTCATTCTTTTGTCTGGCTGAGTCATATTTCCTTGTATATGCATCACTTCTTTATCCATTCTTCTTTTGACGAATACTTAGGTTGCTCCCATATCTTGGCTATCGTAAATCATGCTACAGTGAACATATGGATGTATATGTCTTTTCAATTTAGTGCTTTGGGTTTCTTTGGAAAAATATCCAGAAGTGGAATTGCTGGGTCCTTCTTTGTCTCTTGTTTTAAAGTCTATTTTATCTGATATAAGTATTTCTACTCCAGCTATTGTTTGTTTGCTTTTCATGAAATGTCATTTTCCATCCCTTTATTTTCAGTCTCTATGTGTCTTTCAATTTGAAGTGAGTCTCTTGTAGACAGCACATATAAGGCTCTTGCCTTGTTATCCATTCAGTCTCCATATGTCTTCTGATTGGGGCCTTTAATCTATTTACATTTAAAATAATTGTTGATAGATACGTATTTATTTTCATTTTATTATTTATATTTTATATCTTCTCTTCTTCTTAATAAAGAAGACCCTTTAATATTTCATGTAATTCTGATTTGGTAGTGATGAACTCCTTTAGCTTTTTCTTGTCTGGGAAGCTCTTTAATCTCTCCTCTGATTCCAAATGATAGCTTTGCTGAGTAGAATAATCTTGGTTGTAGGTCCTTGTTTTACATCACTTGGAATATTTTTTGCCAATCCCTTCTGTAAAGTTTCTGTTGAGAAATCAGTAGACACTCTTATGGGAGCTCCTTTATAGATAACCAGCTGCTTTTCTCTAATTGCTTTTAAAATTCTCTCTATGTCTTTAACTTTTGGCATTTTAATTATGATGTGTCTTGGTATAAGCCTATTTGGGTTCATCTTGTTTGGGACTCTTTGTGCTTCCTGGACTTGTATGTCTATTTCCTTCACCAGGTTAGGAAAATTTTTGTGATTATTTTTTCACATAGGTTTTCTATTACTTGCTCTCTCTTCTCCTTTTGGTACCCCCATGATGTGAATGTTGGTACTCTTGAAGTTGTCCTAGAGGCTTCATATATTATCCTCACTTTTTGAATTGTTTTTTATTTTTGCTGTTCTGATTGGGTGTTTTCTGCTTCCTTATTTTCTAAGTTGCTGATTTGATCTTCTGCTTCATGTACTCCTCTATTGATTTCCTATAATCTATTTTTGACTTCAGTTAGTGCATTCTTCATTTCTGACTGGTTCTTTTTATGTTTCCTATATCTTTGTTAAAGTTCTCACTAAGTTCATTTACTCTTCCCCTAAGTTTATTGAGCATCCTTAAAACCAGTGTTTTGAACTCTGCATCTGTTCCTTTATTTGGGACACATTTCTTTGTCTCCTCATTTTGGCAGCCTCCCTGTGTTTGTTTCTATGTATTAGGTAGAGCTGCTATGTCTCCCAGGCTTGGTAAAGTGGCCTAGTATAAGCGGTGTTCTGTAGGGTCCTGTGGAACAGCCTTCCCCAACACCCAAGCTTGCACACCCACCATGTGGACTGTTTACACCATCCTGTTGTAATTGAGTTTTGATTATTGTTGGCAGGTTAATGTGAGGGATTTACCCCGAGGCTGATTAGGTTTGAGGACCAGATGCAACAACCATGGAGGATCAGCTGTGCAGGGGTTGACCCCACAGAGTAGGACTTACTTCAGTGGGGCTCAGATGCCTGTTGAGTCCACCTGTTGAGTGTGTCCCTTGTGGATGAGGTTGGGTGGTGCTTCAACATGGTCTGAAGTTGTCCACTGGATACTCTGGCTCTGGGACCTTTTCAGAGATGCAGGTGAAGGTTAGCCACCACCTATATTCTGCCTGGGGCCACCCTGCATGAGCTACAAAGCTATCTACAGATGGCTGCTACTTTTGCTCAGCTTGGAGGTGCCCAGAAAAGGCTAGGCTCTTAACAAAGGCTAGTTGCCCTTGTTGCTGGACCTGGAACCACTTAGCAAGTGGTATAAAGTATGCTGTGCCCAGATGCTACTTGTTTAAGAGATTTTAGGAAAGTTTGAAACATAAGCAAAGACAGGGCATTTCTGTGGGAAAGCCATGGGAAATAGCTTGGGTAGCATCCCCAAGTTGGGTCAGGTAGTGTCTCAAGGAATTGCCAGGGTGGGGTGAATAGTGTTAACCAGGTTGATGGAGACTCAGGTGTGGTGCCTACCTGTCGGCTCTGTGGGGGGAGGGCCCAGAAAAGAAAAAATGGCCTTTGAAAGCACTTCTGTTTAGAAGACAGATGCCCCTCCAGGTCTCTCCCAGATGCCAGACAATTCAGTTTCTCCCAATATGTTCCTGGTACCCCAGCACAGGAACTTAGTGAGTGAGTCCAAGTATGTTTGTGCAAGGACTCTTTAAGAGGAATACCTGGGACTCCAGAAGCCCTCCATCTCACTCAGCCATAATTCACACTGTTTTTTATAGCTTGGATTATGGGGACTTCACTTCTTGGCACTGGAATCTTGGGCTGGGGAGCCTGGTGTGGGAATGGGACCCCTCACTCCTCAGGGGGACCCCCACAGCCAAGATATAACTCCCAATTTTTTTTTATCCTCACCCAAGGATATATTTTTATTGATTTTTGAGAAAGAGGAAGGGAGAGAGAGAGAAACATTAATGTTCGTGCTATAGTGAAATATTGTTCAATTGCCTCCTGTATGTGCCCTGACCAGGAACCAAACCTGCAACCTTTTGGTGTATGGGAAAACGCTCCAACCAGCTGAACCACCTGGCCAGGGCATGATTCCCAATTTTTAACCACTACACGTGGGAGTTGGGTCAGCCCATTCTGTGTCTCTGCCTCTCCCACCACTTTCCATGTAGCTTCTTTATATCCTTAGTTGTAGAACTTCTGTTCAGCTAGACTTCAGGCAGTTCCAAATGATGGTTGTTCTATAGTTTAGTTGTAATTTTGATGTGGTTGTAGGAGTATTTTAGTACCATATTTACCTACATTACCATCACAACTTTAAAAAAAAATAACCTTTATCAGATTGAAGAAATTTTAATCTATTCCTAGCTGAATGAGAATTTTTATCATGAATGAGTGTTGAATATTGAATTAATTATATAGGTTTTCTCCTTTATTCTGATAATATAGTGTTGCATCGATTAAATTTTAAATGTTGAAGCAACTTTGAATTCCTAGGATAAACTCTATTTGGTCACAATGTATTAATATTTTTATATTTTGATGATTACAATTTGTTTACAATTAGTTAAATACTGTTGCTTTATGTGTATGAGGAATAATGGCCTTGCAGTTGCTTTTTAATATCTTTGCCAGGTTTTTGTATTAAGGCTTTCCTGGTTTCATAAAATGAGTTGGGAAGTTGATTTCTCCTTCTTTATTTTCTGAGCGGTTTTTGTGTACAGCTGAAGTGCCCCTCCCCTTCAATTTTCAATAGAATTTTCCAGTGAAACCACCTGGTCCTGAAATTTTCTTGTGGGAATATTTGTAATAACTACCTCAAATTTAAAACTGGGGTATTGGGCTATTTAGAATTCAATTTTACCTTTAGTCAGGTTTAGTAAGTTGTAATACTCAAGAATTTTTTTCACCTCATCTAAGTTGTACAATTTTTTACAATTTTTGGCATTTAATTATTTTGTATGTATTTAATATCTATAGGATCTTTAGTGATACTCCTTCCTTCATTCCTGATATTAATAATTTGTGTTGTCTTTACCTTTTTTTGTTTTCCTTTCTTCTCCTCAGTCTAACTAGTGTTACTCAATTTTGTTGCTTTTTTCCAATTTTTGACTTTGTTAAATTTCTCTGTTGTCTGCTTTATATGATACTGATTTCTGGTCTTATTTTATTATTTCCTCTCTTCTATTTATTTTAGGCTTATTTTGCTCTTCTCTGTCTTCTTGAAGTAGAATCTTAGGTCACCAGTTTTTGACTACTCTTAGCTGATAATATAAACACTAAAAGCTATAAGTTTTTCTTCAAAAACTGCTTTAGATGTATTTTACAAATTTCAATATATACTTTTATCATTCAGTTTGAGTTATTTTTTAGTTTTTCTTATAACTTACTTTCTTATAAGAAATTTTCCATAATTTCTTATAAGTGTATTATTTTATTTCTAATTATTTGGCGTTTTTCTAGATATCTTATTGTTATTGATTTCTAATTTATCCCACAGTAGTCAAAAAATATACTCTGCCAAATTTTAATACTTTTAATTAATTGAGACATGCTTTATGGTCAAGCAGATGAGCCCTCTTGGTGAACATGTACCTTTGAAAGGAAATCCTAACCTATTCTATTTTAAATGAAGCATTCTATCAGTGTCAAATAGATCAAGGTGGTTGGTATCTTTTATGTCTTTACTGAAAAATTTTATCTAATTGTTCTAGTAATGTCTGATTACCAACTATGATTATGGGATTGCTTTTTTTTTTTTTTTTTACTTCTCTCAACATTTGTTCCATGTATTTTGAAACTCTGTTATTAGACACATGCAGATTTATGACTAAAAATATTACTGATGAATTGAAAATTTTATCATTATGAAATGCCCCTGTTTACTTTGGTAACTCTCTTTATCTTAAAGTCTACTTCATATGATATTAATATAGCTAATCTGCTTTCTTGAGTTTATTGTTTGCATGGTATATATTTTCCACTTACTTTTGATCTACCTGAACCTTTAAATGTAAAGTTTATCTCTTATAGCTAGGGGTGTTGTAGTATATTTATCCTGCTTAAACTTTTTTTATTGAACTTCTTTAATTTTAAATGTGTACCTTTCACCAAAATTTAGATGTTTTCGCACTTCGGTTATTCAAATAAAATTGCTGCCCCATTTTCTTCTCTCCTGTTGGAATTCCAATGACAGGTATGCCAAACCTTTCGATTTAGACCATAGGTTCCTGAGACATTGTTGCTATTGTTCTGTTTTCTTCCTCTTCCTCTTTTTATTCCTCTGTTCCTCAGATTGAGTGATTTTGATCTATCTTCAAATTCACAGATTTGTTTTAAATGTGAATGCTCTTTTTTCCTAAATGATTGTGAGTTGAGTATGTTTTAGTTACTGAAGGAAATGGAGTGACTGGCCTTTTTCAATTTTTGGCAGGGGCTTAGTGTGAAATGAAAATGTGGGGCCCTTGTTAAAAAATTATTAAAAATTTCAAGACAGGGACAGAGAGCACTAAACCAAAAATGAGGCCCTGGACAAGTTGCATGTCAATAGAGCCAATGGTAGATTTCAGAGCTTCCAGTAAGATACATCAGAATTTCAATCCAAGATCCATTGCTTGTTAGCTGGGTAATCTTAGTTTACATTTTATCTTTAAGCTTTAGTATTCTTATCTGCAAAATGAGTTTTTCCTAGGTTTGTGTGAGGCATAAATGATAGCTATGTAATGTGCCTAGTACAACATATGACATATAATATGGTAGAAAAGGAAGTTATTGCGAAGTACAGCACTCCCATCTTAGCATTCCTATTTTCTACCCTTACAACTGCTACTTGGAAGATAAGCAAGAGCAACAAAATTTGGGAGAAACAATGACCTTTTCCTCTCCCCTGGCTCTTTGTAAACTTTGTAAAAGATTTCCGCCTGTAAAATTCCAGGGAATAGTTAACTAAGAAGGTTAATTAACGCTTATTTTAGTTTCTGTATACCATTTCGCTAGTCCCCCACCTGCCCCCCTTAGCCAAATAGAACGTAGTTTTTGCCTTTATATTCTCCCTGTGAAGATTGTCTGGGGCTGTGAGTTTTGTTTGGGGCAGGAGCCCGCTCGCAGTCGCTGGCTAATAAATCTCCAAACGGTCAATTTGGCCTCTGTGAATTAGTCTCATGTGAGACAGGTATAACAATTACTTTATGTGGGCTTTATTAAAAAAAAATGTGGAAAGAAAGTTAGAGAATGTCTCTAGTGTTATCAACTGAAGACTGGGAGATACAAGATAGGAAATGACTGTATGAGTATAGGAGGACAGAGGACAGAGTTGAAAAAATGTGGGGTGCACCCCCTCCCAATAAGTGGAAGGGAGCTGGTGGGGAGTCCCTGAACCAGTTTCTGGGTGGCGTTATTAGTTCAGGAGAACTTGGTTATGTTCTAAGTGTACAGGTGAGGTGGGTGTTTTAAAGGATGGGATGAAGGAAGGATAGGAACACAGAAAGGAAAACCAGTGTGCCAACCAGCTCTTCATATAAAGAAGAACCCTTGAAAATCTGCAGAATGCTGAAAGAGTATAGTGAGTACTTCCCAGCTGCCTAGGTAGAGATATCAGGACATTTAGTTTATCTAGGTAGAGATATAAGGATTTGGGTTTATGTCTAATAATCTAAAACTTTGGTTCTCGATCTGGCTCTAAATTAGAATCACCTGTGGAGCCCAAAAACTTTTGATGCTCTGACTCTACCCCAGAGATTCTGCTTTATTTGTTCTGGGGTGAGGCCTGGGTGTAATCAGTGTTTTTTTGAAAGCTTGTCAGATGATTCTAATGTGCAGACAGGGTTGAGACCCACTAATCTAAAACAATGACATGCCGCTATGATTATGTCTCTGTATTTCCCTCTGGGAAAAGGAGAGGATGACCACGTTCTGTGTATGTTTGAGTATTCGGTAACCAGATGATTAAACAGCAGTAATGCACACAGAAGTGGAAACCATTCAATACCTTCAGCACACCATAGAGTGAGTGATGCTTTCACCTGGTCCATAGCTGTATCTGCTCAGGAAACCTCATCTGCTACCTGCTGAGACCCTTACACATAAGTTACTGCGTATAATGTGTATTTAAACAGTGTCTGGCACATGGCAGGGCTCAGGAAGTATTAGCTATTGTTGTTGTTACTAAAACTATTTTGTTAGGTCATCTAATAGAATTAAGTTTCAATTAATAAAAAAAGTTTAAAGAAATTTAACAGTGTAATTTTTCCTTTGGGTGGTTCAACCTCATCCTTTCAATTCTTGTATGTCATTGTAAACAAGCTTTTTAAAAAGGCAGTAGAATAAATCATCACATCATAGAGATCACTAAATCATAAATGATGAATTACGAAATGAAAACCTGTCCTAATAGTATGGAACTGGGTACTTATGGTCTGGGATAAAATTTCTTGTGATACTATCACATCCAGATTTAAAAATGACAGTGTTATCAAAACTTGGGTGGCAGAGAAGATAGCATTTATTGGAAAATTGTTAAAAAACCAAAAAAGATTTGTAGTGATGACAAAGTCACTGACAGCCAACATATGCATGATGCATTTGAATTCGATTGCTTTATGAAATGTCACAGTATAATAAAGCAGTGTTTCCAAATTCATATGAGTGCATTTAATTTTCTTTTTAGTTTTGTGTAATTAATGTAAATGTATGTGAATTAACAAATTGAATACTGTAAGTGGATTTTTAACTACTTCACTTAGATGCCTAAATGTTTATATGTTCAACTTGGCAAAACAAATTTTTTCCTAATTTTACATTTTGGGAAATGGACATTGGTTTTGATATGAGGAGTGCCTTGTGTTCAGGTGTGCAGATAATTAGGGAGGGGGCATTATATGAAGACAGGTGGTAAGGAGGAGGAAAGAAAAGCTCAAACAGCCCCCTTCTTTCTATTGATGATTCTTAGCTATTATCACTGCAATATTTTAGAATAAGAAAGTGCATCGTGGGCCTGCCTGGGCTTGTTCTTGGGCCAGTGAAGTTTTTAGAGGAAAGCTCATTTTTTTTTGCAGTTGTCATAGCAACCTTAACAATAGAGGCCCCTTTCTGCCAGCTCTGATCTGTTCAACAAATTTCCAGGGGGGAAATACGCTATCACAGTGGAGGGATGGTTGTCCATTTTTACTATTTTTAAGTACAGTCTTTATTGTTTTATTCAATTCATAAATTCATCCATCTCCAATCCCAGGTATCTAATACATCAGGAGTGTGCACACCCGTGCCACTTCATTTGCTTCATCTCTTTTACCTAATTCTCCTCAGAGATTACATTTTGGTTGAGGATGTAGCCAATTGAGTGAATTGGATGCCCCTTCTGCATACTGGTTTGCTGTTGTGACCATGTGAAACACCTCCTCCTGCCTCCTGCAACAAAACAACAGGAATTCCCCTGCATGCCTCGCGCTAAAAAAAGAAGCAGCTCTCAGACAATATCTTGACTTTTCCTCAACAAGATGCAGACCCCTCTGAAAAATATGGTGGAGGCATTTCTCTCTGGGTCTACTTATATTTTCCTGCTATCTGTCCAAATAAACTCTTGAATCTCAAAGAGAAATTTAAAATCTTACTCAAACATGTTTAACCAAATCAAGCCTTCCAGGCTTCCTTAACTATAGTTGATAGACAATGAGAAAAATGTGTTTCTTTCATTATTTTAAATACTCTTCCTCTTACCTTTCTTCTATTCCTGTCCTAAACCCTTCTGCTTATATAATAAGAAGGGGGAACAGTGGGGAAGGAATATTTTTATATTTTGATTTAAAGTAGAAAGGAACAGATGTCATGATTTTTAAATTCTGGCCTTAGCACTTGAAAGAAATGTGTGAAATTTGTTAAAAAATTAAATAACAATAGCCAAATGTTTGCATCCATGAACATCCTAAAAAGTGACTAACTGATCAGCAAATGAAGCTGAGAAAACAAACACTTAAACTTCTCTATTGCAGAGGAGAAAATAATAAACACTTTTTCATTCCTTCTAAGCTCTATGAGACAAATTAACAGGAGAAAATGACCAAGTTTATTACATATGTGCATATGGGGGTTTCATAAGAATATGAGACCTGAGGACAGATGGGGCAGTTGAGGTTTATATGCCATCTGGAACTAAGGAAGAAGGGGACTTGAGGGGGAGGGTTATGGTTACTTCAAAAAGGAGGGAGGCAATTCACTTGGAGATGGAAAAGCAAATGTTTGGTAAACACATGTTTACAGGGCCACCTTTAATAATGGAACACAGAGAGGACTTTGGTCAAATGGGACTTGCTAGGTTCCTCTTTATCTATCACACACTAGTTCATATTAAACTATACTTATCCATGATGATAGCTCCCTTCCTGGAGCAGGTCCTCTGCCTAAATTCTTTTCATCAGTTAGGGAAAAGGTCAAAGATATTTTCCTTAGTCTCTTGCTTCTTAAAAATAACCAGCTTAAAATATTCAATATTCCAAAATGCATATTTTGGATGGGCAAACTCTGGTCTCCCTCATTATTTTATAATCTCTGGGGCAGGAGAAGGAGGAAGTAAGAAAGTCGATGAAGGCGATTCTGGGTGTGTGCTTCTGTGACCCTCCCCAAAGAACATTCTATGGAGCTTCAGTTGTATAACATCTCTGGGGAAAAAAGAGGGGACGGATTTCTTTGCAAAATACTTTTGGGGAATGTTGCATGTTTCATGTTCTTTTTGGAGACAATACAATGCACACTAACTTATAAAAGACTTTCCAAAAAGTTCTGCAGTAAAAAAACTTATTAAATGTTGTTTAATCCAGTGTTTAAATTCTAGATTCTAGAACTCATTCGAGCATAGAAACCTTTTTTGCACACAACTGTTACCATCTCACAGGACTGATATTTCCTAGATAGAATATACTTAGGAAACTGCAATTTTAGTCTATTACATTTCTTACTTTCCTTTAACTAGTTTCTTACTTTTATTGGAAAAAGCTACATTTTCCTATTTTTTTTTCTCCTAAAGCCCAGCCTAATGTGATTCTTCCCATTTCCTGAGAGGTGTGCTGGTGGCCAGTCTGCCTAGAGGCTGATGGGATGGTCCTGCTAGGTACCAACAGCTGCAGGCTCAGTGTACTTCCAAAGCTTGCTCTGAAGGTGTGGTCCCAGACCAGACTGCATCTACCTTGCCTGGGAGCTTGTTAGAAATATGAAATCTCAGGCCCCACAATAGACTTATAGAAGGTGAATCTTCATTTTAACAAGACTCGCAGGTGCTTAACCTGTACACTGAAGTTTAAGGATGTTGGTAGAAAGCACATTGTAGTGAGCCAGAGCCCAGAAGGCTGAAAATAGGGTGAAGACCTCTGGTCGCAGAAGGAAGTGGAATGTGGGAAAGTTGTCCAACCAGTGGCATGGCCAGCTTGCCTGGCTTTGCCACAGGTTCACTGATTGGAGCCCAGGGTAGAACGTGGCATTGCGCATTTTGAGAGTGGGGTTGTGGTAGGGCTGGAACTGGAAAAAAGCCAGGGGATATAACTTCAAATCTCTTCAGGTAAGTGTGTGAGACCAACACACACAGGAGCCCTGGGAGTACCAAAAGTCCGGCCAAAACATTTATTTAAGCAGCTCTTCACAAGTGTGGAATGCAAGAAGAGCCAGGTGTGAAAACCCAGTCTCCCAGACCAACAACTCATTGGAAAAGAAAATACTGTGACTCCAGGCAGATGTAAAACCAAGCCTCATCTGGAATTACCTTCAAATAATAAGTTATTTAGTTGAAGATTTTGTTTATTCTTCAGCTCTCATACACATACACATAGACTCACTTAAAGAAAAAAGGAGAGGGAAAAATACCTAGAGCTCATGTTTGTGATATCACAAAATTATGTCTTAATTTCTGCATCTTCACATATTCACAACCTTGGTGCTCATAAACACATGCAGTCACACACATGTATGTTTGCGCAAGCACACAAGACTTATTCTCCTTCATATGATGCTTAAGAAATATTAACATATTGTGGGCAAAAAACATGGAACTCACAGGGTTATAATCTTCAGCACGGCAATACTTGCAATCCTCTGCCATCAGAAGAAACAGCCCTTCAATCTACAGTTCAAAGGAGGAGGATCTCCCTCTATTCCATTGACTGCTGAGAATTTTGCTCACAATGCCGGGAGTCAACAGCGGAGGTACAGAGTGTATGGTCCTGAAAACATTGCAGTGCAAAGTGTAGTTCAGTGTTTGAATTGCCTATAGAGTTAAGGATATAGATAATTCTGCCTCCCACATCTCCTCTCTCTTACTGATAAGAAAATGATTAATTGAGTTGTCTGCATATTATCCAAGAATCGTTGTGTGCCTCAAGACATGGAGTCTCCAGGTTCACTTATGGGCTAAGCTGGTGCCATCTTCAGTCACTGAGACCCAGGGAGTTAGGGAACGTATACAAGATCAAGCCCTAATTAGGACCTGCTGCCTAAACTCCCACTACTGCCGGGAGAAAGAAAAGGCATAGCCAGTAGCTCTTGAATGACGACTTCCACACACTAATGGGCCTTACGTGTCATACACACATTAAACCTCAGGTAGGAAAGCCTGATGCTTTAAGAAAGCCTCTTCACCTATGTTTTCAAATATTTTGGACTTTGGTAAAAACTTTTGTGATTTGAAAATGCAATTTTACCCTTACTTTAAACCCTTGTATATTTTCAAGTAAAATTTAAGTAAAAAAATGCACATGTTTTTCTAGTTCAATGGAAACCTTTGCTAGATATGAAGAGAGAGAGGGAAAGTACTGAAACTGCTGCTGGCTGATTCCCAGGTGGATTTGGGAAAAGGTGTTGGAGAGGTGAATTATCTGCAGAGCAGGAGGTGGGAGGGAATGTTAGAAGGGTAGGAAAAGGGATGAAATGTGGCCTGGCTTAATGATAAAAGGAGACAAAAAAGTGCTGAGCCGTGGCGAGGGTAGGCTGGGCTGTGGACCTCACAAGTTTAACAGCACCCACAAGATAAGCAAGGCCATGTCTCCTAATTCCAGGCCACAGGGCAGGAGTGGGAGAGTATGGCTGTCAGGCTATTTCTGTACTATTCTTTTCCTGGTTCCTTCTCCTGTAGGATAACTGGTCACTTGAAGCAGGAATCACTCTGTATAGATCTTTATATCGCTGGGACCTAACATAGTGTTTACTACATAGTAGATGCTAGGGAATGCTTAGAAAATATATGATAAATTTTACAAAAGAATGCATTTCCAAATGAAACCACCAAAAACTAACCAAGTCTAGACAAAATATTTTAATGATTAGGGTTACTTGTTAATATTCATAGGCTATAAAAATATTGCCCCGGGCTGGTGGCTCATTTAGTTGGAGCATCCTCTCGTACACCAAAAAGATTGTGGGTTTGAGTCCCAGTCAAGGCACATACCTAGGTTCTAGATTGCAGGTTCATTCCCTGGAGGGGGGGGGGCACATATAGGAGGCAACCGAATGATGTTTCTCTCTCACACTGATATGTCCCTCTCTCTCTCTTTCTCTCAGGTCAATAAAACATATCTTCAGGTGAAGATTTAAAAAAATCTACTGGTCCAGGTAGTACAGTAAAAATATAAAACTACATATAAAAAATTAATGAAACTCTATTTAAATCCAATCAGATCAGCCGCAGCTGCTGAAGCAGTAGTTCTGGGCAGGCTAAGAATAAGATTCTCTTCCTTTCACTCCCCCTCCTTCAGCCCCACTGCTGGACTCCCCTCCTTCTCATAGATGCAGAGAACAGACCATGGCTGCCAGACGGGAGGGGGTTAGGGTGTGGGTGAAAAGGTGAAGGGATGAAGAAGCACAACTTGGTGGTCATGGAGCAGTCACGGGGATGTAATGTACAGCACAAGGAATATAGTCAATAGTATTGTAATAACTATGTGTGGTGTTAGGTGAGTACTAGACTTACTGGAGGGATCATCTTAACAGATATGTAAATGTACACCTGAAACTAATATAATATTGAATGTCAAATGTAATTAAGATTTATAAAATTAAAAAAAAAAATTTTAAGATCTTTTTTCTTCTTTAATTTCCCCCTACTTCAACCACCACTGCTGGATTCCCTTCCTTCTCTTTGTTGTTTTTTAAATTTACAAAAACATTATATATGCTATGGGCTGATTTTTCACTCTGAATCTCAAGAATGGCTAATTCCTTTGCACTTAAAAGCCTTGGGGGAAGAGCAGGTGCTCCTGGAGCCAGGCTGAGGTCCAGCCTCCAGGCAGCAGTTCCCTTGGCTAAGGTAGGGGAAAACAAACATTGGATTAGAAGTAGTACACAGCTTCTCACACTTTCCAGAAACTGGCAAACTACTACACTAGTGCACATCACTGTGGGTCAAAGCCAGTCAGGAAGGTGTGAGGGATTGAGGAAGTCACAGCCTGGTGAGGTGGCTTGTAACTTGCCTAATGCCTTCAATCTGGCTAGCCAAAGCTGGAACCCAGATTCCCTCCTCTCAGGTTCAGTGTGTTTCCCTTTGCATACAGGTCATACCTGCCTGCTTTGGTGGCAAGGTAGCCCACTGCTGGCACTAGCAGAGACTCAATGGTACT